>NW_006430739.1:710671-734330 GCF_000325575.1 Pteropus alecto | reverse complement strand
TAACCCAGCTGCCTCTAAGGTCTGTGGCACAGGTGCTCCCAGGACAGGTCTGGGTCTATATGACCATGGCATCTTTAGGGTGGAGCCTTTGGTTATACATGGGCCTCCTTTTCCTCTGTCCATGCAACCCAGCCATGGGGCAGGCTTAGCAATGACGAAGCACTGCCTTCCCACCCCTGCCATCCCTGGTCACTTCTTGACCCAGAAACTTTCCTATTGGCAATGCTGGTCAGATTCTGGCCGCATCATTCCTGTGTGCTGGCTGCCAAGAAGCTCAGAGCCAAGCATATTTTGGTTTTAGTGATCTCACCTTTGGGTCTTAGCAAAATGACCCCTCCTTTCTCTGAACGTTTATGACTTCTCTCTCAAAGATTTAGTTCCACTGCCCTCTGTAATCTGTGTTTTCATTGTAAGACACCTTAGATCTTTAGAAATATGTATCGAACGGTATCTTTCTTACTGCAACCCGGGGGGGGGGGCGGGGCGGGAAAGAGGTGGTTCCTTGACTTAATTTATAAGTGAGGTGGGTGAGCAAGTGGGAGGGGTTTTCACAGGAAGTGGTTGACCTGGTGCAAAGGGCCCCAGGCATACAGTCTAAAGGTCTGGGATTGATTCCTGGCTCTACCGCTGACTAGCTATATAAAGCCAAGCAGATAGCCGTATCTCCCCAAGCCTCAATTTTCTGATCTATCAAATGGACTAATATCTTGCTCTTCCCACTCTAAGAGGCTCTTGTGGAGCCTGATAAGATTTTAAAAAGTAATAGCCGACACCTTTATAGTCTGTAGTGAGTGCCAAGCACTGTTCTAAATACGTTATATGTATTATTTCATTGAATTCACAACAACCCTAAGAGACAGGTTCTGTTATCATCCCCATTTTGCAGAAGAATGAACTGAGGGTCAGAGAGATTAAAAGACTTGCCCCAGCTGACACAATGACTGTAAGTTTCCAACTCAAGGGGTCTGGCTCCTGATTACCTGCTCTCACCTGCTGCACATCCTGCCTCTCACAGTACAAATGAAAATTCAAGAGATGATGAAAGGTTCTGTAAATAAGGAATGATCCAAATTCAAAAGATGCTGCCTATATTTTCATTTATTCTGGGACTCAGCTTCCCCATCCCAAAAATGTAAAGGCCAGCCGCAGTGTCCCTTTGGCCTCTTCTCTCTCTGACAAGCTCTCAGTCTTTGTGTATCTTGGGGAATATACAAAACAGATATACAAATGTGTTATTTATTGTATTTCTGAAATGATCTTATTTGTTACTGGGTGAAATGATACTCATATTAGAAGTTGGCATGCTTTTTTTTAATTTTTGGCAGCATGATTTGATCATGAGACAAAAATCACAAAATAACTTGGCGCCAACCAGAACATTCTAGATTTGAGGCCCATTCCCCAGTGACCTATCAAAAGTCTTGGTCCTCCTAGCCCATAAGCATGTGTTGCTACCAGAAAATAAGAGCTTGTGCCATCTCAATATTCATACCAAGCCTCTCGAGGATACCAACTCCTGCAGGCTTGCTTCAGGAGGCCAGTGCTGGCCTGCAAAGACCATCCAACCAGACAGGACTGTGCAGGGCAAGAAATCCCTAGAAGAGCCTGTCTTTAGTAGTGCCTGGGAGGAGGGCTCATTTTTTAAAAAGTTGGCCCTTTTAGGGAAAGGAATGATGTTAAAGGCCTGTGAGGTTCATCCTCAGTATCTTCTAGAGCCTGAAGCCCTTCCAGGCTCCCTGCGCCAGCTCTCCTCACCACAGAAGCTGAGGTCTTTTCAGCCCCATCTACAGGCTGCTGCATACTCACTCGCCCAGGCTCTTAAGCCCTCCTGGGTCACTGGCACATAGGACAGCATGCTGTCAGGCGGGCCTCTCGGTCAGGAAGCCCTGGGGCACACCATCAGCCTGCCACGCAGGAAGTCAGAACCCAGTAGGCAGAGGTTTTGGTGCTAAACACTAGCAGAGAGCTTCCAATGGGAGACAGCAGGAAGGGAGGCTGAGTCCAGCCGTGGGACCCGATTCTTGAACTTACTCCTTGCTCCCCTGACTGCTTGACATTGGGCACCTGGTTCTGGTCCACCCATGTCTCTCCCGTGCCAGAGCCCAATATGCTGGCATCCCACTCTGCCTCTACCTGTCCCTGTGCTTCCGAGGAATGGGGCCCCACAGTTACCTCCTCCCAAGGTAGGTTCTCAGGAGGCTCCACAGCAGGTAGAGCTACAGAGAGCCTCAGTTCACCCCCAGGATAGCGGCCCGGCTCCAGTGCAGGAGCCATATGCCTGTGATCCTGTATGATGCGGGTCACTTGCAAAGACTTTGCTAGGCCATGAATTTCATAAGAAGAACTCTGCGGTAGAAGTGAGAGCTGCAGGGCAGTTTCCTTTGGTGCTCAGGAGATGTGGGCGACTGGTAGCCCCACAGTTCACTGGTGCCGCTTCTCTGCCAAAGGATGCTCGACTGTGCCGGCGTTCTCCTGGGCTGAGCGCACAGCCACAAAAGCAGGCTTCTCTTGGCTCCTCTTCCCTGGGAGTTTTACAGAGCCACGAATTCCCAGGGCTTCTCCCCAAGTGGCCTGGCAGAATGAGTCGTTCGAACATCTTCCTGATTTTTCACTGTCTGTATTCTTCCAACACAACTCGGACCACGTTAGTCCCTTGCTCAAATCGGTCCATGGCTCCCATACCCTAGAGGCTGTAGTCCACAGCCAGATGCGACTTCTGAAGCCCTCTGTAATCTGTGTTGAGACAGTGGGCCCATCCCACTCTTCCATGACTTAATCTACTCCCTAGGGCCAGCCTCCCCTCTCTGCCCTACCCTGGCTCAAGCAGCCCTTCTCTTTTCAGTTCTGAGGCAGCCTACCCTTCTCTCATGCTTATAAGAAACTGTGCTTTGCAGCAAGACCCTAGTATATCCAGGTATGGACCACCCGCAACTCTGAAAACCAAATCAAAATATGATCACGACTCAAGAGGCTATCAAGGCCTCTTGACAAGGATTCTGCCTGTCCACCCCATGGAAAAGCAGACCACAGCTCTTTTTTTTTTTTTTTTAAGCCAAAAATATTTTTGAAGTGATTAACTCAAATCACTTTGCTGGTGTTTAGGAATTTGAGAGGAAATAAAGATGAGACTTGATCATTGAGGTATGACAGTCAAGAGCTAGTGTCTGCAGAGACTTGCGGGGGGAGGTACAGGAGAGAAGTCACGCTTCTGTGGAAAGCTGGTGATTCACAGAGCACGTGTTCAGCCAGGTGGAACCCTCTGGTCCTGTGGGGCGAACAGCTGCCTGCTCAGGGGCTGTTGGCAGGTCTCTGATGCAGAGAGGATGCCGAGCTGTCTACCAGCCTCCATTTGTAGGGCCTCCCATTCTTCAAAGGAAGGGTAGTGGGGATAGGAGCAAGGGGTGGCATGGGAGATGGGAGAAGGCCAGGGAGGAACCAAATGGGTAAATGGGCAAAACCAACTAGTCAGAACTCACTGTCTCAATAGTCTGGGATACTGCAAAAAGATAAAAGATTCTTTTAGCAGTTTCAACTTGAGATAAAGCATATCAGACCTGACTTTGAATGTACAATAGCCTTTTCTATTTTCCTCGTTCCATCCGCCCTCTATGAGCACACGCGCACGCTCCACCCCCATCTCACACCCACTTTCAGAATGAGATCTGTTTCACTGAGGGTGAAGGGTACATGGCATCTCTGTATCACTTCTTACAACCGCATGCGAATCTATAATTAATTCAAAATAAGAAGCATAATTTTAAAACAGAGAGATGAAAGGAAGTAGTTTTCTGGCTGGGGGCACCTCAAGCCAATCCCTTCCTTCTCTGGGCCTCAGTTTCCTTCTTTGTAAAATGGGACCATTGGAGTAGCCGATCTCTGAGAGCCCTTCCAGGTCTGCCATGCCAGAATACTGACCACTGAGAACCTAGGAGGGCCCTGGGCAGCAGTTCTTCTGGGGGCAGCGTCTCCATAGAGGAGAAGATGCAGCACAGCTGCCCAAGTCACCCAGCCTGTCAGTGCAGAGGCTGAGTTTGGGGGTATCACCTTGGTATGCTAATCAACGTTGGTACAATACTACCAACTAAACTACAGACCTGAGGATTATGGTTTTCCTTTTGCTGTTTTATGCATGAGGAAACTAAGGCTCAGAAAAGTGAAGTGACTTTATTCCTGGAGCAATTAGTTACAGGCCCCCAATGGGGAGGAGTCATGCCACAGATGTTTTCTCCTGGAGCTTGTCCCCACTTCATCCCTGGTGACACAAGGCAGCCAAGAAAGGTGGGAGGTGAGCAGGGCGGACACACTGAAGGGTGGGATAGTGTTTTCCAGCACCAGAGCTGTCCCGTGGCCACACTGGAGGCCAGGGCTTCACCTCGGGGGCCAGCTGCCTGGTCCCACTGTGTGTGCATGCCGCCGGTGGCCCCAGTGCAGCAAGCTCACTTCCTGTCTTTCCCACAAAGATCGTTTAGTCTGGTGTCTTCCTTTCACCTTGGAGGGTGGCTGCTGGGAGTTGATTTATCTGGGAAAATAACCTGGCCAGGTCTATTGGAAGTGGCAGAGCGTGCGCTTTTTAAGCCCTCTGTTAAAGGAGGAAAATAGAGCGGGCTTATGTTCCCTGTCACAACCAAGTTTTCTTTTAAAGCAGAGACCCCACCGTGTGACTATTGATTTTGCAGTGGAGCTGGAGCTGGGTTTTAACAAGGCTCTCTGAGACTGCCCTGTCTTTGCAGTGGCATGCAGAGTGGCTGAGAGATGCTGAGTGTACCTGAAGGAAGGTACCTGAGCACCAGGCTGCTCAGAGGACTCCCCAAAGAGACCATCTTCCCTTCTGCCCTGAGAGTGGACAGAAGCCCCACCAGTACTTGGACCACCATGCCATGGCTCATAGGAAGCAGAGGGCACCCTACTTCCCTCAGAGGCCCCAAGTCTGAGGTGGAGGGCAGGGGACTAGGTACTCGCTCCTTGCCAGCAGCCTATGGGACCCAGACAGGCGGGACGATGCAGGCTGGCTTTTCACCAAGGACCCTTTCCTCTGCAAAGTCAAAAAAGCTAATAACAATGTGACAAGCCCCTCCACCCACCAAAAAAAAAAAAAGGCAGACTCCCCACAGGCCAGCATGATGTCATCCATCGTTAGGTGGCATCCACACATTCGGGCTATTTTTGTAATGCACAGTAAAAGCCCCTGCATTAGTCATGCCATGCATAGAAATCTGTCTATTTCACTCCTGAATCCTCACCTATGAATGCGACAAATGAAAGGTGGCCCTGGAGAGAACTCCTGAATTGGTCTTCTGCAACGGGTGGGGCTCAACACTCCTCCAGCCCCTGGCTCACTCACCGGCTCCCTCATCCGTTTCAGCACCATTTTCTGTCCCCCAGTTTGTACCAGGAACTGGGGGCCAAGTGTTGTGCTCTGTCCTTAAGGAGCCCACCATCCATGGGATTCAGGCCTTAAAAGAGTCTTAGTGTATCATGCTGAGTACTAGGGTGAGACAGAGGGGCCCAAAGAGGGCTGGCTCACTCAGCCTGAGGAAGGTGACTTTCGGAAGAAGTGGAACTTTGCCAGATCAGGAGGCTGTGTGTGCCTGTGTTTGGGAAGGATGGGAGAGGGGGTTGATGAGAGTTGAATGGGACTGGATGGGCATGTATATGTGGGAGGGGGTCTCTTCAGTCACACCTTACAGTCAGATTGCAGGCTGTGCCCTGACTGGCATCTAGAGTTATAATGAGGTACGTATATAATTCGGATGCACTGATTGCACTAGAATTGACAATTAAAAAAGAAGAAATTGCCAACCCTAGCTCAAGAGCCATCTTCTCTGACACTCTGAGGCAAGCAGATCATCAAACATGGCTTGAGATGCATTTAGAGTGAGGCAGGTAGAATCGTAAATACTTTCCTATCCCTGCCAGGTCGGTGGGCCTGAGGGGTACAGTCTGGCCTCTGCCTGCCAGGAGCAGTCTGCCTGGTTTGCTCAACAGCCTGATGTTAATTGGGGCCTTTGGGTATGGCACTCCCAACCTTAACTTTGCCAACTCCCTGCTTGGCCCAAGTGTGAGCCAGAGCACTGGGTGGTCTTTGAAGCGAGCACATGATCTGGAGAGGTGACTCCCATCAGCTTCATGGATGTGGACCAAATAGAGCAACTTGACCATGAGAGCGAGTCCCATAAGTTTAGAGTACTCATCTCAGATTTACCTGCAGTTAGAGCGAGCAGAAAGCTCCAGGTATGGGCCATTACTTGACTAATCATATAAGTATAAAGGGGCCAGTATGGTGCTACCTTCATGTTTCTGGTGGACAGGGAGCACTCAGTTAGGGCTGTTGATCTCTGGAGATAGTCAGAAAATGTGTGTTGAACCGACCTGAATCTCTTAGCCTCAGCAGGCCCACTTGTGGAATACAGGTGGGGGATGGTTGGGTTTGATGGATTCCAAGCCTTTGATGGTCTGTAACTGCAGCCATGTTTACAAGGGACATGCCCTTACCTGGGAGTATCTTCTGCCTGGTCAGGTAAGTAAGCGCGGTTACAGGCCCAAGGACCCAAGGCCCAGGCCTTGGAGTCATTGTTGACGGAGGAGCCAGGCCTCCTGCTCCCTCTTCTGCCGCCTTCTCTTGCATTCTCTTTTCACAACCATGTAGCTAACACTGTAATAGAACGATTTCCACAGCTTAGAAGGAGAGTGAGAACTGTGCATCCAAATGCCTGAATGTTCTATTTTTATGTCAGCGAAGCTTTCTGTAGAATGCCACAGGGGAGCCCTGGGGGCCTCATGACCCCCACGAGAGGGATGACTGAGTGCTCGGAAAGATCCAGACTTCTGCGCATGGCTAGGCATCCTGCCTAAAAGCACACACTCACGTGTGTGTGCACGTGTGCGTGCGTGTGCATGTGTGTGTGTCCATACCCAGCTGGGGCCCAGGATTACTGCATCTGTAGATGTAGATGCTAAAGCTGTGCTGCGTGTGCGCAGTTACATTGAGGTTGCATTTCCACGTGGGAATTAGACACTGCTTTGGAGAACATCCCTGGAGGAAGAGACCTCTGCTCTGTGTGGGAAATGCAGTGGGTACTGCGGTGTGTAGTGACACTCAGCAAGTTGCATCTCTTCTCAATGCCACAGTTTCTCCGGCTGTAAAGTAGCGGAGGACGAATAATGTCTAAGGCCCCACAGCCAGGCTGATCTGGGAGTCCATATTTAAGGCTTGTTCATTACTCATCTTTCCCCTGCCCCTTGTCTGCATGTGCCCCACCCCCCACCCTCCACCCGCTACAACCCCCAACCCCGCCCCGGGGATGTTTCATACAACTCCATTTCCAGAAACTCCTTCCCAGGCCCCAGGCCCCAGGCCTTCTCCAGGGGAGAGTCCCAGCTTGCGATCCTAGAGGCTCAGCAAAACAGGACCTGGTCCAAAGGCGCAGCTTCTGATCACTGCTTACTGTAGCCCAGGGCGGGTCTTCAAAACAGAAATCCCTGTAGCAGACCACTTCCTCTCTCTAGCTGGAGGGCCTGGTACCGCCCCCTGTCCAGAGATCACCCGCTGGGAGCTGGTCTTGAGAACAGCTGAATTGTCACTAAATAAGGCAGAAGTGGCGCTCTCTGTGCTGACTGCCTGCAGAATGAAACCTTAAGAAAAAAAACCTACCAGAAGGTTCAGCTAAGACATTTAGTGCTGATGACTCACTTTCTCAAATCCAGAGTTTCTTTATTCCTTTCCAGGTAAAACTTGCACGGCTTTTGAATGACTTAATGACCGCCAGGCTCTGGGAGAAAGGAGCAAGCCCTCTGTAGCCACTGTGTGGGGCTTGCCTGAGGCCCAGCAGGCAGTGCAGTTAGCGGGCACACATTGTGCCTTTACACACCCCATGATCAGGAGTGACAAAGGCCCAGAGACAGAAACCTCCTTGCTAAGAAGGCTTGCCCAGGAGCCAAGGTGACATTCTGTAGGCAGCGCCTGCACCACTTTTTCTGGAGGGCATTTGCTCGTCTCTGAGCTCCAATTGACAAATCTGTAGCTTCTTGGAATAATCTCCAAGATGCTGCCACAGCACTCCCTATCCACTCCTGTGTCCTATGTGAGCTGGGACCAGTAACCTTTACTCCCTAAAGAAGCTAGCTGACCTGGTACCGACGACATGGCAGACCCCATCCCCTGCATTATTTCACTTAATCCTCATCGCACAGTGAAAGATGAGAGATAATCATTCCCCTCTTACAGATGAGAAACTGAGATAGCTGTTGAGTGACAGAGCCAGAATTTGAGACCCAATCTGTGGGGCTCCCCTCGCAGGAAGTCTGCTCCCCCTTGCCTCTTGGCTAGCCTTGGCGGGGAATGTCCTAGGAGCCTGAATAGCCTCCTCCTGTTCCTTGTTCTGATTTTCCCAAGCTTGTCGAGGTCTTGTTCTTCACAGAGAGCACCCCTCTGGGCTCCTTACACTGGGGGTGGGGTGGGCACCAGGCAGCATCTGAATGGTGAGGCCTTACAGGCCTGCCAAGCATCCAGTGCTGAGGGCAAGGCTGGGAGCCTGGCCAGCCCCCAGCAGCAGGGGCTTAGGAAGGGGACAGGCAGGTGTGTGGTGGTGGAGAGATAGGCAGAGGAGATTCAAGGTCAGACAGTGTGGAGGAGGGAGCCAGCCCAGAGGAGATACTTGGAGGAAGCAGAGTGCAGAGCTTGGAAATAATTTGCTGTGGAAGCAATGTGAGAGATGTCTGAGGTGACTCTGGGTTTCTGGCTCAGGCTGTTGAGTGGCTGGTGCTGCCATTTTGTAAGAAAGGGAACCCAGAAGAAGTCACGTTGGGAACTGAGGCTGAATACAGTGGGTTCGATTTTGGAAAGTTGATGTAAAGTTCGAGGTGCCAGTAAAGCACCCAGATGGATGTGCCCATTAGGCAGTTGGGTATCCATGACTGAGGCTCAAGGAAGAGGGGAGGTCTAGCCTGGAGATGTTAATTTGGAGGTCACTGGCTTCTAGGCTTACGCTGTCCAATCTCGTGGCTCCTAGCCACATATTCCTATTTAAGTTCAAACTAATTTTAATTTTAAAAACCTGAGTACAGCGTTTATGTTTGGGATGATGAAAAAGTTCTGGAAATAGATGGCGATGGTTGCACAACACTATCAATGTAATTGATGTCATTGAATCGTACACAACAATGGCTAAAATGGCAAATTTTATACATGTTTCACAACTTTAAAGTAGAAAATAAAGATTAATTACAATTAAAAATTCAGGTCCTCACTCACCTAGCCATATATCCGGTAGCTTTATAGCTACATGGGACTCATGGCAACTATAGTAGACAGTGCAGATATGGACCATTCCCATCACTGTAGAAATTTCCACCAGACAGCACCACTGTAGAGAGTAACTGGGGCCCTGGGGGTTGCTGGGGTTCCTGGGGAGTGTGGAGTGAGAGTGGAAGGGAAGAGAGCCGTGGCAGCCCCGTGAGCTCAGCCTCTGAGGTCAGGACAGCAGAAGAGGAGAATGCAGCAGGGACCAGGGCTACCGATGATGGTGGACAGCTCTGCGGCATGCTAAGGGGCCCAGGAGATGGCAACCCCCCACATTCCAGAAAATATATGTGACGTGCTGTTTCCTCAAAAGAGTTCATGCTTTCCTACCCTCCAGGCCTTTATTCGTGGGGTACCTTCTGCTAGGAACACTCCTATCGCCGCCCTCCAATCCCCGTAACCTTTGTCCAAATGGTACCCAGGGTGTAGGGCCCCACACAGCTCCTCTCCACATGGCTATGAACCCAGAATCTCCCAACCAGAGAGAAACAGAACCAGGCTCTGGTGGTTTTTCAGATTTATTAGTAAGACTTATTACAGATTAAGACCTGCAGAAGGGTTTGTACAAGCAAATCAGCTCTGTACCTTCATGTATGTGGGAGACTCTGTCCAAATCTAGGAATGCCAGGCTTCTGGAACCCAGTCTAGAGGACCTGCAGACTGGGGTTAGGCATGAGGCTCAGAGAGAGAGAGGGAGGGGCTGAAATGGGGCTGAAATGGTGCTGGGGGACAGTCCAGCAGGCAATGGTAGAGAAGAGTGTAGCACAGCAAACTCACGCTGACTGTGAGGGCTGGGTCCAGCCCTGGGCAAGGCTGCGCACATTGGCAATGCCCTTCCAGCTGCCTGTGCACAGAGATGGAAGGGGCCGGGACTGAGGGACGGCCCAGCCGCACTGCGTGTAGGTGCATCCTGCGCTTGCGTTTGGTGCTCAGCAATAGTGAGGAACTGCCAGAGCGCCCCCACCCCCGGAGGCGTGTTCGGCCATAGTGATCCAAGCTGTGTTTCTGGGCAGCGCCATAGTGGGCATGGAGACAGGCTGGTCTTGCACATGGACCTCTGCTGAGCTGGGCTCAAAGTAAACATGGGCTGAGCCTCCAGCTAGTGTCCTGCTTCAGGTGGAATGAGCCAGCATCTCCTTGCAGCAGCTCTTTCTGCTTCCCTTATCCAGTCTGCAGTTCCTTGAGGAGCTCCACTTGGTATGGATACAGAGTGAATCTCCTCAGATATCCCCAGTTGAGTTAAATGCAGTGGCTAGTTCTGAGCTTATCCAGGTGCTGGCTATTGAGGCAGGTGATGCTGGCAGGGAGAGCCTGGGGTCATCGGTGAACAGTTGGAGTCCATTTGTAAAGTGTTGCTCCATGCTGATCCAGCCTGGAGCCACCCTCCACGTAGACACAGGCTGCATATCCACCAGCAGCCCTGGCTCATCCATATACTGGCTGTAAGTAGGTGCAGAGGGGCTTTCCGTGCTGATCCAGGTGGTGGTGCCCAGTGGGGCCGTACACGCTATAGACGTGGGTTGTGTCTTCACGGGATAGATAGCCTGGTGTGTTTACGCAGGCAGGGGCTTGGCCTGTGCTGGGCCAGATTGCAGTTCCTTGGGAAGCCTCATTTTCTGAAGAAGCTGTGTGGCTCTGCATAGATGCTGCCTGGTTCTCTTCAGACACAACATCATTCTGAGTAGGCATAGCCTCATTCTCTGCAGGCACAACTTTTCTCGAGACAGATGAAACTTCATCCCAGGGAGACACTGTCTCATCCTGGGTAGATGCAGCCTCATCCGAGGAACGTGCCACCTTCTCCTGGGCAGCCATGGTCTGGTTCTGTGCAGACTCAGCCTGTGTCTCCCCACAGAGCTCTGGCTTCTGTAGACGCACCTTCTTTCTGCTTGCAGAGCAGCTGTCCACTCAGCTGACATCATCTTGTGGAGTCTCGCCCTGTACAGATGTAGCTGGAGTTCGTTGTAGACACACTGTGTGCCTGGGGATAGAGCCACCTCCTTCGTGGCCATGGCCTGCCTCAGCCTACTGAGGCTCATCTTGTGCGCATGTCATCTGCACCTCTGCACTGAGCCTCCTTGTGTGCATGTGTCAGCAGCACCTTGTGAAGCTTCGCTCGGTGCTGACCCAGCCAGCACCACCATGTAGAGCTGTGCGCCACGGAGAGCCCCGGGAGGTCCTGAAGAGCCGCATTCGCAGGTGCTGCAACCTCTGCCTCCGGGCACTGCCTCGTTCCCGGATGGACCAGCCATCAGTGGTCTGCAGAGCTGTGGTCCATGCAGTGGCAGTCGGCGTCGCCCGGAGGAGCCACAGTCCCTGGCGTTGGTGCTGCCTGTGTCTCCAGGTTGGGTACTGTTCTGTGTTTGCTCTGTCTGCCTCTCCTGGCAGATCTGGGCTCTGTGTAGATGCAGTCTGCATCCGCCTACTGGGCCGGGCTCCATGTAGACGCAGCCTGTATCTCTTTGCAGAGTCTTGTCTTTTGGAGACACAGCCCTCTTTTCCTTGGGGAGTCTTCTCCTGCGTGGACACCATCTGCATCTCCTTGGAGAGCCTGGCTCCATATAGATGCAGCCTGCGTCTCCTGGCAGAGTCTCGCATCATGTAGATGCAGCCCTCACCCCCGCATGGAGGCTCAGTCTGTGTAGACACAGTCTTGTGTAGTGGGGCTACCTGTGGATCGCGGCTGCTTCCGGTCGACTGCCTGGCATGCTGTTCCAGGTCGCTCAGGTGGCCTGGTCCCTGCAGCTCAGGTTCCACCCCATCAGGCTGCTCTCTTTGCTGTGACATCTGCTCAGGCAGCTGTGGGCTCAGCGCAGTGCTGAGACCCCAGTCCCTGCTTAGGGCCTCTGCCTCCTTGGGGCCCAGGCTGGTGGCAACCCAGCTTGCCTGCATCTCTGCTCTGTCTGACTAGGTCGCAGACACTGGCTTTCCAAGGCCACCAAGGGTGTGAGAATGGTGGGGGCGGCAGGGGGAGGAAAGTGGGCAGCTGAGAGGAGCAGGGAACACTGAGAGAGGCAGGAGGCTGGCAAGGAGGAGACAGATTAGAGGAGCAGGAGCTGGGGAGAGGGATGAGGGGAACGAGAACTGGGAGTAGAGCTGGGAGTAGAGCCAGCTGCCAGCCAGGGTAGCCGAGAATGCAGCCTTGGATGAAAAGGGTGTCTTTATACAATGAGAAAGGAGGTGGGAAAAATCCCCCGTGACTCCCTGATTGGCTCCAGCCCTGGTCCGAATGAAGCCTGGAGAGTTCCATGTGAGAGACTCCAGTTTCCCAGCCTGCCTACTTCTAGAACGGATTTCAGGCAGCCCTGGAGAGGTGTCCCAGTAGACGCCAGCTAAACAGCAGCTCTGTCCAGGTCAGCTGGAAGCCACTGACTCCAGAGGGAGGACCGTGCAGAGAGCAGAGCAGGTGGTAGCTATGATTAATCAGGTAACAGTGCCAGGGGTCTGAAAACCACAGGCATTCAGAACCCACAGCACATGGAGCCGCAGTGTGTCAGGCACCCAGTCCATATTATCCTCAGGCTAAGTTTCCAGAGGTCCCTAAGACCTCCCAATAAATTGTCCCAGGCCCTAACTGTCGTATGTTCCCCGCACTCATCTGCTACTGTTCCCCATCAACACATATACCAATCTGCCTTTGGCTCACTGTCCCCATGGGTTCCCTGTCTGTGTGCAAAGCAAAAAGATACTCCCTCTCCATTTGGGTGAATCTTGGGAGTGGCCAGCTTTCTCTTGTGTTATGTGATGATTTATGTCACCCACTCAGGATAGAGTTGTCCCTTGCCAATGTTCAGATCTTTGGGACCAGAACATGCCTCTCCAGGGCAAAGTGAATCAGGTAGACTGTCCTCGAGGGCTCAGGAAAGTGAGCATCTCTCCCTGACTAATGCTGCCTAAATTCCAAAAGCTCAGAGCTAGTCCAACCTTCTCATTCTTGAGGTGGGGAAACTGAGGCCTAGGAAGGTCATGTCTTCAGTCCTCAGCAGGGCTGACTTCAAGTTGTTTGACTCCTACCCAGTCTTGTCTTCTCTCCAGCCCACCGGTCTGCCCACCCTTTGGGGATGTGGCTGAGAGGGCCAGCCTTTCTCAGCTTACCACTCTCAAAATAATATTGACAAGAAGTCAGATTTCACAGCAGGGTAAGTGTGGCAGTGATGAGTGGCTCAGTGGTGGCCTCTCTAGCTTCATGGGAGTCAGCCCATAACTGCAAGGCTCAGAGCCAACAGCTGCAGGCCTCACAGGCCTGGATCCACTTGCCAATGACAGTGGAGGCAGATTTACCCTAGGGAGCCCTGAACCATTGGAATGGAGTCCAGTAGCAGAGCAGGTTTCTTTACATTGATAAAGAAAAGGGTTTTGTGGGGGTGGCCATGGGGAGCTACACAGCACGTATAAAAGCACCTCTCAAGTTTGTGCATCTAGGACCTTTCCCGGGTATCTTGGGAACTTTCACCAGTTGTCAAAGTGCCTTTAATCTAGCTGAGTACAGAACTGGAGGACTGGAGTGTCCTTTGGGGCTGGAAGTGAGATATGGCTCCAGCAGAAAAGCTTAACATAAGCTTATTTGCTCTTCCAAAGCCCAAGCAGCCTGTGCACAGAAAGCCACCAAGCAAAGACGAAGACCCCTAGGGCACTGGGCAGGCAGTGCTGCCATGATCTTGCCATCTCCGGGGAAGAGGGTGTTATGGCCCTTCGGCCAGACAGCCTTAAGGAAGAACCAAGCTGCAGTGGTGGCTCCCGAGCTGCACGCAAGGCATGTGAGCCAAGAAGCACAGCATCAGCATTTTCACCGGTGTCATTGTATTGCCATCACTGCAGTCTCCCTAACAACTGCCTGCCATTGCGTGCCTCCTGTGTACTGAGAATGATTCTCACAACTACTCTTTGAGATGGGTATTATACTTGGCTCCATTTTATAGGTGAGGAAAGCAAGTCTTAGGTAAAATTACTCACCAGTGTCTCACGGCTGGTAAGCAAGTGGCAATGAGGCGAATAAGACCTGGCTCTCGTTCTCAAGATATTTTCAGTTACATCTAGAGACAGAATGTACAGAACTAGAATCACTGCTTCCTCCCAAGGGTTGATAAGAACTCCACTTACTGAGTATCTACTGTACTCCAGGAACTTTCTGTGCATTTTCCCATTTAATCCTCATAATAGCCCCCATGAAGATTCTACTATTATGTCCATTTTAGGGGTGAGGAGAACTAGACTCCTAGAAGTGACTTTACCAAGGTATCGCAGCTAATGAGAGCAGAGCCGGGATTCAAACCACTAAACCAGTGGTTCTCAAACTATTTGATCTCAGACCCTTTTGTGCTCTGAAAACTTATTGAGGGGAAATCCTCAGAGACAGAGTAGATTAGTGGTTGCTAGAGACTGGGGGGAAGACAGAAAGTGGAGTGACTTCTTCATGGGTATCGTGTTTCCTTTGGGGGTGAAGAAAATATTCTGGAACTAGTTAGAGGTGATAGTTGCACAATATTGTGAATGTACAAATTCCAATAAATTCTGTGATTCGAAATGGTTAATTTTATGCCATGTGAATTTCACCTCCAAAAAAAAAACGCAGAATAGAATGAGATAAATCAGCAGCAACAACACAGTTGTCGAGGATCCCAAAGAGCTTTTCTCTATGTGAGTTATATCTCTTCGTGTTAACTGTATTAGCAACAAAATTGTTAAAATATTTCTTTCTCTATTAATAGTGAAATTAAAATAGTAAACTCATTTTACATGTAGAAATAATATTTTAATGAAAATAACTATAAAAATAAAACTTGTTTTTCCCAAACAAAAACTCATATTGAAGAGTTGCAGTGTTTTACACATTTTTCAAATTTTCCCAGTATCTGGCTTGATAGAAGACAATTAAATTCTCACATCCAATTCTTTGTTCAGTTTTGATATCTCGTTATGGTTGAAAGATATGAAGGAAATCCAGGTTCACATTGATATGCAATTGGAAGAGGGAGGGATGTTTTAATAGACTTTTCATGTAATTGTGGACATTCTTTTTTGGTATGACCCCAAAACTTGACCATGATTGTTTCTTACAGGTTAAGTGCAATGTAGAATATTTATCAGTGAACTTTTCATACTCAGTTCCATTAAACTCCAAGGACTCTTATCCTTCGGGTCTTTCTCTCATTTGTGGTTTGTTAACATCATGCATTTGGTCAGTTGGACAATATGGATGCCCTGATTTATACATAGCTTCCCTATGTTGACACATTTCATTCTACAATATCAAAAAAAAATCACATTTGTTCCTATAGCCACCCATCTTATTGGAAAAAGTCTTTAAGTATTGGGAAGCTGTCAGGCTCACAGTGGTAGATCCAAGCTTTTCAAAATTCTAATTTTTGCTTCAAAGCTGAAATTTTATCATTGGCAAAAATTACTGTCAGTTGTTTTCCTTGAAGTAATGGGCTCACTTCGTTCATTTATGAGAATATGCCTGCCAAATACCCAAATCTGAGTAACATTAGTCATTCCTTCAAGTAAATATGATGTTCTATGAGAAATCAGCCAGTTCAGCTCAGAACTCAAATAATCGCATGAGTGCTTTGCCTTGAGTCAACCATCGCACTGTGGTTTCCGGCACAAGTGCTTTAGGCAGATTTCCCATTTTGTCACACGGAATTTTTGAAATATAGATACTTTATAAAGTTAATTATTACTGCTTCGCTAACGATATTCTTAAGTGAGGCTGGCTTTTTATTTTTAACTGCAAGTGCGTGGCGGTGGAGAATCCAATAACAACTAGTACGATTTGGTGCCACCGCCCTGATTCATGCCCAGGCATCTGCTGTTTTACCCACCACTGCTTTTGCATTCTCGGTGCCAGTGTCGACTCAGTGGAAAAGTCAAAAAAACATTTTAGTGTTATTGCGAAAAGAGTTTTGACCTCCCAGATCTTCTAAAAGGATCTTGGGAACCTCCAGGGGTCCACAGATCTTACTCTGAGAAAAGCTGCTTGAGGCTATAGATACATCCGCTCATGCCACCTCCCTTAATCATGACCTTTGATGGCTTCCTGACACCTACAGAATCAGGCTGACCTCAGCCTATGCTGTTGGCCCAAGACAAAGGGTACCAGTCAAGTGGGTTATTCACCATTATCCAAGTATGTCCTTCCATGCCCTTGCCCATGCTCTCTCCTGCACTGGGAATGCCCTCATCACCGTCTCTGGCCACTGAAATACTTATTCTCCAAAGCCCAGGTCAACCTCTGCCTCTTCCAGGAAGGCTTCCCAGGTTTTTAAGTGAAAAAAATATATATATGTTTTTCTATGAACTTCCTGAGCCCGCTCTCAGAACATTTCCTCCAGCACTTAGCAGGCTGGGTTTTATATTAGAAGGAGGTGCTTCCTCATCTGTGAGCTCCCCAATGATACCAAGTCTTTCCTCTCCACTTCCCCGCAGTTCAACCTTGTTTATTACTGGGGTACGGGTCACTTGTTGAATTGTACCGGATTGCAAGGATTTAGCTCCGATGCCCAGAATGTAAAACTGGAAAATGCCATATGGCTGCAGCTGTAAATGCTCAACGTTCATGGAGCATATTTTGCCTTTTTTGAGTCCCCAAGGAACATCACCATTGTATGGATATTTGTCCATGTTTCTTAAAAGTGATCTTATTTCACGGGTAGGGAAAAGCAGTTATACCTCTGGACTACCCCAACCCCAGGAATTTCAGTTCCTAGGGCTGGAAGAATCCTTGGAGAAAGTCTCCCTGACACCAACCAGGCTGTACTGAAGCTGCTGTTTCTTAACCCCCCCGCCACACACCACCACCACCATTTTTCAGATGACACAGTTCCTGCCCCTGCAGGACGGTTGGGTCCTGGGCATAGATAGAACCTGAGGCCCACATTCTCCGCTCCCAATTTCCTTCAACGGCTTGCAATTCCAACAAGATCATGGTAATGGTTCTTGCTGATCATCCAACACTGCCCGCAGGAGCCTAACCCAACCTGTGCTGGAAGACTTTATCTCATTTAAAGCTTGTCTTAGAACCTTGCAGAATCACATTTGATGCCTGCGGAGATGGACTTGTTTGTTTGAAAGGCCGATTTAATTTTGATGCCTTTGGCCTCAATAGTTGTTTCCTGATTTCCAGGAATTGCTCTCAATTTAGCTGTTGCCAGTTCACAGCTCTGCGCATCAGCCCTATGCCTCCCTGCTGTGTTCTAACTTCACTCTCCTCAATGATCATGTTGGCTTCCAGGGGCATGGAGCAGGGAGAGGGAGGGACCTGCACATGCATGGCTCAGTGGGAAGAGAGGACCTTGGCAATGGAGACCAAGGGACTCTGAACCAAAGCCCAGAGAACACATAGGGCAAGACACGGAGATGGGCAAGAATAGTCTCAACCACTCAGTATGAGTTGTTACCACAATAGAGTGGCCAGATACGCAATCAGGGCTTTGGGCTGTATCAACAGAGGCAATGTATTCAGAACAAGGAAGGTGAATGTGCTGCTCTCTTCTACAATTTAGTGTGTAAGGCTCTGGAACCAGATCGTCTGATTAGATTTTTAACTCTCTGTGACTTTGGCAAATTCCTTAACCCCTGTGAGACTCAGATGGTCTTTTTTATCTTTTCAGTGAGTACAATAACAGAAACTACTTCAAAGTGCTGTTAGGAGGATTCGATGAGATGCTAGATGTCAAGTGGTTGGCAGTGTCTGGTGTGTTCAGTTCCCCTCTGCAGATTCCTTGAGAATGAGAGTGTCAGATGGCAGCCAGGCCCAGGCCTTGGGGGCACCGGAGTGCAGCTTGTTCTATCCCTACCCCAGGCTACAAACTCCAAAGACTTTCTGCTCGGGCTTGGCATACTGTGAGGCATACAGGCTATCCCTAGGGACCCACGAGTCATAGCCCAGTCAAGGGCATCTCTGTTGGAATTTCAGAGGGCATGCTACCAGTGTGTTTGCTCTTGGTGCCATGGCAGCTGGAGCCTAATAGGTCCTAGGGCTGCCCTTCACCCAGCTGATCGGCAGCCATACTGAAAACAATGGGTCACTGTGGCCTCCTGGGCAGCCATGGGCATCTGGCTGGGAGACTACCCTGAGATACTTACTCTATCCCTCTTTTTGTCCAGCCGAGGGGCCTGAGGCTGTGAGGAGCAAGGCCTCCTAATGTCACACCCAGATGTAGGAGTAGAGACACCATCCCAAAGCCCAGCCATGCCTTCTACCCAGGGCCCCTGAGGGTTCATTTGCCTTGCAAATGCCCATGCCCTCTAAATGAATCGGGTCTGGCCTGAGTGCAGCAAGCTTATTCAGGCAATAGTACCCTAGAGACTGGGTGATAGATCCCTGCTCTGTTCCATACTTGCCAGGGGATCTTGAGGCAAGACAGCCTCCTCCCCTGAGGTCTCAGCTACTTCAGTTCTGAAAGGAGAAGGTGGCGGTTGGTCTCGTTGATGGCAGCTGTGCCCTGATGTCCAGGCTTCTAGGAATTCAGTGACCTGTGATCCATGGATGGGGATGGACATAGTGGAGTAAATAGTGACCTACAAAGAAGATATGTCCAAGCTCTAACCTCCAGATCCCGTGAACATGACTTGATTGGGAAAAGGCTCTTTGCAGATGTAATGAAATAAAGGATCTTGAGATGATATCATCCCGGATTATCCTGGTAGACCCTAAATTCAATGACAAGTGTCTTTACAGAGACAGAAGAAGAGAAAGACACAGAGCAGAAGGAAAGGCCATGTGAAAAAAGGAGTAAGAGATTGGAGTGCTGCAGCCACGAGCTAAGGAACGCCAAGGATGCTGGCAACCACCAGAAGCTGGACAAGCCCAGAAGAAATCTCCCCCTAGATTCTGGATTTCAGACTTCTGGTCTGCAGAACTATGAGACAATAAATTTCTATTCTTTTAAGTCGCACGGTTTGTGGTAACTTGTTATGGCAGCACTAGGACACTCACATGGTGGGCCATGCTGCTCCCAGGACTCAGAGCCCATAGGCTGTCCAAGGGCCCGGACCCTGCCAGGTGGCACCCAAGGAGCTCCTGGAAGCTGGCCGTGCCTTGCTGGGCAAAGCCCCTCTGCCCTTCATTTAACGCTGAGGCAATATGACTGGCTTGGTCCCCCGTCAGGCCTGCTCAGTGCCCATGAGCTCCTGGCTCAAGGTCAGGTGCCACTCCAGCTCATTGCCAATGGCTGGCAGCAGCCTGTGCTCACACCGCCAGGCTTACACCTCTAACTCCAGACCCTGGCTTCGAGAGCCACACCCATAGCCATGGTGTCCACAGGCCGCTGATGTCCTGATGTACCCTGCGGGGGGAAGAAAGACAGTGACGGCAACACCACAGGCAGCAGGTGGCAAGCCAGAGCTACCAGAGCCTGGGGCTCCTGGACTGCCTTTGTACCAGCTCAGTTCTGAAAGCGACAGCTCTGATCCCTGTGGGACAAGTCACGCTGGTGCTAGAATTCCATTTTAGAGCCTACTCATAACAAAACCACTGGCATTTGGTGGTGTACCCAGGTGGTCAGGAAAAGCAAATCCACAGAAGTTTCCCTTGATCTTCAGAGTGAGCCCTCCCCAGCTCTTCCCATGCACTTTTGAAATTCTGATTATATTATTAACAGCTCTTAATTGCCCTTTATTCCCAAGCCTTCAGAGGCTCCTGCAGAGGCAGAGATGGCAGAAGGTTGTGTGAAGGGAGGTTATTCTCTGTGCTAGAGGAATGATGTCCAGCATCGTATCACCCTGACTTAGGACCAGGTAAAAACCACGTGTTCATTAAGTTTACCAGTTCCTTTTGCGTTACCAGCTCATTCTAGGAAGTATTTTCATTTACTCAAGAGTGGAGGGAAAAGGCAGCCAAAGCCACCTTTCGGAATTCTCAGGCCAGCTACCCATGTCCTTTTTGCAGTGCTCAGGGCTCACATGTGCCAGTCCCCTGAAGAGATGACAAATTGCCTAGAACGGCGGTCCCCAACCTTTCTGGCACCAGGGACTGGTGCTCCTATGAGAATCTAATGCCTGATGATCTGAGGCAGAGCTGAGGCGGTGATGCCAGTGCTGGGGGGAGGCTGCAGATAGAGATGAAGCTTTGGCCGCTCACATCCTGCTGTGCAGCCCGGTTCCTAACAGGCAGGCCACTGACCGGTACCGTGAATCTGGGCTCCTTGCCTTCAATTGGGCCTGTCAGCCAGCGGAGTGCAACTGCTTTCAAACAGGGACACCTTCCCCGGGCCGCTCGGTTAAGAGCGGGGCCCAAGTGTGAGGACACAGAGGGGGGCCCCAGTTGTCACTTCTCCTTGAAGACAAGACCACATTTTTCTGCCTTACATGTGATTGCTCTTGTATCAGTCCTCTAAATATCTTTGCCACATAATGAGACCCTGGAGTTCAAAGGGAGCTCTGAAAGGATCTTTTTGTCTGCTGATTTTAGACTTTTATGAGTCACAAGCAGTAATGAGCTTCCCTCCGCCAGCCCAGAGGCACATCAAGCTAGGCAAGGCACTGGGGAAGGTAGATTCCACCCAGAAGTGTGTTGAGTACAGTCTGCTGATGTCAGAGCAGGCAGAGATGTGGCCAGACTTTGGGGGTCAAGGTCCAAGTTTCAGGCAGGGGCGAGGGGCAGGGTACAGGGGAGCTCTCTGCAGCTCCCTGCCTTCCACAGAAGCCCAAGAAGCCATACTTGGGCTATTTGGGCAGTGTTAAGAGCTGACCTACTGTATGAGATTCCCTTGGGCCCAAATCAAGCTACTACTATAAAACATTTACAAGTAACTACTCTCATCTGGCTCTGCTGTTGACACATGAGAACGCTGAGGCCCAGGGAGGAAAAGAACCTTGCCCAGGGTCGCCCAGCTGGTGGCAAAGAGCTGGGATGGGACACAGCCTTCCGTACTACAGGTCGATAACCTCTCTGGACCCAGACCACCAGGCTTGGGTCCATGTGGGGTGGGGAGGCTGTGGGTGCAGGTTGGATTATCGTACACAGCTATGGGTTCCCCAAGAGTTCACATGTCCTGTGCGTGGTGGTGGCTGCTACATGCCAGCGCTGTCAACACACTTCACTCACATGTCCACTGTATTAGGGGGGAGAGAGAGACAGAGACAGAGAGATTTAGTTTAAGTAATCAGCTCATGCTATTGTCAGGGCTGGCAAGTCTGAAATCAGTAGGCAGGCCAGTAGGCTGCAGATCCAGGCAGGAGTTTTTGCACTCTCAAGTCCAAAGGCTGGAAACTCAGGTACAGTTTTTATGCTGCAGTCTGGGAGCAGAATTCCTTCTCTAGGGAACCTCAGTCTTTGTTCTTAAGGCCTTCAACCGATTGGACAAGGCCCACTCATGTTTTGGAGGATAATCTGCGTTATTCAAAGTCTAATGGTTGTAAATGTTAATCGTATCTACAAAATACCTTCACAACAATATCTAGACTGGTGTTTGACCAAACAACTGGGCACCATGACCTGGCCAGGTTGACAAATAAAATTAGCCATCACATCCATAGTCTCCTCTGCACCAGTCCAGGGAAGCAACTGTTGGTTCTGAGTCCAGTGAGTTGTAAGCCATGGCAGAGAGAGGAGCAGGGGCTGAGAGCACGGGGAGGGCTGAGGGGTGGAAGGTCAGCTAGTAAAGTGTGTGGCCCAGGCGACTGAGGCTCAACAACAGGGTGGGCCCTCGAGGGAGTAGGAGGAAGAAGCAGGTACTCCTGTGTCCAGTAGACAGGGCCTAATGGAAGTGGCTCCTGCAGGAGTTCTCAGCGGCGAGTCATAGGGAAGGGGTCCCAAAGACTGAATTTTCCTGAGAAAAGAGAGCCATGGAAAATTCTGACAGGAGACAACTTGGCCCACATTTAGTTCAGAGAGATTCTCTACAGACATTCAGGGGGCCTGCAGGCAAGGGCTTGGAGCCCCTGCTTTCCCTGGGTGTGTGTCATAAATCAGAAGAACAGAAGGTGCTTCAGGGTGGAGGCCTGCTGGTAAAGGCAGAGGAAGTAGCCTTGACCAGGATCTGGACAGCTGGAGGCCCTCTGGCAGCTACACCCTGTCTCCGTACCTCCTACAGCTGCCCTTGGTCTAATATTCTGGCCTCTGCCCAGAGACCAGCCCCCCATGAAGTGAGCTAGTGGGGGTAGAGTCTCTGTTGGATCCCAGGCTTGGGGACCCAGAGCTTGTCCCAAGTCTGCCTTCCTCTCTGGGGATACCCATCCTTGCATCTCCACCCTCCACACACACCCAGTACACGGTGGCCCCACCCTTGGATTCCAGCCCACAACCTTCCTTCAAGAGGAGGGAGCAGTGTCTACCAGCTGCACGGCCTCTGAGAGCAGGCCAAGGCCAGGCAGATGCAGATTACTTAGTACAGGGAACTGAGATTTGTGCAAATGTCCCCCCCCACACACACACACATGCTATCAGCCTGGTCACTCCTTCCATGGGTCCCCTTCCTCTGGCTCTCCCATGTCTTCTGTCCCAAGCAACGAAGCTCTCTTTGGTATTCTCTCATCTTCTGTGTGTCCCTCAGGCCCAACTGAGAACAGCTCTCTGAAAAGCTGCTCTGGCAGCCTTGCCCTTGTGCTCAGGGACGCGTGTTCCACCAGCCCTTCCTGGTGGCTCAACTTAGTGGAATTCTCTTCCCCAGGGGGCATGCAGTTTAGCTTTGGCTACCAATTCCTCAGGTCTAGTGGGGTTTCTTTTCTGCCAGGAAGAACAAAAAGAGTGCTACAGTCTTCAGATGAGATGCCCCGGTGTCCACGCTTTCTGCAAAGCCTCTCATTTAAGGTCATTGCAATGCTAGGGCAGGTATGAATTGTGTCCTCATTTCACAGGGGAGCAGATTGAGCCTGAGACAGGGTGAGCAGCTTGCCCAAGGCGGTGCAGGGGTTAGAGATGGGCTGGGAATGCAGAGCCCAGCACTCAGTACCTCAGGGTTGTGCTAGCACCTCCTCTGGGCGCACAGCGTAGCCAAGAATGGGCCTCTTCCCCGCTCTAAACAGAAACCAGCAGATGAGTGAGCGGGCTTGCTGGAAGCGTCAGCTCCGACCTCAAGCAGTTAGCACTTCCCCAAATGGGGAGGTGATGTTTTGGGTGCATACTGCTAAACGGGGGCAACCCAAGGAAAAGAGACTGAGTTGAGGGGCAGGAGCTACCCCAATTCCTGGACCCTCCCCAGTACTGCAGCGTTAATCTCCCAAAGCTCTGCTACCAGTGTCCCCTGATCCAAAGCCTGTCATGGCTCAGGATCTAGACTGGGCTCCCTACCTGCTCAGGCACCATCCACTATCGCAGTCCCCACCACCCCGATGCCCTAGGTCCTCCAGGATGTTGCCGTGACCACCTTGCCCACCTCTTATTCTAGAACTTTCCCTTTCCTTGCACAGTGCTACACC
>NW_006430739.1:709426-710631 GCF_000325575.1 Pteropus alecto | reverse complement strand
CCTTCCCAACCCAGGGCCATAAGCTGCCACCTCCTCCCCAGTGCACATCCCAGTGTATTGCTCAAATCCCAGCAGCCTCCCCACCTCTCCCGGCTTTCCTGATGTGCTTATCAGAGGAATTTTGCTATTTCCCCTTGGCTGCCCAACACCCTTGCTTTGCACCTCCATATTCCAGCCCTTGTCGCAGAGTGTATGGCTTAAAGGGGAAGTGCTGCAGGTAGCAGAGTCTGTCCACCCTAGAAAACTAGATTTACTTTTGGGCAGAGACCAACTTGACCTAGATCAGCATACCCCACTACTAGGTATGCCCAGGGCTTGGCCAGAGTAGGTGCTTAAGGAACAGAAAGTAAGTTGGCCCTTGCTTCAAGAAACTTCTTGGAACTTGCCCAGCGAATACTGCAATGGACAAACATTCTAGAATCCTTGAACCAAAAGTCTGGGGCAGTGGACAGGGCCCTCAAAGCAGCTCTGTGCAGAATCTTTAAGCCAGGTCCAACATCAGGCGCACCGGGGCTGCTGATTAAAATTCAGATTTCCTGGGCCCAATGCCAGAGCTACTAAATCAGCATCTCCGGGGTGGGGAATAGCAGGCTGCATTTTAAAAGGACTCCACAGGTGTTTGTGATGTAGTCCACAGATTGAGAAGGCCAGAGCTACAGCTCGCACGGCGAGTCATCGCACACTGGGACCGGAACTCTGGCTCTTGGCTCCCACCGTGAGGCTCTCTTCCCTATGTCATCAAGCCCTGCCTGCTGTCAAGGCTGAGGAGCTACATCCATGAGTCACTTGCTGACAACAGCCATCCTGCCTCAAGGGTATGAGTCATAACAGACCCCAGCTGACATAGTCAACTCCAAAGATGTCAACAGGAAACGTTTGGGGATGCCTCATCTGTGCTGCTGCCCAAGACAGAACGGTCTGGGCCCATTGGGCAGGAGTGCCCATCTCTTGGAGTGAAGACTGCACGTCCTTCAGTCCTTCAGTCCAGACTTCTGTCTGCTGCTTCTGACCCAAACATACCATTTATCCAGCAGTCAGCTAGGAGCTGGAGCCATGGCACTGACATGCTATCAGGAAACTGCAAAGAACAGGAAAGCCATCCCTTGGATGAGGAGCAGTTAGGGGTGGTGCACGAAGGCCTGTCAGCCTGGTCTGGTGGGCAGGTGAACAGATGGAGGAGGATAAGGAAGTAGCCCGCAGGGGTG
>NW_006430739.1:702863-709392 GCF_000325575.1 Pteropus alecto | reverse complement strand
CTGTGACACGTGAGAAAGAGGGAAGCTGGTGTGGCTGGTGCCCAGAGTGAAGTGCAGGACCAGAGAGGCATACAGTGGGGCATAGGGACACTGCAAGAAGGGAAGGAGTGGTCCTTTGAGGCCCCGATAGGGATGCTTTATCTTAAGAACTATTGGGAGGGCCAAGAAACATGAAAAGATGCTCAACATCACTAGTCATTGGAGAAATGCAGGTCAAAACCACAATGAGATACCACCTTACACCCACTATGATTAAAAAAAAAATAGAAAGTAAATATTGATGAAAAAGTAGAGAAATTGGCATGCTCATGCATCGCCGGTGGGAAAATAAAATGGTGCACCCACTGTGGAAGACAGTTTAATGGGTCCTCAAAAAGTTAGACAGAGTCACCATATGACCCAGCAATTCCACTCCTGGATGCATACCACAGAGAATTGAAAACAGGTGGTCAAACAACTAATGCTCATAGCAGCATTATTAATAGTAGCCAAAAAAGTAGAATCAACCCAAATGTTCATCACCTGGTGAATGGATAAGTAAAATACATTACGTCCATATAATAGAACATTATTCAGCCTTAAAAAAGAATGAAGTACAGATAGATGCTACAATGTGGATGAACTGTGAAAATATCATGGAAGAAGCCAGGCACAGAAGACTACAAGATGTATGATTCCAATTAGATGAAATGTCCAGAAGAGGCAAATCCATAGAGACAGAAAGCAGATCAGTAGTTGCCAGGGGCAGAGGGAAGGTGGGTGGGGAGTGAATGGCTGATGATATGGGATCTCTTTTCAGGGTGATGAAATGTTCTGAAATTAGACAGTGGTGATTGTTGCATAACTTGATTAATCTAAGTAATGCTATTGTACACTTGAAAACGTTACCTGGCAAATTTTTTCATGCGCGCGCGTGCGCGCGCACACACATTCGCTACAATTTTAAGGAGTTGGGGGAGGACAATGGGAAGGCCAGTCGAGGAGCAGAAATAGCAGATGAAAGAGTGGACCGAAGGACATACAGGCTTCCTGCCAGTTCTGAGCATTTCAGTGTCTGTGGCCCTCTCTCTACCTTCTGACGCTCTGGGCTCTCGGAGCCTGCTTTTCTGTACCATGGGCCTGGCCATGGTTTCATCTCACTGCTGGGCTTCGATGAGAGATTATGTAGGAAGCCCTGGCACGTAGTAGGTGTGTAGCCCATACCAGCTCCCTTCCCCTGGGAGGGGCATCACGCAAGGAAAGGGTGGCTCCGAGAGGTGGAGTGATCCGCTGAGTTTCACGCAGCTAAGTGACTAAGTCAGAACTCCGGAATCAAATTGCCTGGCTTCTTTCTTATCTCACTGCCTGGCTCCTTCGACCCTCAGAGTTGCCATTTTCTTGTGTGTAAAATGCAGCTGCTGAGAACGGTCTTGCCTTTCTTCTAGTCCTTCTGCACCTCCAGGCCCACCAGACTGAGCCACTAGCCCCAGGGACCTCTTTGCTCTGGAGCCAGGAAGCTCTTTTCTGTTAGGACTGAGCCCTGACGTGGTCACTCCCATTGGGAAGGTGGGAAAAGCTCTAATTCCTCCAGCTTCCAAGAGACTTCCAGACAGGTTACCCTCATTCAGTTCAACAGCAGGAAACATACAAAATAGTTTCTTACTGAATGGCCCACATTGTTGGCCTGGGAGAAAGGAAAATCACTGCGAGGAAAATCAGAGGCACTCGCAGCCTCTTTTCCCAAAAAGTGTTAATGAAGATGTTAATGTTTGCATCGGATTCTGTGCTGTTGTTTAGAATTTATTGAACTATCAATAGAAGGTGGTTCTAGAGGGCAAATTATAAGAACACAGGGCAACCCTGATGGTCTGTCTGTTCCTCAGCACCTTTCTTCCACTGGTTCCTTCCGCTTTATGCCCCTCACTGTCTCTGACTCCACCACTGCCCGCCAGCCTGGTGCCTCCACTTTTGGTCTCTAAAATGGGTTTCATGCGAAGATGAAAGGAGTGACGCTTAGCCCGATGTTCGGCTTATAATAAGTGCTCAGTAAAGTTAGCTATAATGACAATAATTTGAAACAATAAAGAAACAGTGTTCAGTTTTCTCATGGACCTTGTTCTTTCCTACATAATCGGTCAAGTAAATTGAAAGACTTGATCTTTTTCCACTGGACTCGATAGACTTATTTTTAGTGACAAAGATGAGAAGCAGCCAGTCTACCCTATTCTTTGTGCTGACTCAGCTATTCCAAGGGAGAAGGTTGCTCCTTCATGCCCTGGACACTCTCCAAGCCCCTCTCAGGGCTGGCACAGATCTCATGGCTGTGGGCAAGTGAGCCCCAGACCTTCTTGGGCTCAATAGCCGCTATGATACTTTTAGGGCCTCACGAAAAGATTTTAATTTCTTTTAAAATTAGAAGAAAAAAATGAGTTTTTAAAAGAAAGAAATATTTTAATATATACTATGAATGTGAATTAACAATCTTTAAACCAACCCAATCATAAAAATATTTGTTATTTATTTCTTTATCGAAGAAGGGGTCTACAAAAACATAAGTGCCCAGGGTCCACGGACGTCATAATATAGCCCCGGGCCACCACCAGTGAAAGTGTCTCATATGGATATATCTATGTCCTGCCCCTTCCCGAGGCACTTTCCCACTTTTCATTTTGATCACTACCGCCAAGTCCCAAAGGTAGCCAGGATGGTGAATGTTTCCCCATTTTCCACGAAAAGAGGCTGAGGTTTGGAAATAAGTGAGTTGGCTGACACCACCCAGCCCTGAACTTTCACGGCCTTCTCAGGGCCCTTTCCTGCCAGGGAGTCCTGAGGTAGAGGTGTCCCCTACACCTGAGAGGAAAGCCTCCTCCGTCTGTCCCCAAGCCTCACCTCATATCTCCCCAGGTACCTCTGGGCCACCGGGAAGAGAGCCGGAGGGTCGGAACAGCACAGGTAAATGTTAACCACTAATTCTGATCAGAACCATGATTGCCAAAACCTCCATAGAGCTGTGAAGCTGTGATTGAGGGGTTGTAATCAGTGCCCTAGGAAGACCCACAGAGTCATCACCTGGCTCAGAGTTTCACAGAGAAGCAGAACCAATAGGAGATTAGATAGACAGACAGAGATGGATGGATGGATGATATAGACAGATGATAGATAGATGATTGATAGATAGATGTTAGAGAGATAGATAGATGATAGATAGATAGATAGATAGATAGATAGATAGATAGATAGATAGATAGATAGATAGATGATAGATAGATGATAGATAGATCGATTTTAAGGAATTGGTTCATGCAAGTGTGGGGCCTGGCAAATCACAAACTATAGGGCAGGCCAGCAGGCTGAAAACTCAGGAAGGCGTTGATGATGCAGTCTGGAGGCAGTTTTCTTAGGGAAACCTCAGTGTTTGCTTTCATGGGCTTCAACTCATTGAATGCGGCTCACCCACATTATCACAGGTTACTAGTCTCAAAGTCAACAGATCATAGATGTTAGGCACAGCTACAAAATACCTTCGCAGGAATACTCAGATTAGTATTTGTTTGAGTAACTGGGGACTATATTCTGGCCATCACATCACTCATGCCACATCGGCTGAAGTCAGGCTTTGCTGGCTTATTTGACCACTTGAATCCTCTGTAATTGTTCTCCTGCCTTCCCAACCAGGAAGGCTCAAGTCAGGTTCTCAGCTAGAAAGGACCTTGAACCTCAGAGCCCAGTATCTAGCCCTTTAGCTGGGTCAGAGTGACACACTGTCCCCAGCCAGGGCTACTCAGCCCAGCTTATGGCTTCTTGCTGCCATCATCTGCCCTGTCACAGCAGTTGTAAACAGTGGCCAAAAGTGAGCACTGTCATTGCCTTCCCTGGGGAGTGCTGGCTTCCTAGATTATGCAGTCCTACATACTGAGGCAGATGTGACCAGCCTGGAGGGTTCTGCTTTAAGGTCTTCGACTCCTCCCTTCTGGGGTGGGGGGATGAATGTCTTTGCTTTCCCAGCAAGGGGGAAACACAGCCTTTCCGGGAGGGCATTCTCAGAGGGAGCCACTTTGAGGCAGGCTATCACCGCAAGCCTCTAACACCTCCATGGAGCTTAGGGGCTAGCTGGATGTACTGGAAGCATCTAGAACTGTTCAAACTTGTGACATACATATAGTTGTCTTAAAATCAAGTTAACAAGTTTCCACCAGCATATATTTGGAAACATGAAACAGAATAAGAAGATAATAGAAAATATCTAAGTGCATTGTCTTTGTCTATTTGGGCTTTTAAAAATACCATAGACTGGGTGGCTTAAGCAACAGACATTTATGTCTCACAGTTCTGGAGTCTGGGAAGTCTAAGATCAAGGCGCCAACAGATTTGGTGTCTAGTGAGATTCACAGATGGCCATATTCTAACTGTGTCTTCACATGGTAGAATGAAGGAGCTCTGTGGGGTCTCTTTTATAAGGGCACTAATCCCATCCATGAGGGCCCCGCCCTCATGACCTCATCATCTCCCAAAGGCCCCACATCCTAATACCATCACCTTGGAGGTCAGAATTTTGACATACGAATTTAGGGGGACATAAACATTTATTCTATGACATTCTGTCCCTGGGCCCCCAAAATTCATGTCTTCCTCCTAGGTAAAATACATTCATTCCACCCAATAACCCCCAAAGTCTTAACTCATTCCAGCATACACTATAAAGTCTAAGTCCAAAGTTCCAACTAAATTTCATCTAAATCTAAATCACCTATGAGCGATACTCAAGGCATGATTCATCCTGAGGCAAATTCTTCTCCAGCTGTGAACCTATGAAACCAAACAAGTTCTGCGCTTCCTGATACACTTGTGAGATAGACATAGGATAGACAGTCCTATTCCAAAAGAAACACCTAGGAAAGAAGAAAGGGGTAAATGGGTCCCAAGTGAATCCCAAACCTAACAAAGCAAACAACATGAAACCAGAAGGTGCCAGAATAATCCACTTCGGCTTGATTCTCTGCCTTTCAGGCCCACAACAGCTCTCCTCCTAGACCCTGCCCCCACGGAACCTCCCTTGGGCTGGAGTCCCAGGGCTTGGCCACCCCATCCTTTGAAACATAGGTGGAGGCAGCCATGCACCCACCCACCCCCACACACACACTGAGCCTGTGCTGCTTAGGCAGCCCTGATGACCTCTGAATCACCTGCAGGGTCCTTCTTCCCTTGTTTTGAAGAATAGTGCATATTTGCAGCTGAATAGCATTGTGGCCCAGTCCTGAAGAGTCTAAGGAGTCCAACATGCTTCATTTTCTATTGCATTTAGACCCAGCTGGCAGTGTTTCTGCTGGTATAATCTTGTCTCTGCCCCTAGCCTTCATTGAGATACTCGATGAAGTCCAAAGTTTATATCCCTCCTAATCTCCATATTGAAGAGTTGCTTGGCCACGCCCTTAGTGTTCTCATTTTTTTTGTGGCATGACTAGGCTGAGAATTTTCCAAATCTTTTAAGTTCTGCTTCCTTTTTTCTTAATAATTCCATCTTTAAGTAAGTCATTTCTCTCTCCTCACATTTTACTAGAAGCAGTCACAAGGAGCCAAGCCATACCTTCAACACTTTGCTTAGAAATTGCTTCAGTTAAATACCCAATTTCATCACTTGCAAGTTCTTCCTTCCACAAAACACTAGAACATGAATACAATTCAGCCATCTTCTTTGCCGCTGTTTAACAAGGATCACCTTTCCCCAATTTCTAATAACATGATCCTCGTTTCCATGTGAGACCTCATCAGAACAGCCTTTTCCATCCATATTTCTACCAACATTTTGCTCAGGATTACTAGGTATTCTCTAAGAAGACTAAGGATCTCTCTACATTCATTTTTTATTCCACCTCTTTCACTTAATATTGTGCTTCTAAGTTTCCTCAATATCCATACGTTTCATAAATGCACCACACTCTACTTCTCCATTCTACTGCCATGGACAGTTGGGTGCTTCCTGGCTTTGGATGCACGTGTGTACTCATTTTCCTAGCGTATATAACTAGGAGTGGAATTGCTGGGTCGTTCGGTGTGGCTATTTTCAACTTTACTAGATAATACGAACTTTTCCAAATTGCCTGTACACCCCCCAGCAGTGTATGAGTGTTCCAGAGCCTCCACGTTCTCACCAACACTTGTGAATTTTAGCCATTACGGCGGATAAGTAGTGGATCTCATTGTGGTTTTCATGTGCATTTCCCCCGTTACCAGAACTCAAACGGCATTTTATACATTTATTAGCCATTTGGATTTCCCGGCTTGTACTTTACCTATCAAGTGTCTTGCCAATTTTTCTGTTGAGTCTTCTGTGTTTTTGTTAATAATTTTTGAGACTTCAAAGAACAGATTCTGGATATGAGGTCTTTGTCAGTGTTATGTATTCCAGAACCCTTTTCTCAATTGGTGGCTTTCTTTTTCATCTCTGCATACTAGCTTTTGAAAAATATAAATGTTTTGAAATAAATAAATATTTTGAAAAATATTAACATGGTTCTGCTTGTCCATCTTTTCTTTATATTTAGTGTTTTTC
>NW_006430739.1:698349-702834 GCF_000325575.1 Pteropus alecto | reverse complement strand
AGATATTCTCCTTTATGACCTTCTGAAAGCTTTATAGTCTCACCTTTCATATTTAAGTCCTTAATCCACCTGGACTTGATTTGTGTGTGTGATGTGAAGTAGGGATCCTATTTCATTTTTTATCCTTATGGATGCCCTATTATCCGTGCACGATTGATTGGCAAGACTATCCCCTCCCCACTCCTGTAAAATGTGTCCTCTCAGAAATCAGACTTTTTATATGCATGAGTCTGTCTCTGGGTTCGCACTTCTATCTCATCAGTCAATTTATCCAGCCTTGTACCAAAACCACAGTATGCAGATGTATCTCAATAGTTTTTGACCCAGGCCATGCTCATTAGGGATTAGAAGGCTAAAAGTTATATGTAGTCAGATTAGTAAGGACCTTGAAAATCAATTGGAAAAGCCTGGACTTGACCTGGAGAGCAAAGTGGTTCCCCAGCATGTCAGGAAGCAGAAGAGAGAGATCCTAAATGAGCATCTTAGGAAGACATTTCTGGGAGTCAAGTCAAGTCTCAGCATGGGAGTATGAGGCTGAGAAAAGAATGTGGGAGTTATTGGAGTGGTTCAAGGCTAAGACCACAGGGGCCTGGATGAAGGAGGTGGCAGTGGAAGCAGAAAGGAAAGGATGTGTCCAACAGACATTTAACAGAGAAAGCTGAAATGATGGCACTTTGTTATGAGTCAGTGGAAGAGGGAGGGTGTTAGAGACTGGAAAATGATGCCAAGCTTTTCAGCCCAGAAACCAAGAGAGGACGCTGGTTTGATGAAAGAGGTCCATAAAGTAATTGGGGGAGTGTGTTTTCCGCCCCTCGGTCAGTTCAGTGCATGTTCCAGAGGATCAGAGTAGTCCTGACTGTACATGGATTTGCTCGGCCAGGCTGTTCAGCAGTGGCATGTCGCCCATGGCTTTGGGCTTTTGAGAGTTGAAGTGGGACTCTGAGCTGTGTTCAGGGCCCCTTGGACATTGTCGATTGAATTTGCTTTGCAATCAGAATCCACTTGGATCATAAGGACATCCTGAAGCACATAATTCGATAAGTAAACAACTGCCTTTCCGATGGTTAAAAACGACAGATTAAAACAATAGCAGCAACCAAAAGAATGACCAAAACTAAAGGGAAAACTAACTTTAAAAAAAACAAAAAAACAAAAAAACAGCTAGCTCCAGGCTAATTCATGAAACTCAATGAAACATGTCTAAAAGGTACATTAGATACTTATAAATACTTATAAATGTTCTTTTCTCTGTTGGCCTAGTATGTTTAAATGCATATAGCAACCTTTCTCTCAATCTCCTACCCCTGCTGATACACGTCAAAGCATTCAGGTCTGATATTACTGAAAAGCCAAAAGCATATTTACAGAGACTGAATGTGTATGAAGAGCAGATAAATCAAGTGTCTTGGAAAAACAGAATGCCCCAACAAATTATGTTGTGAAAACACTAAAGTAGTGTTTGCAACTCAATTACACCATTCACATTTTAGGTCATAAAATCATTCCCTTAATCCTTTAAACATCAAATCAAATTGTTTTAGGATAAGAGTCACTTGGTTAAAAATGAGATGAAAATCTCTAGTAAATAATCAAAAGGGATTTGGGAACATAATAACCAGTTAATTTCAGCACATATTTAGTAAAAAATGGGTTATGGGAGGAAGCGGTGTTGACTTTTTTTTTTTTTCTGTATGAAAATACAAAAGCCTCTCATTGCGGGTACTTCTGATGTTTGCAGAAGAAATCAAAGGTGCTGTGAGATTATGTCCTAGGTGTGAGAGGCTGAGTCAGTAAGGTTAGGCCCTTGGACACATGTTCTCATGAAAGACAGAGTCCACGGTCAAATGAGGTTCAAGTGTGGCATGGACCCTGAAGTTGAAATTTTGAGTTTCTAGAGCCACCTCTCATTTGTTCTGTGGTGTGAGAGCCAGTGTTGATTTTTCTCCTGGGCCTCAGAAATCCTATGCTCAAGCCACCCAACCTTCCAGTGTAGAAGCTTTATTTCAGAAAAGCTAAAACACGCAAGTGTTCTGAGCCTAGATCCTCATCCCTGTCATCCATTCACTCATTCACTCACCCACTCATCCATCCACTCACTTATCCATTCCCTCACTCATCCATTCGTTCACTCCCTCATTCATTTACTCGCTGGTTTCACAAACATTTCTTGAGTGTTTGCTCTAGGCCTGGTGCTGAGGGGACTGCAGAGCAGAACAGGCCTTGGCCCCACTCTCATGGAGCTCACCCTCTAGTGATCATGAGACAGAAGTACAAAGTAACCGTACCACAAGTCAGGAAAATAGGGCAACAGGAGGGAAGAAGATGCGGGGAGTGCAGAAGAAGTTAATTTCGCCTCTAAAATTCTCCATCATTTACTTGTTTCTTTTATTGCCTCACTTCCCCACAAGAATATCGGCTCTGCGAGGGCAGAGGTTTTTAATCTGTCTTGTTCACTGCTGTATCTTCTGTGCCTAGAACAGTGCTGGCACATGATGGGTGCCCATGAAAATATCTGTGGTATAAATGAGTGAATTGTGGGAGGAGGGAGAACACTGATGGAGCTCTCTTTGCAAATGCTGCACAGAGGAGAGCATCCTGGAGATGGGCCTTGACAAAAGAGAAGAGTCTTGGTAGACAGCCAGATTTCAAAAGCATCTTGGTCTGAGGGAAACAGCTGGAGCCCAAAGGTGAGAAACTGCATGGTGTGTTTGGGGAATAGAGTTGGCCAGCATAGAGGAATGTAGGACACCAGGTGAGAATGGTGCCAGGTAAGGTGGAGACCAGACCATCGAGAGCATTCAAAGCCAGCTGTGTGTTCTCCTATAAGTGTTGGGGTCTCTAGAGAAAGAAATTTGGCATCTATTTACTGAAAAGGCTAACTGCCTGGCTTATTCGAGGCTCGCATCTGGGAGACTGCACACGAGTTCTGATTCCCTTTACGAAGGACCTAGTGAGCACCTGCCATGTCTGCAAGAAAAAGACTAACGTGGTGGAAAGAATTAGTAGCAGAAGCTATAGCAGGAAGGGCCCTATCTGGGAGGGAAGTAGAGGGCAGGCCTCAAGCTGGGCCTCCCAGCCTGGCTGTCAGTACCATGATGGGGACGGGCCAGCTGATCCTAATGGCCCCCACAGCCTTGACATTCTGGGACTCTAATTATAGAAGTGAAAGCTTCATTCCAGAGAGCTGGGGACATCCTTGGGTTCAGTTTCACCTCTCAGGGCTGGGAGTTCAGCTGGCGCTGAGGCAGTTAAAAAGGAATGGACTGGAAATCCAGACAGCCTGTATCAGCCTAATTGTCCCTCATCTGACTTGTTTGCTTCTAGATGTCAGTAGCAAATTCCGGAATGCAGGAGAGCAGGCTTTCCACAGGCAAGGGTCTGGGGTCTGGTCCCTGATCTTTTCTTTTTTATATTGTGAAGAGGACAGGTCCAGTAGGCCAAGAAATCCAACATCATGTTCCTTCCAAACTTTGCTTCGAAATAAGATAGAGCTAAGGTCCAGTGGACTATGGGACTTCTGTTAAAAACAAGTCTCAGTTTTCATGGAAGTCCATCCTACAGGCAGCTGAAAGGGAAGCCCCCATTCCAAAAGGCTCCGCTGGGCTGCCCTCTCTGGGGCTGTGCAAGTGGGGCCTGTGGGAGGCCTGTGGCACTGGGCACCATTCCTGACACCGAAGCTGTCCTTGCACAAAGAAACCAGCTTAGGGAAATGGTCTATAACCAGTCAAACAACTGGTTACTAGAAAATCACCCAAATTGGTCATGAAAAAAAATAAATAAATACATACGTCAAACAGGCTCTAATTGGTTATTTCTGTGGTTTGAATCGCACTCCCTGAAATGCATGACTATAGCATGGTCCAAGCTGGATGTCAACCCCAGGGAGGCCCAGCAAAGCCATTGGATGTATTTCATCATTGGATGAAAGTCAAAGGCTTCCCATCAGTGCAAAGGGATAAGATGGGAGGGAGGGAAGGGAGGAGGCCAAGGCCCAAGAGGACATCAGCTTTGGTGCCTGGTGCTGTGCCACTGTTGCTAGATGGGGAGCAGAGATGAGGTCTGGGGTAAAAGGCAAAAAGTCCAGCTGTGGAGCCCTATAAGACTGAGGACTCCATGGGTCGTCCTGGGAGAGGGGCCGCGAAGGAGTTTGGAAGACAGGTCTGGGCTCCAAACAGAGATTGAGGGACTCCTTTCAGATACCACCTAATTAATTTTGGGGGTGACCGGAAGCTGTAGTTCAGGCTTGGCCACGGTTGGCTGGAGGAGCTTAAAAAATATCAGGTGGACATGTCCAACAGGCTGTTGGACATACAAATCTAGACCTGGGAGGAAAAGGCGGGCTGGCGAGCCTGTGCTGGGAGCCCAAGGAAGTGACGACCCCCTCTCCCACCCTCAACCTCTCCTTTGTCACCGTGGCCACCACGTTTCTGGTTCAACCAAACCCCTCTGGATCCCTGGAGTGCTGTGCCTGGGGCCTTGGGTCCT
>NW_006430739.1:692921-696965 GCF_000325575.1 Pteropus alecto | reverse complement strand
AACTGAGCAGCAGAGACAGTAGCTGCTCCGGTTCCGTCCAGCTTGGGCCGAAGTTCGCCTAGGTCATTCCCCCTGGAATCCTCACGGCACGCCTGGGAGGCAGTTTCTTGCTGTCCCCATTGTATAGATGAGCAAGCATTGATCCAAGGCCACGTAGGGACCAGCACAGGTGGCGCCAAGAACCGCTATTCCAAACCAGGCTTGACTGACCCCGGAGCCTGAGACTGCTGCTTCCCGGCATACCGCTCAATGCCCAGCATCATGCCAGGCACAAAGCGGACATCCAGTTGGCACCCTAGGCTAGCTCTGGTCCCTCCGTCCCCACCCCTTTAGTCCCATCACAGCTCCAGGGACAGCATGCTCCCTCCAACCATGGGCATAATAAAGAGTACTGTCCCTAGCTCGTCCTCCCCCGACCCAGGGCAAGCCCAGTGTGGGCACACCTCAGAGAGCCCAGAGAGACCAAGCCCCTCCTGAACCACCCAGGGTGAGCTCCTCGGGCTGTGGGCTGGTCCCTGGGCAAACAGTGTCCTTTGCTTGGGTGGTGGCTGCTTGTTTTCTGTCTCTCGTTCATGTTATTTTTAGCACACTTTGCCAGCTCTCTCTCGGCCTTGGCAGAATGAGAGCGTGCCCAGGGAAACTGGTGGGCACATTAGCGAGGCAGACGGCCCAACGGGTCCACCAAGGGGCTGGGAGGCCAGTGGAGAAATTATTTCCTTGGCTCCATCTATTTATTGGCGTGCTCAGAGACTGCTATTTATATTTTAACCCTCCAGGGACAGTGGTGAATCTCTGGATAAAAAGAATTGGTGTCTTTGCAGCCTTGAAAGTAAGAAATAATCTGTAGTCACAGACCTGGCCAAGACTTCCAAGGGTGGGAGACTGAGCGGGTGCGGCCCCCCACAAAGGCCCAAAGAGTAGCAACAAGCTCTGTGTTCTCACATGTTAATGAGGCTATTGGTGGTGAGGATGAAGATAAGCAAAGGGGAAAAAAAAGCCTGTGAAAAATCTGTTCAGTAATTACAAAAGGGTTTCACACCTGGGAAAACAGGGACTCCTCTCCACCCCCTCCCCCACCCCAGGAGCTGCAGAAGCTGCTGGAGGCCCCATGGGAAATGAAATGGCCAGGCTGGGGCCAGTGCCAGGGCCAGATTTCCTGCCCTGTGCGGAAAAGTGGCGTTTGCAGGCTTAGAAGCCCACTCGCCCCCTGCCCCAGGCCCTGGAAGGGTCCGTGGGGAGTAAACCACTCTGGCCCAGCTCCCTCTGCGCAGCTGGTAAGCCAAGGCCAGCTCAGTCTCTGGGCCTCAGAGGCCCCTGTAGGGTTGGTGCAGGAAGGGAGTTGAATGAGCCTCTCTTTAAGGGAGGGCCATTCCAGCTTGAATCCACCCTGAACCCACCACAGCCTCCCCAGAGGGGCTGACAGGTGGGAGCAAGACCACCTAGGGGTCAGGCTGAGGGTGGGCAGCAGGGGTTGGGGAGGGAATGTCAGACTCCTGCCTCCATCCCAGCCCAAGCTTAGGGCCATCATCGAGGGTCTGAACCTAGTTTTTCAAAGCAAACTAGAAACTTCTAGATATTAGGAGATGTCCACCGTGAGCTGTTCGCATCCCGGACACCCTTGTATTTAGTCTAGGATGTTTGGGGACTCTTATCAATAAGCATTTTAACAATATGCAGCGGACTGCTTGTGGTTTTAGGAGCGCTGGCCGCCGTCTCTGCAGCTTACTAAGGGGAGACAGTTTAAGGATGTGTGTAGACATAACTGAGTTCTCCCTGAAGCAGGCATCTCAGAACTTAACTGGAGAAAACTAACCCAAAGCTGGCACCCCTCCCAGGAGAGTTTGCCTTGCTAAGGGGACCCCGCGATGTGCATTTCAATTCTTGGCGGGGGACCGGGGGCTGGGATTCTGAGGAGTCTGACAACTCTAAAGCTCTTGTTTGCCACACGCGGGCACCAGGCGCTCCTTCTGTCTGTCCCTCTAGATCCATGGGAGGGGAGGAAGCCCTGCACTGCCACTCAGTCCCATCCTGCCCTGGCGCCTGATTAAAGCTCAGGTTTAGCACAATTAACATCTCCAGCCCATAGTTTATGGCTAAATCTCCATACATCACAATCTAAAAGCAAACATTTGCCTTCGATAGCTCTAATTTATGCATAGAATCAGTTTACTGTTCACGTCTTAATTACTGTTTTTTTGAATAGCTTCACAGCACAAAATCAAAGCCTGCTGAGTTTTATATTATAAGCTGCAACTTACTTTCTTGATTTTTTTTAAACATTAAACATCTAATTAATCCATATAATCTGGCTACTTTATGTTTAAACCTTTCATGCTCATAAAACAAACTGAATGAAAATATTGCTGTGGGGGCTAAAAAAAAATGAGTACTTTTCCTCCTACCTTCTAAATTCTTGTAGCTGGGCTACTAATCAAATTAACAGAGGCAGATTAACAAGAGAAAATCAAGTGTTTTAATACATGCTCATGGGGAATTCACATGAGCATAGAAATTCCAAAGATGGGAGACAATATCAGGTATATAAGACATTTTTGGACAAAGGAGAAAAGGGGACAAGAACACTTAGATTTCAGAAGTGAGAATGGGCGATTTACAGGTAGTTGACAGAAGAACGGAACAGAAGTGTCACAGACATTCTTGCTGGGCAACTCGAAAACAATGGGACCCAGGGGGCATCTAGCTAATAGGCGCCTGCCTGATGTCTTTATTTACCAAACTTAATTCAAATTAGGCTAAGGCAGCATTCTAAGATTTCCTTCCTGAAGCAGGTTTCTGTCTGAATCTCTTAAGCAAGAAAGGCAGAAAGGTCAAAGGTCCTTTCTGAGCCTTGTTTCTTAAAAAACAGCTTAAAATCAATATCCCGAAAAGCAGCTCCAGGATAGCAAAATTTTTGTTCCCTTCATTGCTAATTTGTATAGAAGCTTCTTATTCTTTTTTTGTCCTCTCTCTCTTCTGTCAGATATATCAGCAAATAGATGGTGAGAACAGAAAGACTGGAAAACAAGAAAATGAATGAAATTCCAGTCACAGGTATGTTAAAGGAAATTTACTGCCCTAGGAAAATGTTAATATTCATGAGTTAACACATTGTTGAGGAGAAACACCTTTCTTCCTCTGGCACTCATTTCCGAAAGTGTTTGTCTTGTTTATGTTTGCTTGACTTTGGGTGGTAAACACACAACACAACATACAGATGTATTATAGAATTGTGCAGTTGAAACTTAGATAGTTTTGTTAACCAATATCACCCCGAGAAATCAAATAAACAATTCAAACTGACTTTTTTAAAAATTAGTAATCATGCTTAAAAAAAAAAAAAAAAGTCTATGGCCTTGCCACCCTGAACAAGCCTGATCCCGTCTGATCTCAGAAGCTAAGCAGAGTCGGCCCTGGTTAGTACTTGGATGGAAGACCACCTAGGAAGACCAAGTGCTGTAGTCGTAAAAAAAAAAAAAAATTAAAAATAAGGGATTGTAAGATTACAAGGTCCTTGCAATCTGTGAGGTCAACCAAGGGTTGTCTTGCCTAAAAAATAAAAATAAAATAAATAAATAATTTTAAAAAAGAAGTGTTTTAAGGGGATCCCTTTGGCCCAGCACAGTTGGGTGAGGGCCCAGCAGCCAAGCAGTGCTGGGCACAGGTCACAGACATAGCAGAGCCAGCTCCTGCCTACCCCAAGCCTCCCTTCTCCTTAGCAGAGCCTCCTACCAACCGCCTTGTGAGGCTGCCTTTCTTCACAGCATCCCTGCCATGATGGACTAGTGAGCCAGGACAGGGCTTGTCTGAGGCCCCTCAGATAGCCTGTGAAGAAGCCAGGAGGCGATCTGAGAGCTACCTGAGAGCTTTTGGCCTCTGGCTCAAAAAAAAATCCCCTTGGATTTAAGTGTGTCCAGGTGCATCTCTGGGCCTTGCAGACACATCTCATTTTGGCAGCCTCCACTGCCCTCCTCTCTCCAGCCCTGTCAGTCTCCACCTCCCGCCTTCACTGGGAATCTTAATCCCAAGAAACAAAGAGGATATTTA
>NW_006430739.1:686464-692858 GCF_000325575.1 Pteropus alecto | reverse complement strand
GAGAGAGAGAGAGAGAGAGAGAGAGAGAGAGAGAGAGATTTGCTTGCCAGATTATTTAAAGCAAGTTGTCTAAGCCATTTCTCCTTAGCCAGCATGTCGGCCTGGGATCCTGTAGGGACCTGGGCAGCCCTCAAAAGCCTGTCTTCAAAATCCCTCCGAATCCCTCCTGGAACCACTACATGTAAGGAGAAATCGACGAACAAATTACAAATTATTATGATGGGCAGAGAGCAAAGATGCCTCCAGAAGGGATATTGAGAAAACTCCTGGGAACAGGTTTATTCGACTGAAGACTCTCCCAGCAGACAGATTATAAACTGGCCTTATCACCAGGGGACTGAAGGTGAGGCAGTAGCCAGATGGGACTGGATGGAGACTCCTTGGACGTTGCCTAGCTGATTGGCTTCCTCTCTGGCCCCTACTAGCAGGTGTCTGCAGAAGCGCTGCTTGCAATTCCTTGTCACCACCAATACCTCTGCTGCCTTTGGCTGAGTGGCTGGTCAGGGTCCAGGTTGAGTAGATGCTGCACTGGAGGAGGCTGTGTCTTGGTACTTCTCCAGTTTGGCTTAGAAACAGGTCATGATGGAAAGAAACAATCCCAGGGCTGGGCCTCATTTCTTTGTCTGTCATTTTCACCTCCATTGCAGACTCCACATAATAGCAACTAGCGATATTTTTATTATCTGTTGATCGAGGAACACAAAAGGACAAACAAACAGCCATATGAATATGGGAGGCGTATTCATCTACACACAGTACTTGGTATAGATGAGGATCTGTGAACTCCCACAGTCTTGCCCCCATTCATTCATTCAGCCAACATTAACTGAGTGCCTAGTAAACGCCTTGTGTTAGATGCTGGGGCTACAACGACAAGTGAGATACAGCCCCTGCCTTCTCGGAGCGCACAGTCTACTGGGGTACTGAGATGGGGAACCACACATGCTCTTTGAGAGAGTCAATATGACTGGGCTAAAATCACTATGTCAGCAGGGCCGTGCCCCCCTCTGAAGGCTTTAGGGGATGATCCTTCTTTGCCTCTCCTCCTCCAGCTTCTGGCAGCCCCGGGCGTTCCTTGGTTTGTGGCTGTGTCACTCCAATCTCTGCCTCCATCTTCACATGGTCTTCTCCTCTGCATTTCTCCTCTTCTTAGGACACATGTCATTAGATTGAGGGCCCACTCGGATAATCCAGAATGATCCAGTCTTGAAATCCTTACCTTAATGATACCTGCAAAGACCCTTTTCCAGATAGGGTCACATTCACGAGTTCCAGGTGGACATATCTTTGGGGGCCACCATCACTGCATTGCAGTGTGGGCATTCAGAGTGTGGGGAAGCACACAGTCCTCAGTGTTCAGTCTTCCTAGAGGCTGCTGCTACTGCTTGACCAGGCCCTCCTGCCACATGGCAGGTTCGTGGAGTGGGCAATCCATATGTCGCCTGAATTCTAATGTGTTAGATACCGGAATCTGCATATTCTTCTGAGTTGGTTATTTCTCTTTCCCAGCCACAAAAGTTCCCTGGCAAGCAAGCAAGCAAGCAAACAAACAAATAAAAGCGAAAGAGAAGAAAAATGTCCCACGCAGAGGGTACATGTATATTCCTCTATCCAGCTACCAGAGGTTTTTTACAAAAGGCCAGCTTGGCTCCTGCCCTTGCTGACAAGACTTTGATGGCTCCCTGGTGCCTGCGAGGTGCTGTCTGTGCTGCTCTGTCTGGCACTCAAGGTCAGGCGGACCCAGCCTACCTCTACAGCTCCCGTCTTCCTAACCCCCCATCCATCCTCACACAGATCTGTATCCCAACCTGACCCCTTTCTCACAGAATACCCTGCCCTCCTCTGCCTCCAGGCTTCTGCTTATTTCTTCCTTGCCTAGAATGCTTTTCCACACCTGCCTGCCTTCTTTCCATCTTTCCAGGCTCAGCTCAAACCTCACCACTTCCTAGAAGCCTTCCCAGCCTCTCGGAGTTGAGAATTATACCTTCCCTCTTCTTTAGTCCCTTCTCAAGGATCCACATCAAGAGCATGGGTGGCCTTGTGGCCAACTCATCTAATCAAGATCTCTTCCTACCTCCAGGGGGTGGAGTTGATACCTCACACATGGTAAGATACGCAATGGATATTTTAAATGGAATCGAAGGAATGTGTGCGTATTATTGCTTCCTCCGTTGCTTACTTAGTTGGCAAGGAAATTAACCAATTCCAAGAGGGGAAAAAAAAGGAAGGAAAACCAGCTGAGAGAGAAGGAGGCTGGAGTCACCCAGCATAGCAGATAGCATCCAAAGATCCTGACGAGTCCTGTTGTTCTTTTTCTGCAAGGTGCCCCTGGCCCAGTCTCTCAGGCATCACCCTTGCCCAGTCTTTGAAAGCCTGCACTTCTCTCGGCATACGGACTTGGGGGTCCATTCTGTCGACACCTGAGGTAAGTGCAGATATTGCTCAGATTGCCTTAGTCTTCATATATGTTCCCCATGTCCCCTTCCTCCTTCCTCCTTGCTTTAGCCAAGGCCGGACCTCTTCCTTTCAGTTCCTCTGGCTGTTGGGAAAGTGAGCCTCACCCCAAGCCCACAGGTAGACATCATACCCAAAGCCCAGCTAAACAGCACTCCTGGATTCTGTCCTCAGAACCTCCCTGATTTAGCCCCCCTCGTCGGCATGCATAGCCCCCCCCCTCACCCTGCCTACTCAGAGACTTGCCGTCTTTGTCCACAGCTTTTTCTCAGCCCCTCAGGCTCTTCACACTTGTTATAGGAGCGTCAGCCCAAGGACTCCATCCTGCCACCACTGTGATGTGGGGAGGGGACAGAGCATAAACTCTGACATCAGCCTGGGGGTGCTGTCTCACCTCTGCCTTTTACTAGCTTGTGACCTGCATTCCCAATGAACTAATTCATTCACTTACTCAGTAAAAAAAAAAAAAAACGCCTTTATGGAACGCCTACAAGGTGCTAGGCCTACTATGTGCTAGCCATTGTGGGATGCAGCAGTGTAAAAGACAGAATCCCTGCTCTTCAGAAGAAGCTTACAGCTTGGTTCTGGGAGAGGTGCTAGCCATGCAAATAAGCATAATAGAAAAAAAAAATAAGAATGCAATGTCAGGCGGTGCCGAGCTTTGATATGACTGCTGAGCTTCTAAACAGTTTCCCTTCTCAATCATTATGTTACGAAAACACAGCAAAGGGCTAAGGGCTAGAGAATTCTGGACTTGTAACAAAGAGTTATTTTTCCTGCAAGGATTTTAATAAGAAGGATTCTTTAAAAAATAGCTGTGGGTGTATTTGGCTACTGCAAGCTAAGATGTCCTAAACAGCGCATAAAGCCAAAGCCAGCGTTCTTGACCACCCAAATAGTGTGCGTCCTCCACTTTAAGACGGTGTGATTGACAGGATGCAAATAACGTAACACGGTATTTCAGAAAGAAATAAAGAAGCAGCAAAACTGCATTGAAGGTGCCCATGGATAGAAAGGAACATCTACATTAACGTGAGAAAGCATGCGGCTCCCAAAAGCCTCTTTGCAGCCCAGCTCCAACCATCTGTTAGCACAGCCCGCTTCATCCATCAGTCACTGGCAACACTTCCTCCCCCTCCCCACTCCTCTAGCCCCAGTTCCCAACTCCCATCATGTCATCACCAAGAGCAAGCTGAGCGTGTGATGCAACTGAGCCATCTTAGTGATGCTTTTCTGTCCCATCGGAGTCAGTGCAAGAGAAACACTCATATAAAAATGGAGGAGGCAGCCACATCCATCCTGGGGAGGGGTCCGAGGCATGGACTGCAGTGGCAGGGAAGTGAGAAGCATGAGAGGAATCTTTAGGAAGTGAATTGACAGGGCTGGTTGTTGAAAGGTTGTAGAGCGAAAAGAGATCGACGGTGGGGGGGTTCGGGGGTGTGCCCAGGTTTCCAGCTAATTACTGAGACATGTGCCTCAGAAGAGAAAGAAATGGTGTGGGGAAGGCCCATGTCACTAGATCTGTTTGTTAGAGCACAGAGTGTGCTCCAGGCTCCCACTTTCCCCTGGAGCCACCTCTGTGGTGTTTGCAGAGGGACTGGAGAGACACAGCTGAGCTAGGTTATCCATGTCCCAGTCCATGTCCAGGGCCACCTCCTCCAGGTCTGTCTCCAGCTTCCTCATAGGCCCTGTGCTCTTTGTGCCTCTCTTAAAATCCAGATCCTGCCCTTCAGCATCTGTAGTGTGCAGTTTATGCAGGCTGCTGGCAGAGCCCCTGAGTAGCCTTGCTGCGATCCCCAGCTGTGTGTAGGGGTGCTGCAGTCCCACGGCTGGGGGTACCATCCTGGCTCCACCTTTCCACGTGCAGGGGGCTGAGGAAAGGGCTTGTTTCCTATGGTACAGCCATGGAATGGGGTGGTGCTGTGAGGGCATCAGGATGCAGCCTGCCTGGCCCTTGGCAGGCATTTGGTAAGGGGTAGCTTTGCTGCTGCTGGTGGTTGCTTTTTCCTCTTTTCTCCCTTCTCCTTACTCCTTCCCTACCTCTCTCTTTGGTATTGTCACCATTGTATGTGTATCGGTTTTCTGTGGCTGCCGTAACAAATTACCACAAACTCGGTGGCTTGAAACAACAGAAATGCATTCATTTCTGCTAAATGTCCATATGTATGTTTGTATATATTTCTTTATCCTCTCACAGTTCTGAGGCCAAAGTGTGAAATCAAGATGTCAGCCGGGCCTCACTCCCTCCCAGTGTTCTAGAGCACAATCCTTCCTTGCCTCTTCCAGCTTCTGGCAGCCCCAGGCCTCCTTGGCTTATAGCTGCACCACTCCAATCTGTGCCTCATCACCTTCTCCCTTGTATCTCCTTCTGCCTCTCTTATAATTTCACCTGTCATCGGATTTAGGGCCCCCCTGGATAATCCAGAATATCTCATCTCCAGATCCTTAACTGCATTACCTCTGCAAAGGCCCTTTGTCCTAATAAGTCACATCCACAGGCTTCAGGTGAACACATCTTTTGGGTGCCACCATTCAACATACTACGATATGAATATTAGGATTTCCCATCACTTCCAAGATCACAGTTTGCGCCACCTGCGTTTTCTCTGTGCTGAGTCTCCGTAGGACACTCACAGAGCTAAGTGCCCACAGCCACGACTGGAGGCAAGACCACAGCTCCCATCAACTCTCCAGAACTCAAAGGAAAAGCAGCCCTGGAGATCGAGGAATCCAACCCCATCACGAGCCTGGAAGGAGAAACGGAGGCCCCTGGAGGAGGCCCTTGGGGGAAAGCAGGCTCTTCCCTGAAGCCTCCCGCCTGCTTGCATTCAGCAGGCTTTGAGAAGGCATCTCCGGTGTGCCTCGCCAGTATTTGTTCGCTGGAACAGTGTTAAGCCCCCGAGGCCTCTCTCTCAGCATCTTTCAGCTCCTGCTCCTGCCCTTCGGGCTGCCCAGACTTCCCTAAGTAGATTCCCAAAATGCAATTCCCATTGCCCTACAGAGACACACACCGGCAGGAGGCAGTGGGCCCTGAAGCAAAGAGAGTCCCTACTTCGTGGAGGTACCATGGCAGCAGTGAGCCCGATTGGGGTGTGAAACACACGCAGAGAGGCAAGTGAAAGCATTTCAAAACGTGCAAAGGCCCCTGCAGGAGGCACTCATGGAGATGCCGGGACACTCTTCACACTTGTGTGGCCTCGGGGCCAGGACTGATCCGTCTCCTGTGTCAGACGGGACAAACTGGTGCCCCGGTGCTGGGAAGGCAAGGCCTGGGGAGAAAGCCAGAGTGGAGGGGAGGGGAAGCCATGCAAAGCTTGGCCCCTCTCCGCACATTTCTGAGAAAGCAGTGATGAAACGGAACAAGAGAAAGACCATGTTCTTTCACCAAAAGGGGGAGGGGACAACCCGATGGCCAATTTTGGGTGATTATCTGCAAGAAGAGGGCCCTTTATTCCAGGCGTGTGTATGCCTTTTAATTTCCTCTTGTGGACTCCTGAGGGGGCCCAGTAACCGTGCAATTGGTATTCTTCGCCAGCCTCGGAGGATGCGGGCACTCTCTTGGAGATGGCTCCAGGTGGTACTGAGTGCCACCTGCACTCCCAGCTTCCCGATCATCTGCTCTGCACAAACCTCAACGGGGCAGGGGTGGGGAGGCGGCGGGCCCACGGGATGTTCCCCAGGACACAGATGGGCCTTCTCCCAGTTTGGAGGCAGCAGCAGTGAGGTCTGAGTTGACTATGGCACCTTCCCAGTTTTGTAGGAAACAAAATAAAAACGTACTATTGGTGACAAAAGGACTTGGCCCCCTTAAGCAACCGAAGGCCCGGGAGTTGCCAACCAGGGTAATGAGGGGTGCTGATTTGCATTACAAGGAGACCCTTTGCTTCATAAAAGAAGTTCTCCAGGGGTTGCAATAGATGGCACCCCAGGGGGGTTAAAA
>NW_006430739.1:686066-686442 GCF_000325575.1 Pteropus alecto | reverse complement strand
TCCTCCTTGTGTAAAACCAGCACATCTGCACTGACTTTTGATCCGTCTCCCAGCCCCAAGATTTTTTGCACCGCGAAAGATACAAGATGCCTTTCTCCCAGCTCACGGACACACACCCCTTCTTTGCCAGTGCCCTGGGATAGGGACAGTACGATGGGGGGAAATGAAATGTTTGTGAAAGAACTTTAGAAATTGTACCTTTTACAGATGATGGAGATGCGGAAGGAGAGGTGGTAGCCTGTGTATGTCCCTATAAAAGGGGCATTTTAAAAGTCACCTGCCCCACCATCTAAGCTCTCAGATGGTCTGAAAGCTGTCAGTAGGTACATGCGCGCCAAATGTTGAAGCATCCCAGAGACCAGCTCAGAGCTGCGTG
>NW_006430739.1:663213-685990 GCF_000325575.1 Pteropus alecto | reverse complement strand
TTGAGTTTCACAGAACTTAAGTGGATTTTAGTTTGCAATATAGTAGGAGCCTAAGGAAATTAGAGATAAAGATCTTGAAATTAAAACTAATTTTTCAAACCTACCCAGGCTCTGGACCTTGCAAAGCAAAGGTGCTGAGGCTTCTCGAGGGGGAGGGGAAGGGGTGGAAAGCAGGAGGAGGGTGAGAGCAGTCCGCATATAACTTTGTGGTGCTGGTGGCTAGAATCTTCCATTTTTTTTTTTGCCCCCGGTCCCCACCATCGCTCAAATTGAGAAACAATCTCTGTCCCCATCACTTTGTAGACAGCTTAAGGATTCAAAGTGGTTTTGAAAAGTTCTGAAATCCAAGCATCAAGCAGAGTTCTCAGAGCTAGGAAGTTTGAGGGATTTAAAATGAAAAAGGCAACAGAGGAAGAGCTAGAACTGAGAGAGCGAGGCTCAAGGAAGGGAAATGGGGAGAGAGACAGAAGAAAAAGAATGCCAGCATTTCCTGGTGATTTCAATTTTCACATCACAAAGCAACACCAGGCTGTCAACAATTCAACTGTGACCACAGGGAGGGACCTCGGGGAGGAAAGAATGCAGAACTCACTCCTTAGGCTCTGTCCTGACCTGGAGGTCACAAAGGAGGGAAGAGCCCCCTGTAAGTTGCCAACTGTTTCCTTTTTCAGAGGGAAATGGCTGATTTCCCCCCTCCCCCAAACTCCCCTCCTGGAGTGAGACAGAGGCCACCTCGGGTGGGCAGGGGCACCTAGGATTCAGTGAAGGAGGCAGGAAAAAATCCAGGAGTCTTGGTCCAGTCTCAGTCAGCAGGATTCTCATCCAGTCAGCAATGGACTGATTGTCCCAGCCCTTCTGGCCAAAGACAAGTTGTGGCCTCCATGCTTCTAGTCCCTTCCTTGAAGCAGTCAGATAAGACAAGTGACAAGCCTCAAGCAAGGGACTTCGAGCTGGTGGCTCTCAGCAGCTTCCTGCTCCTGAACCATCATCATCTCCTCCTGAAGTCTTCCCAACCTCCACCCTCACCCATGCAGGCCCTAGGGAGACTGACAAGAGCAGCGGGCTTCTACCTCTGTCTGGGTGATGACAGGGCTGCCTTCTGTCCCAGCTTCGTGACTAGCCACCTGTGGCTGCTGTAACAAATGACCAGCAACTTAGTGGCTTAAAACAGCATCAATTTACTCTCTTATACTTCTGGAGGGCAGAAGCCCCAAGTCCGTTTCACCTGACTAAAATTAAAATGTTGGCAGAGCTGGCTCTGAGGGCAGAATCTGCTCCCTTGCCCTTTCCAGCTTCTAGTGATGCCTGCATTCCTTGGCTCGTGGACCCTCCTCCATCTTCAAAGACTGGAGACCACCCCAATCTCCAGTTCTGAAATCACACTACCCTCTCCTTCTCCTCTTTGGTCTGTGTCAAATACCCCCTCTACTTCCCTCTTATAAAGACACTTGTGATGACATTTAGGACCCATCTGGAAAAACCAGGAAAGTGTCTCCTTCGTGAGACCCTTAATTTAATCACATCTGCAAAGTCCCTTTTGTGGCTTCAGGGACTAGGACATGGATATCTTTGGGGACCAGTATTCAGCCTCCCACCCCAGGTGTGGGTCTTTGGGTTAAGTCACCGCACTTCTCTCAACATTAATTTCTTCATTTACAAAAGGGATGAGGATTCTACCCTGCTGACCTCTTGGGCTTAATGGGAGATTCCAGGGACATGGCGGATGTCATGGCATTTTGTAAGCTGTTGAAATGAAGACCACCAGCACTGAGGCTGGTTCTCGTTGCCCTTCCTATGAAGCCGAGGTCCCTTCAGTTCAGTCACCCACAGCCCAGTAATTCTGCCTCCATGACCTTCTCCATCATGTCTACATAAAAGTTCTCCTAACTGAACTTGCAATTAAGCCAACTGGCTCCTCCCATCGTGTCCCAATGAGTGGTAGTGAAGGGCGGAAGGCCCCTGGGTAGGTGACGGCCATTCTGGCTTTGATCCCAGGCACTGGCCAGTGATCATCTCAATTGGCCAAAATTTTCCTTCCCACTCTGCTGCGTGGTGGTTCCAGTGAGATCCACGTATACGTAAACAGTATTGTGAATACAAAGTCCTCGGTGCAGTGCTTGGCACAGAGGAAATGGCAAATAGTGACTTTTCTCTGAGTAGCTGTTAAAGCAGTCTGTGCTTGTCACCCCTTTGTTGCCTTCGGAACCATCCTTCTTCCTCTACAAGATACCGTAAGGTCACAGCCAGCAGACTTAATGTTGGTGCCATTCTGGCCCTCTGCCAGTTGCTGTCTACAGTCACTTTGGCGGATCAGGCCCTATTGTCGGCATCAGATGGCCTGCCAGTCAGGGGCCGATAACAGTTTTTGTCCAGAACATAATAGGAGGTAGGCAAGGGGCAGCAAATCTCCAAATGGAAAGATTGGCAAAACCACCTGGGTGCACGGCCACAGCTGGCTACTGGGGCTTGGCAGAGACCACGGAGATTACCAGCAAGCTTTCAAAGAGAATCAGTTGCCTCTCTACCCAAACCCAGGAAAGTCTCATCTGCTACTAGTTTGGGGAGTGCGGGGGGCGGGGGCAGCTTCAGCTAAGCCTGTGAGAAACTGAGAACAGAAAGGCCTTTTCTGAACATGGCCTTCTCACCCCCTCATCATGCCAGTGTGGAGACGGATCCACAGGCAGCAGACGATTGGGGAGGAGGACTGGGGAGGGGGAGCATTCGGCTATTATTCTCCAAGACAGCCAGGCTTCCGGCTTTCGCTGTGGGTGCTGCCCTTCCCTGTCCTGGTCTGCGGCCTCTTCCTAAGGTTGCCCTGACTTCCTCAGGGCATGCCACCATTTCCTAGGACTTTTCCAGCCAGCGTTGCTTCTGGGATGCCCTGCAGCCCTGAAAAGAAGCAGCGCGGTAACACGCTTTCTATTTTACAGATGGGGGACGGAGCCAGGGAGAATGAACTTGCCCAGAATGTACACACACACACACACACACGTGGATTCAGCAGCAGACTCCTCCTCTCCTAAACCCAAGTCCTTGGATCGTGGTCCAGCGCTTGATGAAGTATTCCCTGTCTCTCTGAGTACAGGGACCACACAGCAGCGTTGGCCGTAGCTTTATCGGCTTGCTCTCCTCGTGCGCGCGTACTGAATGCCGTGCTGTTTCCAAGACCCTCTCTGCAGGACACACCAAATTACCTTGATGTCTGATTTAGGCCTTCTGTTCCTCCAACAGGAAACTAGATATACCTTTTGCACATTTGTTCGCTTGTTTCTATTGGTTTTGGTTTTGGTTTTCCTTTGTGAACTGTGCGAGGCATCTCGGTACCAGTTACAGACTCTGAGTTGGTAGGTGGACACAGTCATCTCTGTGGCCCAATCCCAATGCAGGTAACGGTCCTGGAAAGAAAAGGAATCACTTCCCTCAGGATTTGGGGTGGGGAGAGGAGGAGACTGCCCCTTCCTGGAAAAAGCTCAAGCACCAATAGGTAGACACCTTGCAGGGAGCAGGATACCTGGCCCAGGATTCGATCTGGAGTGTGTATGGCAGGGTGCAGTGTTCAGTAATGTAGTGACACAGGAACACGATCTCGGTGATTCACATAATGTGGTCCAGGGACCCTGAGACCCTTTCTGGATCCCACAAGATCAAAACTCTTCCCACAATAATATCAAGATGTGATCGTCTTTTCTACATTCCTTCTCTCATAATTGCACAGTGATTTTTTTTTCTACAGATGACACACGTGACATCATAATTGATTGAAAACAGAAGCAGATACAAGAATCCCGCTGTCTTCTATTAAGCCTGATATTAGAGATTTGCATAAATGTAAAACAATGTCATTCACCTCACTGATCACTTTTGTTTGGGTAAATACAGTTATTTATGTTAATATGTTATGAGTTTTTTATTGTTATTTTAACATGAATTAGTAAATATTTTAAAGTTTTCTCAGTTTAAATTCCTACAACTGTAAATATCAATAGGTAGAACCTATGTAACCAAGAGCTCCTTGGGGTCCTTGACAATTGTTAAGAGTGTCAAGGGCCCCTGAGACCAAAAAGCTTGAGAATTGCTGTCCTAGAAATCGGGGGACAGCTGCCCGTCAAACATTTGGGGACACTATGCGAGGCAGGAAATTTCCTAAGGTCACCCAGCGATTGATTGACAGAAACGGGACTTCAATCCAGGTGTTCTAAGAACCCAAGTCTCAATTTCCAGACTCTGTCAAAAGCTTCAGTGACTTGGTTCAGGGGCAAAGGCCTAAATGAACCAACAGTACCATGCTTTCCTCAGCTACCAAATACTTGCGCCTCCACTGAGTTTCAGCTCTTTACCTACAAGGAGATTTTACCCACCGACCACCTTGAAGAATTATAGTATGGGGGAAAAACCAGGCACAACCAGGCTCTAAGCTTCAAAACCTCCTGTCAGTCGCTGTTGTATTGGGGACTTTTTGCAGCAGAAAGACCCTCCTTGGGCCAACAAAAGGTATTAACATTGGCCGGGGCTCATCGTTAAACTCTGCAGGCTCTTGAAGAAGCTGAGCGCCCCTGCCTTGGCTCCGTCCGTCCACGAGAGCTTTCAATCACATCTTATCTCAGTGCTCTGAATTGCTTCTGCATTCTAAGAGTGGAAGTTTATTAAACACGTCCACCTACACAGAGAATCTCATGGCACGAGAGTGTCTGAAATCTGCACACACCAGGTAATTCCTTTAAATGCCTTTGTTCTTTCATCAATTTCCACGCCACCACCATGTAACTTATGTGCACAGATTGTTAAAAAGGGCTGTTTCTGTGCTCTGTGGGCCCTTCAATCAAACCTCATTTGATTTTAATAGCACCGGTGCCTTGTGTTCTAGACATCAGACTGTCGGAGCTGCAGAATTGACATGCGCTTTCTCTATGAATTGTTACCAAAAGATGAGAGAGGAGGGGCTGTGACCTGGGCGTTACTGATGGTTTGTGTTAGTAATGAAACCCCAGCCACATACTCATTAAACATTGTGGCTTTTAAACAAGCTTGACATTTGAGCCTTCTTGCTGGTGCTTTTCCAGGCCATTTGCAAATTGAGAAGGGAGCTGTTGAATCTTGCTTTGCAATAGACTTCTTTGGCATCCTGACCCTGAGTTTTCAATTTCTCAGTCTTGGCTGTGGGTCAGGTAGAGCTCGGCATTGCAGGGAGGACCGGCTGAAGGGAGAAAGGAGAGCACACTCTGGAAGAGGGGTGGCTCAATTTCTCTACTCCCTCTGACATGTATCATTAACTATTAATCGAGAATCATTATTTTTGTGAATTTGTCACAATCGCCTTCTACAACTGGTTTGCTCAGTGCTCTGCTAATTATCCATATGTGCTCCGAGGCACATGTGTAAATGCCAATCATTTATTTCCAATTTACATAATCACGGGGAGCTGTTGATAACCCAGAAATGCTTTAGAGTCAATGCATTAGCTTTTGTCTCCAGATCATTGTATGCTCTGACTTGACAAGTCCATGCCTATCATAAATATCCTTAACCTTTTGCTTCCCTGGACAAAACAGACAAACTGACTACATCCCTGCAAATATCATTTATCTGACACGACATCTCAAGGCTGGTGCTCGCATGTGCTTAGAGGTTTCTTTTTCTTGCATTTAAAAAGAAAATAGATACAATTTCCAAAGCTGACAGAAGAAGAAACAGACATTTTGAATAGTCCGATATCTATCAAAGACATTGAACATTAATTAAAACCCATCCCACAAAAAAACCCCAGACCCAGATGGATTCACTTGAGAATCCTTCCAAACATTTAATGAAGAAGTAACACTAATTTTACATAAGCTCTTACAGAGGACAGAAAAAGAGGAAACACTTCCTTTTTTGATGAGGTTACAATAACCTTGATTCCAAAACCTGACAGGGTATTATAAGAAAGAACCATTATAGACCAATTTCTCTCATGAACATAGTTTCACAAATTCTCAACAAATATTAGTCAATCAAATCCTCTCTCTCTATATACACACATATAATATTTATTGACATACTTATTTATATACATACATAATATATGCATTTAGCTATATCCCCATTGAAATTCCATTTATGTATATACCCATGGATATATATTTATATAGATTTATTGCCCAATTTGTGTGTGTGTGTGTGTGTGTGTGTGTGTGTAAAGGGGGCAGAGAGAAAGAGGGGGTGAGAGAGAGAGAGAGATCTTCATATTCATATTCCTTCTGGTGTTTTCAAGAATCATCTTCTTATAGTTCTTCATCTAGTGTCTGCTTCTGGGGTAATATATCCTAATTCAATAACCATCTGAGATTTATTCCAGGCATGAGTAGGTGGTTTAATATTAGAAAATTAGTCAATGTGATTAATCATATTAACAAGAAGAAAAGGAGACAATCATACAATTATTTCAATAGATGCAGAAGAGCATTTGACAATATTCAACAGCCATCCATGATAAAACAAACACACACACAAACAAAAATCTCTCTGCAAATTAGGAAGAGAAGGGAACTTTCTAATCAGATAAAGGAAGCTACAGAAAACTACACCAACCATCATAATCAGTAATAAAATATTTAAAATTTCTCCATAGATTAGGAATGAGAAAAAGTTGCCCGTTATCACCACTTCTGTTTCATATTGTATCAGAGGTCTAATGAAGTTCAAAAGAAAATAAATCAGTCTGTAATTCACAAACTACATGATTGGATATATAATAAATCCAGTAGGCTCTACGGACAAGCTATTAGAATTGATAAAAATATCAGGATACAAACCTGGGCTGGTCTGATGGGAGGCAACCATATCATCTGATATTTAGGGGACTGTGGTCCAGAAAGGTCATATCAGAGGTTCCTGACAAGGCCAAAGGTGATACTGTTTTTCAGGATTTTCACAAACGTATTGGGTTCAGCATTTAGGTATGTCTGCTTATTTCTGTTTCTGCTCAGGGTAAGCAGAGTCTACAACCAAAGATACCATCTTCCTAGAAAGAGAGAGAGAGAGAGAGAGAGAGAGAGACAACTTAATATTCAATCTATAAGAATCGGTTACATTTTTATATATCAGCAACAAATAAATAGAAAATGAAATTACAAAAGATACCATTTACAATATCAAAAATCATCAAATACCAAGAACTAATCCTAGAAATAAATGATGTGCAAAACTGCTACACTGAAAACCAGAAAACATTATCGAGAGAAATTAAGACGATCTGAATGAAAGTAAGACTATGCCATTGTTAATGGATAGGAAGACCAAATACGGTAAGTATATCAATTGTCTTCATATTAATCCGCAGATTTGATTCAATCCCAATAAAAATCCAGGCAGGCTTTAATTTTTTTTTTTTTACACTGGTAGACATCGAGAACGTTATAATAAATAAGGCAATGTGTGATATTGGTGCAAGGACAGTCAAAAGTCAATCTGAAAATGTAACAGAATAAAGAGTCCAGAAACAGATCCACACGTGTGTTGTTACCTGATTTATGAAAAAGATTGTCTCTTCAATAAATTATTACGGGTCAATTGAATATCATATGAAAAAAATACACTATGACTCCTACCTTATGTCGTACACCCAAATCAATTCTGAGCGAAGTGCAAAAGGTAAAAAAATGAATATTTTAGAGGAACACAGAAGAATATCTTCATGAGTTTAGAATATGCAGATAGCTTTAATGGGACACTAAATGCACTAACCATATTAAACATATAATAAGTTAGACTACATTAAAATTAAAACCAGTTGAATCATAAAATATTAAGAGTGGGAAAAGGTCATCTTCAGAGAGGGAAAAGGATATTTGCAATATATATATTCAGGTCTTTTGCCAAATTTAATACCGAAGTGTCTGTGTTTCTTATTGATTTATAGAAATTCTTTATATATTATATATTCTGGATAGTTCTTTGAGACATATGCCCAGAATATTATATCCACCCCCCCCCCAAAAAAAAACTATCTAAAAGATATAAAGAATTCCTGTATACACGTGATCTGGGCACATTTCTGAATATAATAGTTCAATAAAACAATCTTGAAAAACATAAAGAACACGAGTACACACATGGGCATTTGGAAATTAGCAGAGGCACCATTCCTGGGGTGGCCTTTGGATTGCTAACATTCGATGTGGTGGCCCTTCTCCTTCCTTCCACCCTCCAGTCCTCATTCATTCACACAGCCATATGAGCTGTGGCCAGGACAACATTTGAAGCTGACCATCGTGTTTGAGGGCAGGTCAGCCCCGACGTTTGAGAGTGCACAGGCTCCTGCTCTGCACATCGTGACACCTGAGGCCCGGGCTGGACTTTGGCAGCAGGGCAGCCGGCTGCTTTGGGGTTGGAGGACCATTTTAACCAGATCAGAGATTTCATACTCGTCTGCCTTGGCCTATCGATGGGCAATGTGGAGGAGGCCATGGTTTTGTCATTACTTAGTGGGTGGCATCTTGAGAGAGGAGACAATTCTCTCTGATGAATCAGTTGAGATACAAGCAGGGCACTTGGTGTTGATGAAAATAAAAAGCCTTCTTCGCTGTCTCTTGAAAAGATTCAGCAGGTACGCTCTTTGATAAATGGTCACAGTAATGAAATTCACACGCTTTAATCACAAGGGCTATAACTTAATTAAAAACACATCGAGGATTGATTTGGGTTGGAGAGCTTCCCCAGTTCCTGAGCCTTATTAAATTCACTGTGTCTTTGCTCAGCCTCATCCGACATGCTTAAGTGAAGAAGTTGATGACTGAGGGGCCGTACCTGTCTTGAAGGAATAAATCTCCTTTGGGGGCCCTGGGTAGATCAGGCTAAAGGGAGATGGGGCCAGGGTACCCAGAACAGGGGCCCAGGCACACAGCCTGTCCCTGCCTTTGCCTGTAGCATCTTCTAAGCAGACTATAAGAAGTCAGAGTTTTCACTATTGCAGGTCTAAGGTGGGGCTCTCCTTGAGCCCTCTGACTGGTCTCTCAGGCGAGAGCTGATGTTGAGGAAGCCAATTTAATGTAACATAGGAACTGTTGCTGTTTCCATTTTACATGTGGGGAAAGTTAGAAAGAATAAATAAGGGTTATGAGTGACCCAGAGGGCTGTGAGATGCAAGCACCCTGGTACATACCATCTGTATATCAGTCCCAAACAGACACACCCCCTCCACACACAGATGTACTTCCCTCACATCTACACCTGTGCGGATATACCTGGATACAGACACACAACCACATCCGTCTGCACTCCAAATACACACACATATATATATCCACACTCCTGGGCAGATACACTCAAATACGGACACACATCCTACACATTCAACTGTTCTTCCAACACACATGGGCACATGCATGCACTGAGATATATAACCTTCATACACCCAGTCAAACATACATACATATACCTGTGCAGATATACCTAGATACAGGCACACCTCTGCACACCTATACATATCCACACTCCCCTTCACATCCACACTTGTGCAGATACACCCAATCATAGACATTTATCATACATATCCATATCCCCCACATACGTATAAAAACATGAATGCCTGTGCAGATATATCCAGATATATGAACACACGTACACACACATATACATATCTGTATTCAACACACACATGATGTATACCCCATACCCACACTCATGAAGATACACTTGATGCTGGCACACATTCATATACCCATGCACATCCTCCTCACACACCCATCCACACCCAGATGCATACCTGCATGTCCTCCACACATCCACACCCATGCAGATAGACTCAGACAAAAAAACACATCCGCACATCTATACACACTCACACACTCCCATATACTCATATGCATATACCTACACACATATACACACACACATTCACACCTAGGCAGATAAACTCAAACACATCCACACACCCATAGACATCCACACTATATACACACACCCACACACATCCATATGCATATATATGTACATGCCTACACACATAGTAATACACACACAAACATTTATACAAACACACCATGCATAGACACCATGTATACACACACATCCAGGCCCAGACATGAAAAGACACATAAGCATACATACATGTACATGAAACAAGCACACGTATACACATGTGTAATGCACATACAGCATATACACACATAGTTATACACTCAAAGATAAATATATACTATATCCAAACATATACACATACATATACACCCATATACCTACACATATACATACACACAAACACACGACAAATATATGTATGCGTGTGGAGGGAGCTTAGGCCAGAGCGGAGGTGGATGTGGGTGTGGAGCAGCAGGCGGTGAGCTGACTGAGGGTCCGGCCAGGCTTTGGTCACGGGTTGTCTGGGGGCATAAGGGCGAAGGAGGGAAGATTCCTGAGATGGGTGACTGACTGGGTGAGGCTGTAGAAGTAGGTGGGCAAGGGCCAGGTCAGGCAGGCTCCACTGGCCATGGCTGGGGTGGGGTTTTACCTGGGGGCCATAATGAGCCATTTGAAGGGTTGGAAGCTGAAGAAGTTGTGTTGCATTTCCGAACATCTGAAGGTTACTGGAAGGACCAGATGGACGATGGGAGAGGCAGGCAGGGCCCTTTGGAACAGTTGTACCAGCTAGAGGGAAGGATGGAGCTATCAGACCGGAGCCAGCAGAGCCGGTCCCTGCCTAGCACCTCAAGGCAGCTCACCAGGATGGCATAAGCAAGGCAGCCCTTGGCAGTTTGACCTGGGGACTAGACGTCCAAAATCTAAGTGTCAGCAGAGTTGGGTTCTTTTGAGGGATGCGAGGGAGTATCTGCTCTGGGCCTCTCCTGTAGCTTTCTGGAGGCCTCAGGTGATCCTTGGCATGTAGGTGGTGTTCTCCCTGTGTCTTCGTATAGTCTCCCCGTTATGTGTCTCTGTCTGTGTCCAAATTGGCCCCTTGTTTAAGGACATTGGTCATACTGGATTTAGGCCCACCCTAACGATCTCACCTTAACTTGATAACCTCTTAAAGACCCTATTTTCAAATGAGGTCACATCTACAGGTACAGGGGTAAGGATTCCGAAATATTTGGAGGCGCATACCATTCGTTGAGGATCAACTATGAACAGGAGCTCATGGGCCGTGTTGCCTCGGGACAGCAGCAGGGGAGGGAAGCAAACTGCTCAGTCCGGGCTGAGCCTGGGAGCAATGTCCTACCTGGGACAGACCTTAGCCAGAAGCCGGGGACTGCAGGCCTCCCGTAAAGAGCGTGTGCATGGAAAGCAGAGGCTGCCAGGGAAGTACTGGGAAACAAGGGCTGGCTTTGGGGGTCAAGGGTACCCAGAAGAAGGGAGAGCTGAATGAATGGCAGTCTGAGTTTAGGAGATGGGCGCTAACCCTCTGTCCCTGGGCCTTCTGGGAAGGGAATCAGGGCACTTGTGCTGGAAATGGGCATTACTAGGCCAGCGGACCATGGGCTCCAACAGAGGGAAGCTCAGGTTGTGAGGGAACAGAGCTGATGTGTGTGAGTGTGTGTGTGTGTGTGTGTGTGTGTGTGTGTGTGTATGTCTGCGTCTGTGTCTATGTTTGTGTGAATGGGGGTTCCTCTGGGAGCATGAGTATGCGTGTATATGCTACCTTGTACAAGACCATGTGTATCTGTGAGGGTGTGCCTGTGTGTGTGCATGCATGCGGGAGTGGGGCGTACAGGTTGTCAGAGAAGGTTGGCAGGGAAGCTGCTACCTGAGCTATAGCTGAGCTGGGCATTAAACTCCTCATAAAAGCATCAGGTGGTCTCCTGTGTTGCCCCTTAGCCATCTTAATCCCTCTCCACCTATCCCAGGACCCTGGCACTTCATCTCCCCCAGATGCATCTTCTCGGCAGGGTACTGTGGCTGGCAGGAGGCCTGCTGGGTCCCCAACCGCCTGTGCGTGTGGTTGCTAAGCCTTAGCAGGCCCCATTTCAGTTAGGCGCATGCTAGCAGTCTATTTGTTATTTGCTTTCTCACTCATAATCCAGAAAGTGTCTGGCTGCTAAACTGAACACGCTCATTGGGAATAGAGGTTACCTGGGGCTAACTGAGGCCTGTGGTCTAGGCGAGAAATGACCAGCGCTGGCAGGGGCGGCCGGGGCCGTCGGAGCTGACTACAGGGCACCATCCAGTCCTCTGGCAGTGCAGGGCTTGCCTCCTCAGTGATGTGGAAAAGATCTAGGCTACATGACTGTCAGCCCAGGCCTGGGCACAGACACACAGAGTCAGAGAGACAAACCCCATGTCTCTTTCCTCTGCTAACCCTTGTTTCTGGAGAAACAGAGAGAGGCTCAGCTCACACCTGTTGATCACACTTTTGTGTGAATAGGAGCTAAGTGGTTAGAGCTACCATTACCTTTCTGTCTAATGGAGGAATGATGGACTTTGTCTCTAGGTAGAAGTCTTTTAGGTGTCAGTGGGTAGGGGACAAACACCACAGGGGTCAAGAGGAGAGGACAACCCCCCAGGTACAAATCCTTTCTCAGGGGCCTCCTCCAGTCGTGGGACCTGGCTGTGCACAGATGTACAAGTCCCTTCTCAGGGGCCTCTCTCCAGTCATGGGACCTGGCTGTGCACAGATGTGACTGTGAGTAAGAGCTGCGTCATTCAGTCCTCACAGTCATTGGGAGGGCCGGATGCAAGGAAAGCTGGAGAAGCGTTTTTGCAATCCGCTGAACTCTATAAGGGCTTTTTTATTGTTTGTAAAGAAAAATTACGATGTTGGAAAAGTAAGCATGAAGCACCAAGAAGCAAATATTTCTAAGTCTACAGCAGGGCTCTTATCTGCCCAGGCATTTGGGCATCTCCCGAGTATCTGAATGCTCAGGTACCATCTGCCTCAATCTGACTGTGTAACCCTGAAACTCCTAAAGAGCTGGCTCCATTTTGAATTCTATCTCCAAAGTCTTTATACCTCAGCGGCATTTCTCTTTTTCCGGTGACACTTTAAAATCCCCTTACATTGCTCAGAAGGCTGGAAGGAGGCAGCCATTTTGCATGCTTACCTTTTTTGCCCATGTTGCATTTGGTACAATTATTTACCAGGTTGCTAACAAACTTGTGGCCCCGCTGCACCCTTGCAAATGATCGCATTGCTACCTCCATTTGGAAACTTCAACCTCCAAAGTTTGTATGTTTGATTGAAATGCTCCATGTGGTTCTGGGTTCTACCTTTGTATACATATATGTGGGGAGAGAGCTGGGGGGAGAGAGAGAGAGTTGAAGGTGGTTCTTATGGTGGAAACAATTATAATCCATTAGCAAGTAGAGATCTCTTGGGCTGGGTACCTTGGGGAGTGTATTTTAGGGGTCCACACTGTTTCCCCCATACTTCTCATTCCTCCTCCCATCCTACCATCAGGAGTGGTATGACAGAGCCTCATGCCCACAGGGAACCAGGCTGTGCCTCTAGGGCTGAGCATGATGGGAAAGAAGCCAAAGGTTGGGATTGGGGAGTGATCTCTCCCCATTCTCACTAATAGTGGTTACGCTAGAGCAAAGATTCTCAAATGTTTTGGTCTCTGGATCCCCTGTACAATCTTCTGAGCATCATACCTATTGATATTTAATATGTCAGAAATTAGACCATTTATTATATATAAATCTATTATATATAAATAAGAGATACAAATCCCTTATCAGATAAATAATTTGCAAACACTTTCTCCCAGTTCGTGACTTGTCTTTGCTTCTCTTAGCAGTGTCTTTTGAAAAGTAGAACATTTAAGCCAACGCGAATAAAATGCTTTATGAAAAATATCTATATTCTTTTAAACAAAAATGTAATGAGAAGAGTGGTATTGTTTTACTTTTTTGTAAAACTTCTTAATTTGTGGCTTAATAGAAGAAAATCAGATTCTCACATCTGTTTCTGCGTTCAATCTGTTGTGATATCACGCAGATCACGTAGCTTCTGGAAAATTCCACTGTATGCTTGTAAAAAGAAAGAGGAAAGAGGAACTAAGGACTTAGTATTATTATGAAAATAGCTTTAATCCCTCAGACGCTGAAAGGTTCCTGGAGACCACAGGTGTCCTCAGACTAGGCTTTAGAAATTATAACTTGACTTATCAAAGGCTAATGTTAATTTGTACCTTTACTCTCTTTAATGCAAAGACATTAAAATACATTAATTCTATTCCCCTTTTCCAACTTATATGCTATTGTACTAGTGCATTTTAATTCTATATACACTTTAAAACCCCCATAAATAATAGCATTCTTATTGTTCTATAAAGCTTGTGTTTGTTTAAGTTTGCCTGTCTATTTACCCTGTTATCCAGCTTTTCTGTTTTTATCGAGAAGGATCCAAATTATTTAATCTACCATTATCAGAAGTAGAAATCAATAAAACTTTTGGTATGCTGTTCCTTCGACTTGGAATGATGATTCCCCTGGTTGTTATTTCTCAAAACCATATCCTTCAGTCTTTTTTATTTGGCCCCAATTCAAAAGAGCTCTATTAAGTGCCTGCTATGCACTAAGCATTGTTCTAGAGCTGTACTGTCTCATAGAAATCTCTGTGATGATGGACATGTCATATCTCTGCACTGTCCAGTAGGGTAACCACCATGTGGCTCTGGAGCACTTGAAATGTGGCTAGTACAATTGACGAACTAAATATTTCACTTTATTTATTTTAATTAATTTAGATTTAAATAGCCACATGTGACAGTAGCTATCAGATGGGGCAGCACAGTTTGAGACAATAGAGAGTGAAAACGAACAAAGCTGGCAAAAATCCCTGTTGTCATCGGGCTCATATTCCAGTGCAGGAAGATGAACAGATCCTTGTTTGATATTGCTCCCTGGCCCCGCGTCCTGACGGGAATATCGGTTCAGTCAGTGCGCTTGGGTTGAGTGCAGTAAATATAGGTACTGACTCCCAGGGGAGGTTCCATGGGAAGGATTTGAATTATCCACCCAGGGATCTAGGATTGAGCAGTGGAAAGAACATGGGATTTTGAAGTGAAACAGTGTGGGTTAGACTCCAGCCTCTGCCCATTTACTAGCTCTGCCAGTGTTGGCAAGGTGCTGAACTTTTGAGAGTTTCAGATGTCCCACTGGGGAAGCCACGGTTAATGACATCCGCCTGGCAGAGTGGCTGAGAACTGAATGCATGTCATTCCAAAGTGCCTCAAATATCCATTAGCCTTAAAAAAATCCATTCACCTTCCCCTCCCTCAAGCCCATTTTGTTACTTGTGGCTGCTCTGTGGCCTCGCCCCTGGTTTCCCAGGCCATAAACCTGCAGGACATTGACTCGACCAGGGAAAGACACATTAGCGGCTTCAAAGGCACAAGACTGAGTCGCAGAGGATATGGGGCTGCCAAAGAGGTGCAAATGACAATGAGAGGAATGTGGCTATTTTCCTGGCCTGAACTCTTGCCTGAGTATGTGAAGGGCCCTGGGCATTTGCCCCCTTGACCTCATCCCCCAGAGCAGTGTGGAGCCCAGTGACAGGCCTGCTCCTCCTTGCCTGCCTCTGTTTGAGTGGACACTCCTTACCTTCTCTCTGAGCAGCTGGATTTCTAGGGGAAAAAATTTTCAGCCTTTCTTGTGGGTGCAGCATTGGGCCCAGGAAATTACCTTGTGATCTGGGGATGCAGTCCCAGATTAGTCCTCCCAAGCTCTGAGGTTTGCTTCCTGTTCCTCTGTGAGGCCTTCCTCAGACAGGGTGGGGGTGGGGGGTTGTTGTTCCAAGGGACCCCAGGGGTAATTCAGGCCAGGCCAAGAAGGAAGTGGGGAGTGCCTATTGTTATTTAAATTTGCATCCCCAAGCTGCTGGAGGGAGAGAGTGGGTAAAGCATTCCAGGAAGGGGAGAAGTCAGGCTGTGGTAGAGATACCCTTGCAAAAAAATAGGAAAGCTGGCTTCAAAATCGGTGAGATCAAAGAACAAGAAGAGTTGCATTTTGTGGCAGCTTATGGCAAAACTGTCCCATGTCCCCCTCCCACCCTGCAAAACTCAGAACACCTTGCTCCCCTCTCCCACCCCAGCCCTGCCACTGCCCTGCTGGCGCTCCACTGGTGCTGCTGCTGGCGGGCCCTCCCTTGTACCTATACTTCTTTCTGTTCCCCACCTGCTCCACTAGCTTGCCAGCTGGGTGTGGACAAGGCACACGTGCTTTCTGTGTTTTCCATCCCAGAGCCCACATCTGGTGCCCAGCCCTGACGCTGCCAAAAACGTGTTCGGTGGCTGATGACAATCTTTCCTCAGTCATCTGACTCTTAAAAAGGAGAGTCCGGTGCTTTATCTATTACAGACAGACTTGTGTAAAGTACGTGGTGAATATGAGGCATGGAGCGCCCACTGAAGGGAGGGCATAGCTGCCTACCTGATGGCTTTCAGGCTGGCAGGGAGGGCCCCCAAATCCCAGCATGGTATTTGACAGCCATAGCCCAGAAACCCTGAGCCTGGAAGTGCCAGAAGGAAGAATCTAGGTCTGCTTTACTTACCGTTAGATCCCAGTGCAAAGTAAAAACTTGGCAAACTCTTGCAAAGGCAGGTGAAACCCCCAACAGGGTAGGCCTCCAAGATCAAGGTTGCAGGCCGTGCCAGCCTTCCTCCTGCTCTCCAGTTCACTCACTGCCCAGTGCCCCCTGTAGCTCTTGCCTCTACTGCACCCTTCTTCCATACTCAGCAGAAGGGGCTCCCACTGGAAACCATACACACACACACACACACACACACAGAGCCAAGGCTAAGGCCAACTTTACAGTTGGGGTGCCATAAGACACACACAGAGGGATTGACCATCCTTCCCATCTTTCATTCTTCTAGAGCCTCATAGTCACTCTACCAGACATAAAGTATGAAACCTACTTTCCCCATGAGGGAACTGAGGCTCGGAGGCGTTAAGGCCCTCAACTCTGGTTACACAGCTGGAAAGTGAAGGGATTGGGATTTCAACCTATGCTTGTTTAAGTTCATAGCCTCAGTCAGAGGGGATATGGATGACCAGAAGGAAACAAAAGGATGGGCAGCCAAACAGATCCCAAACCAAACTTGCACACACGCTGATGGGCTGCTGTTGGGGGCATCAGGTAAGTTTTGCCTCTCTGCATGGGAGTAGGTACTGCTTCCTTCCAATTCCCTGGAGACAGCCAGAGCCCTGGGAGAACCCAGCAGGTGTCATCCAAATAGGCAAAGAACTTGGCGAAGCTTAAGGAGGGGAGTGCAGTGAGGTGGGTGGAAATGTCTGAGGGAGCCTAGCGTCCACTCCTTCTTACTGCTCATCAGAATTTGCCTTCCAGTCGCTTCTTCAGATAAGAAGCCTAGTAACCCTGTGACTTTCCTCTCTCCCTATAGAATGAGGATATGTGATGCCCTGGACTGTGGGAACCAGTTTGGAGCCAAGTGTTACAGGGTTGCACACTGGGCAGAGTAAAGAAGACAAATATCCTTGAGAGCCAGAAAGCTGAGGTGTAATTCTGGCTTCTTCTCCTCTTAGTGGTGTGACTTTGGGCAAGCTGCTCTCAGCTTCAGAATATTTCCAGCCCCAGCTCTATCCATGTGACTGACCCTTGCTCCCTTGGGAATGATGAATTCGTTTGGGGTACTTCTTGGGTTCTTTAAGATTAGAAGCTAGATTTTGCTTCTGACGATGGCCCAGAGGGCTCTAGGTGTCCTCTGCCCGCCAGCACACCTGTCTGAGTGCTGCTCTGACTTGAATCTCCACATCTAGAGTCAGACTTGTCCACCCTACCACGCTTGCCCAAAACCACTGTCACTCACTGGGTCTGTGGTGAAGGCCAGGCAGGTTGGGGGGGTCTCTGAGGTACGGCCCCAGTCCAGCCCGAGTGTCCTGGGCAGCTGCCTTGTCCAGGGCCAGGATGCTCTGGAGCAGCAGCACTTCCTGTGGGAGGAATCTTTCCCCTCCCCCAGGGATGCCTAGGCCCCAAAGCCTAGGAGCGTGCCGGACATGGAATCTGCCGCCCCAAAATATGCCTCCTTGGCATAAGGATTATTCTAGGCCGGTTATTTTTAAGAAACAGCAGACTTAGGAGAAGCTCTGAAAACAGAGTAGAAGCTGCCCTTTTGTAAGAGACATTTACATTTACAAAGGAAATCTCCATTTGTAAAGATGCCATCCCCTCCTTAGAAACTCTTATTGAGGCAGAGCCCCAGGACCTAAATCTGCATAACAGCCATACCTTTGCTTACCGAGCTTTTTTTTCTTTGTAACCTCCCTTAGCTGGTAACATCTTGTAGCTGGCTCCCCCAACCCCTATCATCTTTCGCCTTTAGTTACGGATGGTACTTAAGGCAGTGGCTTGGGCCAATTAAGAATGTTAACTCTTTTCCGGAGTCTCTTCCACGTATACAGGAAGTATTCATTTTAATAAATTTGTTTTTCTCCTCCGATCTCTTTTATTGCTGGGGGAGAGCTTTGTCAATAATCTAAAAGAGTGAAGGAAAAGTTATTTTTCCTCCCCTACAGCGAACACAAGGGGCACCAGGGATTCCATTGTGAGGGCCAGGGACTTTTCGTGGGAGCGTCGCCCCACGTCAAGCTCCATCCCAGGCTTCCATGGCGCTTCCTCTGTGCTGAGGCAAAACATTAACTAAAATCAAATGCTCTTATTTTTGTCAAATTTTAAGGCAATGCGGCTTTACAGACACTCATTTTATTTGTACTGTAAATGTTTCTTCTATGAGACTTGATGTGGAGTTGGGTCAGTGAGGATGTAAGCTGACATTTGATTTACAGACACATCGGATAAATAAGTAATTGAGGCTACTGGAGACAGCTGGCTTGGGGTCCTGGGCTGTGGGGGATAGGGGTCAGAGTGGGTTGTTTGTCGTCCAGCACCACTAAGCAAAGCCCCGTGTTTTGAAGTGTCTGATGCATTGTGATTGCATGGGGCTTCTTCCTTTAAACTATAGAGTGATGAGTGTGTTTGTGTAGGAATTCAGCAGCCGCAGGCCATTTCTACTGCTTTAGGTCTCATCCCAGAAGCTCTGCAATGTGGAAGAATGGCGATTGCTCCAAGCAGGCCAAGGCACTTCTTTGCTATTTTTGACTTTAATCAATCAAGGGAAAACTGCCATAAAGTGACTGATGTTAATTTAAGGATATGTATTGAATTCAGAGATGAGAATCTCTCCCTTCCTTATTTGGAGTTGCTACAAATAAGGGGTTGACTACACATCAGACGGATTGGTTTGCAGTTCACTGGTGACTGGTGATACTAAATCAAAGTGTGCTTTTCCCATCTCTGATTTGTACGCATGGCCTCTGACATCCTGCAGTGTGGACACTGGGCTGACAGAACCAGAGCCTTGAGGCTGAACGTTTGAGTCTCATGAACTGATGAGATGCCAAATACATTTCCCTTTATGAAAGGTCAGTGGAATCACTTATGTGAAATGTAATTGTTGCCTTCTTTGCCTGTCCCTAAGTTGCTTCACATGGCAAATTGGTGATCTTTATATTCTTTGGCTAAATGGTGACAACAGGTACCTTGGAAGTCCCCTCTGCTGCCTGTGGTGCTGTGGCTCCTGGAACTTCGTGACATTTAACCCAAATTGGACCACAATCAAGCCTTCTCTTCTTCCCTTGGGGTGTCCACGAGTGTCTCGGCAACAAGGGAAGAAGGCTTAGGGGTGCTCTTTGCTCTGGGAGTCCCAGGAAGGGAAAGGTAGAGATATCAAGATGAAACTAAAACCAGGCCGAACTGGGGCAGGCAGCAGCAAGTGGGACCAACCAGGAGAACCAAAGATGGGCCTTTGATGCAATGGAGAAGGCAGAGAAGAGCAGCCCAGGGGCCTGGGCATTAGGGGCATTGAGAGCGCTGGAAGGAGGACAGATATGGCTGCTATAGAACTCAAAGGTGAGGCAGAGGGGTTTGGCTGATTTTGGTCTTACCTATGTCAAAAGGACACATAGACACTGCAATTTCCTTTTGCTTTTTCCTTCTGATTTAAACTGCCAGAGAGATTATGGAACATGTGAGAAACTAGCAAGTGCAGTCAAGAGCTAGAGTGCCTTATTATGTCTACGGAGTCCACGCTCTCCTTTGGACGTTTGTCCCCAAGGTGCCTTATGATTTCTCAGGTTCCATTGGTGAAAGTTGGGGAATTGATTTGCATGGGCACCTCATTGCTGGCAGCCAGAGTGATGTCACCTGGGAGCCACTCATATTTCTGGTGTGCTCTGTTGGAGAGACAGGTTTGGGGGATGAGGGGCCACATATGTATGAGAGTAGTGCTAGAATTTTCCAAAGGAAAGAAGAATACCTTTCAAATGATTAGTGTGCTTGATTTTACAATCCATTTTCCCCACTTTCAATATGAACTTTGACAAGAAAGATTTGTTTATGCTCTCACACAATTCAGTCTCAGTAATTAAACCTGTCAAAGTGACTTTTTCAGCACAATAGAGTTTGCTGCATTTTTGACACCTGTTCTGTGGGGAGACTGTTGTATATAAATAGCTGGAAAACCCAGTAATAAAGCAATGCAATCATTGATTGCCGTCTTTGAGGTGCCACTTGGTTTTGTGGGCAGAGGGTTTCTTGTGGAGATTGGAGCCTGGAGTCTCCCTACGCCATCTGTGGCCAACTCCCCTTTATCTCTTGTCTCTTCCACTGCTCCAGCGTTCTCCCTGGTCTCCCTGGGTCCAGACTGGCACTCAGAGAGCAAGGCTGCTTGAGCCCACATCTGCCTTTGTTACTTCCCTGCCTGGAATCCTTCCACAGTGTTTCCCTGTGTATGGGATAAAGGCCAAACCTCCCCCTGAGGGTCCTTCCTGACCCAGTTCCAGCCGGCCAGTCTGGTTCCACCTCCCTGCAGTTAATCACAGCACAGGTGGGTCTTCAGGTGCCTTGGCCACAGCCATTCATAGCGCTGGCCCACCTGAGCCCTGCCTGTCACCATGCACCCCACAGGGGCACCGGGACCATGACCCATCCAACTCTCTAGAAACAGGACCTGATCAGATCACACACACACACACACAAAATGAGTGAAGCTTCTTGGCCCCTCCCAGCTCTTTTAGAATAGTACCTCTATTTGCCATTGCAATTTTGTCCAGAAGTGTTTGTTGGTCCTGAAATGATGAGTATAGAAAGAGAGCCCTGGTGTTGAAGTCAGAAGTCCTGGGTTCTAGTCCCCACTCTGCAAGTAACTCCTGGAGATTCGGTGTGTGGGGCTACAATGGCCAAGTTAACTCTCTTCTTTGTGCCTCTGTTTCCTCATCTGTGAAATCGGAATACAAAAACAGTACTTACCTGCAGATAACGTTGTCCTTCCTCTTTCTGGACCATTTGGTTGAATAATTGCTGAGGCGCATGGATTTTTATTTTCATTTACTTTATGCTACATTTCTGTTAAGTCAACGTTCGCCTGAGCATATAGTCAGAACTTCTTGTTTCATTGCAAATCCTTTTCATTCACCACATGTTGCACTAGACTCTCCAGCATTTCACTACAGTCCCTTGGAAGGAGAACCAGCTCCCTCTCATGACCCAGCAAATTCTGGGCCACTATGGAAGGTCTTTTCTTCAAGATATATGTGACAGCTTGCTCCATGTGGGTCTGGTGGGGTGTGTGAGGTCTCCTGGAACAGTATAGAAACAGGTGTGAATATGGCTTGCTCCCTTCCCTTTCCTGGCCCTTTGGCATCCTTGACAGGGACTTGTCTAGAAGTCACTGGACTGAGCTAAGGAGACAGACCCAGTCTGCTTGGTGGGACCTTCTGAAGCCAGGCTCAAGGTGAATTGCTTTTGGGTCTTTGGATTTCAGACCACTCCTGTTCGTGTCTTGAACCCTGCCTCCTATGTTGTCCACAGAGCCCACCCCACTGGCTCTGCTCTTCTCAGGATGATCGACCACCTTGCAGTTCTATCTGAGCTGCCTCAGCACCACTGGACCATTAACTCAGGTAGAAGTGTTGGTTTCATGGGGGAGGGACGGTGTAGATTTGGAAAGGGAACGAGGGACCCTGAAGGAAGCCTTCGTTGTTGGAATATGTAATAGCACACACACACGCATGCTCACACATGTGCAGGGATGCATGCACTTCCATACATATGCACACGCTCATATGTGCACATGCTCTCACACCCATGCACTTGCACCCATGCACTATGTGCATGTATACACAGACCCACACATGCCCACACAGGCACACATGATCACACACATAGCCAGCTTGGCCTTTGTATGTCTGATCCTCGTGTGCTGGCAGCTGTCACTACCCCTACTCTCTAATGTCCCATTCTCTGCCGCAGCCCTCCCATCTGCAGGTGAGATGGATGTTATAGCTTCCTCTGCCACTGCACGCCCAATCCAAAAAAGCCTGGCCGTGGGTTTCTTTCTTCTCTGCTTTCTTTTTATCATTTATATTGTTCTACTCCTGCCATCAAGTAGGCCCCCACTGGGCAGAATCAGGGGACTGCTATCATCTCATAGACTCATTGGCCACCTGTCCCTGTCGGTTCATCATTTAGTGCGACCTCAGAGCTTGAGACCTGGGGGTGGCTTTGGGGAAGGCTCAGGGCTGCGCACCGAGCCTTGGTACTTCCTGTCCAGGCAATTGGCTTCTCCCTCACTGCTCCCTACCAAAGGAAGCTAAGAGGAGGAAGAGTTCAGCCATTCCTAAACCATGGTGTCACTTTTAGAAATGTAGTCGACATGCTCATTTGAGCCCCCGACTCTTGGTCTTTTCCTTTCTGTAGCTCAGCAAAACATTTCGGTTTCCAAGCCAAACATTTCTCCCGCAGCCGTCTTTGTTGCAGCGTACATGGGGTTGGGTTTTTTTTTTTTTT
>NW_006430739.1:662256-663163 GCF_000325575.1 Pteropus alecto | reverse complement strand
TGGTTTTGTTTTGATTTGTTTGTTCTAGCTTTCTTCCGGCTTCACAGCAGCATTCTCCATTTTTCTGCGACTTTGAGGGAAATGGTACTGGTGGCCTGATCATCGTGAAGAGGACTGAGTTTGAGTTCTGATTTTGTCACATATGGTATGAGCTTCGTCAGGCCAATGAACAGAGAGTAACTCCTTCAGGGCTCACGGAGGGCTGAGCAACAGAATTCAGGTGCAAGAGCGCTATCGATCGTAGTCACACCTAGGTTTGGTTCTTGTTATTGCTTACGCTAACTCAAGGAGCAGCTATTGTGTTTCTGAAGCCTGGCCTTCTGGGATCCATCAAGACAGGCCTTCTACTGTCCTTGTGCAGAGAGGGCATGGTTTTGACTTGTGAGGCCATTGGCTCATTTGAGTGGGCTGCCCACTCAAATCCAGATAAACACCATGACTCCCCAAACTTGACACCAGTTTTTCAGGGTGCAATGAGAAGTTGAGTCCCACTCCACTTGATGCCTAACTAGGTTCCATCCACAAACTCAGGGGCTTTACTCCCCTTTCTTCCCTGCCTTGGCTTTCAGTCCAGCTTGCCATGCACCGTGATGGGTACATACGTCTTATTTGTCCCTATTTCTCTTTTGAAAAACAAAAGCAAATTGTTTCAGATGCCTTTTTAAAGAAGATATTGGAGGAGAATTAGGTTGTACTGTAATGTGTATTTGAGAGGCACTTTGACATTTATTTTAGAAAATTCCTCTAGATATTTAATACCCATCGTCTGGCTATCAAAATAGGTGGCTGTATTGGTTTGCTAAGGCTGCCACAACAAAGTCCCACAAGCTGGAAGGCTTAGAACAACAAAAATGATTGTATCCCAGTTCTGGGGGCTGAAAGTCCCAGATCAATGTGATGATTGGTT
>NW_006430739.1:650134-662228 GCF_000325575.1 Pteropus alecto | reverse complement strand
GCTATTCCAGGCCTCTCTCCTTAGCTTGTAGATGGCCGTCTCTCCCTGTGTCTTCATATAGTCTCCCCTCTGTGTATCTGTGTCCTAATCTCCTCTTCTTATAAAGACACCAGTCATTGTGAGTTAGGCCATTGGTCCCCAACCGTTTTGGCACCAGGGACCGGTGCTCCTAAGAGAATCTAATGCCTGATGATCTGAGGTGGAGCTGAAGCAATGATGTTAGCGCTGCGGAGCAGCTGCAAATACAGATGAAGCTTTGCTTGCTCGCCCACTGCTCATCTCCTGCTGTGCGGCCCAGTTCCTAACAGGCCACTGATCTATACCAGTCTGTAGCCCCGGGGATTGGGAACCCCTGGGTTAGGACACACCCTAATGACCGTACTTTAACTTGATCACCTCTGTAAAGACCCTAGGTGCAAATGCGGTCATCTGAAGTACCAGAGGTTATGACTCCCACAAATCTTTTTTGGGGGGAAGAGGGACACAATTGAACCCATCATGGTGACTCTCAGAGAGTTGACATCCATAGTCCAGGATTGAAGGGATGGAAGGCTCACTCTCTCCTCAGAATGGCTATGGTGTCAATTTGAGCAGCCACCCCAGAAAAAGGAAAGACATTTCTGTTCTCTAAGCCCAAGAGAAGGCTTGGGAGGTGGCCTTTGTCTCTTCTTGGGGACCCAGGAGTGGCTCTGGGAGAGAACAAAAGGTAGGAACTCAGTCCATAGGCAGTGCAAAATGGGGCCAGGGGCCAGGAGACAGATGAGGGATACTGAATCAAACATGGAAATTGTGGAGAATCAAAATTTGGGGGACTCCACTGATTTTCTCAAGGTGGGACCAGAAAGAGAGTTTAACTGTAATCCCTTCGGATCCGAATGCTTTGCACACATTTGAAGGAGAGCTCTAATAGCGCGTTGGCCTTCCTGTGCTCTGTGGTCAAGGTGAATGAATTTAGCTTGAGCAAGGACTATCCAGGCAGAGTGAGATGCTCAATGTGGTCTCTATCTGCTGGGAAAAATCTAAGAAGGGGTCTCATTGAAGGGGCTTATCCCTCCATGAGGCACACCTGATAACCAGCCTGTTTTCCTAGGAGAGTAGAAATAGTTGTCCATAGCCTCCTTATTGATCTAGAGAAACCAGGAAACACAAACTCTCTGAGATGGGCCCAGGCACAGCTATTCTACTTACTTGAAGAACTTGGCTTCTTTCCAGGACTTCAGCTCTTTCTGTTAAGTTCATAGTGTTGTTAGGTCATTATACTCATATGCTAGGACCCAAACCACAGAAGTAGCAACAGACATGTGCTTTTGTTAACTGTAAACAAATTTTGAAAATAAATTGAAAATGGTTCTTCCAAACCTGTTCCACAGTGGTTGAGATGATGGTGTTTCGTTTCTGTCCTTCATCAATAATAGCAGTGCTAAGATCTCTTTCTTGGCAAGAATTTGATCTCAATTCAGAAGGTAGCCAGCCTCAGTAACAGCTTAGTGCTCACTTTAAGGTTTCTTGTGTTTTTGTTGCTTTTTCCTCTAGGAGATACTCATGAGGTAGCTCTTCTTGTCCTTTTAGGGATGGGGCTGAATTTGCTCTGCCCCTTTCATTCCTGACCCATTCTGCCCATTCAGCATGGCATGGGATTTGCAAGGCCCTTACATGGCACCTCAAAATCAAACCAGCAAGTGTTGTCTCTCGGTGACAAAGGTATGGCCCCAGATGGAGGACCTATGGGGCATCTTTGGCAAAACACCAGCTTTAGTGTGCCTCTGCATCTGGCTGAGATGAGATGGCTTTCCACTCTTCAAAGCACAAACACATACTGTGTACACTCCAGGGGTGGAGCCAGGCCATAGCAGGGTCTGTGGTAGCAAAAGGCCTAAGACCCTGGCCGATGTGAACACTGGCTTTTCAATCTTATCATTAGCCAGGGAGGTCTGGCTGCAGGCAAGTGTGGACCGAGAAGCAGCAGTGACTGACATGGACAGGTATTTCCCAGGTACTCTAGGTGCTTCACAGATTTCAGCACAAGGCTGAGAGAAATGTGATAATTCTCCCAAAATCTAGTACTGTGTACTAGTTACCCTTGATATTGACCAGAGTCTGGGCTTTGGGCACAGCCGGGTGGGATCTTCTTGTTATCATCAATGCTGCACTGTGGTTTCTCAACTCAGGGACTTGTTTGGCAACTCGTTTTCAATGAAGATGCTTCTATCTTCAAGCAGGCCCTGTCACGGCCTGTCCATTCTCATGACAAGCAACCAAGTCACCCTGCCAGGAGCTGCCTGTGTTTGTGAGGCGGTTCACTAATACTCAACTTATGGAAAGGAACTCTGGGTAGACACCTGCCCAGCTGGAGCCAACGCTCTGTTTAAATGGACTAAGTTAATTTGTTGGGGCTTCGCTGTGACTGAACACGTGTGTTTGGAATTAGATTTAATTTAAATTTAAATCTCATTTGTAATGTCTCTGGGGTAAGACTTTTTAAACTAAGGAGATAAATGAGGTGGTTCATGCCCTGGGTGAGGAATGGAATTGATGTTTTGAGTGTTGCAGACTTGGGTGGGTTGTGTGTTAGTTGAAGGTGGCTGTCTCTGGATGGTTGCTCTGTTTTGTTTTAATCTATTTCCATAGCAGATTGGGGAGAGGTTACTTCTAACTAAAAAATGTTTTTGTTTTTTTTAAGAGCAAATTGCTTTTGCCATCATTCTATGCTCTGCTTCCATTCGGTTGTCATGACAGCAGCCGGTATCCTTGAAAGGGACATTCAGGTACAGGGGGATAAAGAGACCAAGTGATTCCAGAGGATCCTTCCACCTTTGATGTATGTTCCCAAACTATGTGAACCAAAGGAAGGTTACTGGGGGAAAATATTTGTAAATGATTTATTTGATAGGGGACTTGTATCCAGAAGATTTGAAGAACTCAACAATAAAAAGATGAGTAACTCAAATAAAAATGGGCAAAATATCTGAATAGACATTTTTCCAAAGAAAATATACACGTGGCCAATGAGCACCTGAAAAGATGCTCAACATCATTAATCACTAGGGAAATACAAATGCAAATCAAAACCTCAATGAGAGAACATTTGACATCCGCTAGAATGGCTGTAATTTAAAAAAAGAAAAATAAATGGTGTGAGGATGTGGCAAAATTGGGATCTTCATATATTGCTAGTGGAGATTTAAATGGCATAGTCACATTGGAAAATAGTCTGGCAGTTCCCCCAAAAGTTAAACACAAGGTGACCGTATGACCCACCAATTACACTCCTAGGTATCTACCCAAAAGGACTGAAAACCTGTGTCTACACAATAGATCGTACACAAATGTTCATAGCAGCATCCTTCATAAGAGCAAAACGTGGAAGCAGCAAAAATGCCCATCAATGGATGGATTTATAAATGGAATGTGATATATCCATATTACAGAATATTAATCAGCCATGAAAAGAATGAAGTACTGATACTTGCTACAAGATGAATGAACGTTAAATACATTAAGTGAAAGAAGCCAGTCTCAAAAGGCCACAGATTGTATGATCCCATTTATATGAAATGTCAACAATAGGCAAATCCATAGAGACAGAAAGCAGATTAGTGGTTGCCAGGGGCTGGGGTGAGGGGGGAATGGGAAATAGCTGCTAATGGGTATAGAGTTTCTTTGTGGGGCGATGGAAATATTCTGGAATTAAGTAGTGGTCATGGTTACGCAACCTTGCGAATATATCAAAAACTGTACACTTTCAAAGGGTGAATTTTATGGTATACAAATTATATGTCAATTTTGAAAAATGCAATAAACAAAGTTCAAAGGAAAACATCAGTTGGGACTCCTCTCTGTCTATCAAAGAAATGCATGTTAGGTATTAACCTTGGTGAGATCTGGGATCTGCCCTTTAGCCTCTGTTTTCTAAGGCCTTTTTGACCTTGATCTCTCTGATAAGCTGCAAGTTGGGGCAGGGATAACATATAGGACGGGACTTTAAGTGTCCATTCTTGGGGAGGCTCAGTGTTTAGGGAAACGTGTCTCTAAAAGAATTTTATAGAGGCTGCCTAACTTCATGGTTAAGAATATGTGTTGTGGAGCTAAACTGTCTGGGGTTGGAAATCCAGTGTCCCACTTTATGCTTGTGTGACTTGGGCAACTCACTTAGCCTCTCTGAGGCACCACATCGTCTTGCGAAAGATCAGTAATCCCAGCATTCGCTTCCTCAATTGTGTTGTGAGGAGTAAATAAACGTCGAGCCTTTAGCACGTTGCCTGACGAATGATTAATACTTAATAAATGGTCCAGGTGACTGCATTGGGGGGTGGGTACGTCGGGGGGCTGTAAAGCTGTGTACTTGATTTAGGGGATTCCAGTCCCTTCTCTCTCACTTACTAGCTATGACCTTGAACAATCACCTCCCTTCACCAGTCCTCAGTTTCTTCGTGTATAAAAGTGGATGCTCATCCTGCTTTTTCACCTATACCAACCAGCTTGCCTCTGGAGTCTTTTTAATGAGGAAATGAGGTCTGTCTGGCTTTGGGGGAGGGGGTTTCTGTTTCAGAGAAGTCGGTTCCAAACGCCTCAAAGTGGTACCTCTTGTGCCAGCATCTGCCCTCTTTTCTAGCTACGCTCTGTTCCAGTGGGTCCTGGCACAGCTCAAATGCCCAAGGAAGGGCACTCTATCCAAGCAAGTCTGCAGCCCTGTGGTGTAGACCGGGATTCCATCCTCGCCTCTGCCATGGACTCTGTGGTCTTGGGCATGGTCTCTTCTTTCCCATCTGGTCAGAGGAGCCGGGGCTAGATGCGGGCTAGGTGCTGTCTCGGGCCTCTCTGGCTCAGACTTCAGTAACCCTCCCTGGTGTGCCCTCATTCCCTCCTGCCTCCCCTCCCCCAGATGGAGAGGGTGGGCTGAGGGCCCAGCCGAGCCTCTCTGTCGTTTGTTTTGATTCCCAGTCTGTGATGAGGAGTCCACTTGTGCAGCTCTCATGTGAGCACTCACCATTTTCCCCCAGCCCCCGAAGCACTGAAACCTCTACACTATCATCAAAGAGTGCTGTCTGGCCCTGCTTGAAGTGTTTTCAGAAAAAAAGTCATTCCCAGGTGAAGTGAGCGTGATGGGAAATTGACCTAAGTATGATTTGATTTGCCAGTCCCTCCTTCTTGATTTCAAGCAGATTCAAGTGAGGCTCTTTCTTTACAAATTTTTATTGCGGTAAAATTCACATAACATAAACGTTGCCATTCTCACCATTTTCAAGTGTTCATCCAGTTCAGGGGCATCAAGTACTTTCACATTGCACAGCCATCACTACCACCCATCCCCAGTATCCTTTCATCTTCCCAAACTGAAACCTTGTCCCCATTAAACAACGGTTCCCCATTTGCTCCTCTTCCCAGCCCCTGGCAACCACCATGGTACTTTCTGTCTCTATGAATTAGACAATTTTAGGTACGTCATATAAGTGGATTTATACAGCATTTGTCTTCTTGTGTCTGGCTTATTTCGCTTGGCATAATGTCTTTAAGATTCATCCATGTTGGAGCATACTGCAGAATTTCCTCCCTTTTGAAGGCCGAATAATATTCTCTTCTATGGATAAGACCACCTTTTGTTTATCCATTCATCCATGCATGGACATTTGGGTTGCTGTTTCCCAAATGGGACTCTTTGATATAAGTCTAATGGTGGGAGGAGAGAGGGGCAGGAATAGGCAAGGGAAAGAATAGTAAATCGTGTGTCAGCCTACTCCGGGGCTCGCCTCCCCTTCCCCTGCCTCCCTGTTGCCTTGCAAAGCTTGGCCCTGGACGAGGAAGAAGGAAAACAGAAGAGTCCTTGGAAGAGAAGGACACTGAGCTCAGAGGTAAGGGCCCTGTCATGTCTCCCCCCAGCCAGGAAGCAGTGACTGACGTGAGCCTTCCTTTGGGAACTTTACTGAAAGAGAGCTGCTGTGAGTGATTCCACCAAAACCCACCTTTTCAACTCTTGATCTCGAAGCTTCTAGGAAAGTAGCCTGCCTGTCACTTAGAGAACAATTTGGGAAGATAGGAAGGCTTCCGTCTGCACCTGTCTTTACAAAAATCTTTAGTGCTTAGCAATCTGCCAGGCTGATGCTGAAGCTAAAGGAATGAAACAACAGTTCCCAGGTCAGTGCATGTTAAATACATTGCAATCATTACGCAACTAGCAATGGACTTTGAAAGCAGCCCATTGGCCAAATCTGAAATATCTGATTCTATCCCCCTTTGTTGAAAGACGGCCTCCTCTAAAACTATTTGCCCAGAACTTGAATGTACACGTATTTGTGGAGTCAGCAAACCTCCCCTCCTTTCTTATATACCCGTCCTTCTTCAGCGCAACATCCTGGGACCCGCATCCACATCCACAGTTGACAGGTTTTCTGAAGCATCTGCTGACAATTCCTAAACCAAAAAAGTATGCCCTCGGTCGGTCCTTCCTGTGCCCTTTGGCCCCCTTTCCCATATTCAAGATGGATGGGAGAGTTGTGGCTCAAAGGTCCCAGAGTTATAGCCCATGTTTTCATAAAGCATAATTTTTCCATCTTAAGGTATTTAATTCATCTAGGAAGACTTTCTGTCATGGACCTTGAGTGGCACAAACGTCCTACTTGATGGGCTCAACTCCAGACAAAAGTTGCTAATTTTCTGATGAAACCATCAGTATTGACAGCTCTCTTAATCCTCAGAACCCCCATATGGAGCTCCTCAAGTTAATCGTGTTTGAAAAAGAGGGTTCGGGATACAAATTTGACAAATCTGGGCTAAGCTGGACCTTTGGGTTAAAAAAGCAAAATGCTTCTCCAGAGAAAATGTTTGATGGTCATGCCCATCAACTGCTCCCCTGGCTTGTGATTCAGGTGGCTCGGGCTCCTGCAGGGATGGGCTGGAAGGGGATAGATGCACTGAGGGCCAGAGAGCAGGGAGCCAGGTCTCAGGATATGCTCCATAAGGAGGTGGCCCATTGAACTCAGTAACATTTCCAGAGATCCGACTGTGGGCCCTGTACCATGATGAGATTGTGGGAGACAAGGCCACCATGATGGGTTGGGTGAAGATTGAGAGGTAGACTGGAAGATGAGTGAGTGTGACAGCCACCCCAGTGCCGTAACAGGCGGGAAACTCTGAAGAGGGCTTCAGTCAGCCCAAAGGTGGGTTAGAAGCCCTGGGGATTTGATTCGGTCTTATTTTTTGAGGCTAGCCACTTTTATATTTTTCTGGCTCAGTGCCAGTGAAGGACAGGATAGATAACAGGACTGTGGCCTGCTGTTGGGAACCTCCCCTGGAGACAGGGGAGCCTACCCCCCACTGCATGCCTCACCTTATCCCCCCTCACCTCATTTCCAGGACCTTTTTTGTAGGAACTGGAAGAAATGAAATGGCATAACATAAGAAGTCCACAAAGTGGGGTTTTCCCCCCAGGCCACTCTCCGGGGAGGCTGATGGGGTGAGGGAAGAGGAAATGCAAGTTCAATGGCCCCTCAGAGTCTTTAAAGAAATTTAAAAGAACCTTTGAGAAGTGTTGCCGAATGGGCTAGTGGTTCAATGGGCTAGGCAGATAAGGGGACCCCTGAAAGGAGTCAAACCCACCCCATTAGGTTCAAATGTAAATACAAGCCTTTGTATTAATAAAACACTCAATGAAATGAATAATTTAGTCTAGCCATGCCTTTTGTTTTGATCCTAAGTGGGAAGACTGTGGCAGCTCTTAACAAATGGCCCCAAGTGACTTCCTCTGTGGCCAGGACATGCCCCAAGTGGTGGACTTGGCCCCCACCAGAGCCTGCTGCATTCCCAATTAACACTTTTCAAAATGAAATTTAGGGTGCTTTTTTCCTTCTTTCTAATGAGGTTTCTTCCTTCCCTGCTGTCTTGCTACAAAGCTTGATGCCGTCTGAGTGTGTTCATATGGTGCTCGAGTGCGTTATCTGACCTTGATTGGTGTTTGGGGAGCCGGTTAAATAGATTACATGGGGGTTACCTTGGCAACTGTCTTCGCTGATTTAGCAATGCAGTTCATTCTTGGACACAGGACTCTCGGCAACTCTGCGATCCCACCGCTGCGTGTTAATCATTAACACCGAGTTGGACATCGGCTCTGTCAGGCGGCAGCCAGGAGGAGGCTGGGGAAGGGTGGGCAGTCTTTTAAGCTATGACTATGGTGGTCATGATGGGGGCCCTGAATTTGGGGCCACAGGAGGAGGTGGCCAAGAGCCATCCTGAGATCTATCTGCCTCTTTGCCCATGGTCCTTAAGGGTGTTGAGAAAGATCACATAGCTTGATTCATTGGGCTACAGATGGGTTTCTCATAGAGATGCTGCCCATATTCCCTTCTTCCCTAAGCTGGCAGGGTAGCTCTGTTGTCTGTGACCCGTGGCCACCTGATGCCTCCTCCAGACACATGGGGCTGCATGGAAGCAGAGACGGGCTCTGTGGTGTGGAGGTTCTGGTACCACTCTGTCCCTCGCTTGCTGTGTGACTGTACACAAATCACCCTACCTCCTGGAGCCTGGGTTCCCTTTCGATCTGAGACAATAGCAGTGCCTCCCTCCTAGCATTGGTGAGGACACTTAAAGCATCTGGCTTCCGACCAATGCTAATGATTATCATTACCTGCTCCCTGGCTAGTTGAGTAGGTGCATAGTCATTGTATGTTGAAATAATTTTAATTATTTAATCTTAAGCCCAAATTCATCCTGTGCCAAAATAATCATAAGTCTATTTTATGGATAAGGCTGAGGCTCTGAGTGGTTAGGTAGTCCAGGTTGTATGGCTGGTAAGAGACAGAGCTGGGATTAGAACTCAAGTCAGTCTGATCCTCATCTTGGGCTCCAGAGGGGTGTCTGCCCGGGAAGAGGGGCCATTGGGGAAGTGGCCCCTCTCTGAGCTGGTGGTTTGAGGTACAGAGCCTAAAGCCACTAAAGAATTAGCCCACTAAGCCAATGCCTGTCTAAGCTGACAAAAGTCAGATGACAAGGGACAATGTCATCACACAGCCAGAGACTTGCACCACACCATAGTGTTCAGTTCTCTTGTTGCAGAGAATTATTCTTGTCTACTTGGCACCGACAGGAAAACAAGAAGGTTCCGCCTAATAAACCCACATACTCAGAAAGCACTTCTCAGTTCAGAAAGCATGTTCATGTCCACTTTTCCCTATACTGTACCAACAACACAGGGAGGGAATGAAGCAGGAAACCATCGTCCCATTTCACTAACAAGAAGCTGAGGACAAGAGAAGTTACCTCCTTGACTATGTGCCTTCTGGACTGTACTCACATTTCATTATGAATCGAAGCCTCAGCATTAAGAAAGTTGAAAACAGGCCTCTTAAGAAGACAAATAGGCAGATGAGTGGCCTCTAGAGTCTCAGAGTTTGTGACTCTTCAAGCTGGGCGTGCCCTTAGGGAGCCTGCATCTAAGGCCTAGTTCTCTTTGTTTACTGCATGTCAAGACCCCCCGGGGAATGAGGCGGATTGAGTGCGGTGTAGAGAAGAGCTTGCATTACTTTTGCAAACTTCACTTGCCCACTGTCCTCCACCCCATGTGGTAAGGGGAAAGGAGCAGGGCTTTAGAGCCAAGCAGAGCTGGATTCAAACCCTGAATTCGTTCTGCACTCACTTTATTGTTTCCTCCCTGAGAATCCATTTCCTGGGATAATAGCTACTTTCTTGGGTTGTTATAAAGAACGAAGATAATGTATGCAAATTATTTTATCACATAGGTAATAGAATACTCTCGAACATTTTTTTTAAAACAAAAGTATCATGAGATCTATGTTTTAACAGCACATGAACCGCTACAAAGAGGATAGAGTGTGGAGGGAAGGTTGGAATAATCCAGGCAAAAATGATGATGTTCAGACCAGGGTAGTAGCAGTGGGTGTATTCTGGACATTTCTAAGTATAGAATGGAAAGGACCAGACGAAGGAGGGAGAGGAGTCAACAATGACTCAGCTTTCTGAGTTGACCCACTGGATGGCTGGTGGTGTGATGGTACCACATGCTGAGATGGAGAGCACTGGGGAAGAGGCAGATCTGAGGAAAGGAAGGAGAGATGATGAGTTCTGTTTGGGACAAGTTGGTTTGAAGAATCTGTAGAGCCTCCAGAGAAGATGTCTAGGTGACAATTGCTTTTATAGACTCTGAAGCTTAGAGGTGGAGGTAAAGACCTGAGGGTCACCAGTGAGCAGAGGAAAGTTAACTAAAATCATGGGACGGGATGAAAGTGCTTAGGAAGAGTGATAGCAGTAGGGAACACCAGAAGGGTTTCAGACCAGAGAGTAAGATGATTGTATGTGCAATTTAGAAAGGTCATGTCACGAAATGTGGAAGGTGGATCAGAGGGAGAGAGACCACAGGTAGTAGGCCAGCCAGGAGTTTACTGTAGGCCGGAGAAGTGGTGGCACTGGGCCGGGCAAGGAAGAGACAGCCCCGTCACATGGAGCAGTAGAATGGACCAGATTTGGTGATTGGTTGGCTGTGGGAAATGAGGGTGAGGGAAAAGTCAAGGATGATTCCTCGGTTTCCAGATTGAGTGAAAGGGCAGAGGAGGGGCCATTTACTGAGATAAGCACCACTGCGAGAGGAGTTCTCGGGGGGATGTTGCTAAGTGTGAGGAGTCTGTGGGAAACTCCTGGAAGAAATGTTCATAGCCAACACCGAGTGCCCGGGAGGACAGGCGGATGGTAGGGTAGAGGGCAACCTGCGGCATCTGCATCGGCCCTCACCTGGGGACCAAATGGTGAGGTACCACAAAGTGAGAAGCCTGCCAATGGTAGGTGTTGGCAGCGTTTGGCCCATGGGTCAGAGGATCCCTCCAATGACCCAGGAGGCTTTGCTATCTCAAAACCCCAGTTCTTCTGATGAGGAGGTAATAATTTGTTGGGATGTCCACATCACTTTCTGGGCAAAAGCCAAGTGAATCAGTGGGTCAGTTCTGAAAAGTGAGGGTGTAAGGTGCACTGTGCCCTGTTTTAGGTGACATAGGGGGAGGTCAATGAAGCTAAACGCCTGAGTCCCGCCCCCCACCCAAAGACATCCACTATCATCAGAAACAACTCTTCCAAACTTCCAGTGGGTTCTCAGCCCTCCATGGCCAGGCAGCTTGTGGTTGCTTCCCAGAATATCCATGTTTTAAATATTAGGGCACTCAGCAAATGTCCCTACTGCTTGGCTGGCAAGGAATGACACAATTTGCCACCTGCAAATGTGAGCAGGTTTAAGAAAGGATACAGGGAGATGTTGAGGGCATTCACGTTCTTCATATACTACCCTGGCCATTGGCTCTTGACGTCCTAATGCCTTCAAAGCAGAAAGGGCAAGGACTACTTTCACCATTTGACAGCTGGGGACATTGAGGCTCAGGGTAGGGAATGTAAATTCACAAGGATGATGTAACGAATCCAGTTCCAGAACTCCTGCCTTTCAGCCTGGTGCAGCTTCCATTTCATCACTTAGCCCCAGGCAGTGGCGTGCTAGAACTGGTCTGTACTGGTTCTCAAAGATGATCGTACAATTTTCAAAAATGTTGAAGCCAGCTGATAGTTGACATCACATCGCTAGTTTGAAATCATCCATAATGAGGGCATTTACACCATGAGAACTGACAAATGCTACCAGGTCACTGCAGACTCATCTTCTAGCACCTAAGGCTGTGCCCACTGCCAGGGGGATATGAGCTGTGGTTTGGTATTTGTGTATGAAGAATGTCCACCTTGGAATTAGATGATAAAGGAATTCGAGGGTCAGCACTCAGGCCCCCAGCGTTTCTAGCACCTACCTCATGGACACCCAACTGGTGATGCTGGTTTACTGCTGATATAATAACCCAGAAAGAATTTCCACTCCCTCCACTTGCCGCACCAAGTCTTAAATTATGAGTTAGCACAAAAGGGGACTCTTTTCGGCGCATGGGGTTTTGTTTCACTTACACTGTATTATTTTGGATAGTAAACACATTTGTCCTGGCCTTTTACTCTGCTTGTATCATTACGGAAAAGGAAAAACATGTCAACGCCAAATTCCAAGGAGGAAGATTCAGGAATGTAAGAATCCCAAGCGATGAAAGGCACTATTTAAGAAGGAAAC
>NW_006430739.1:639369-649970 GCF_000325575.1 Pteropus alecto | reverse complement strand
AGGAAGGAAAGAAGGAAGGAAGGAAGGAAGGAAGGAAGGAAGGAAGGAAGGAAGGAAGTAAGGAAGGAAGGAAGGAAGGAAGGAAGGAAGGAAGAAAGAAAGAAATCAGAGCTCCACAAAAATAGGTATATTATTTGCTGTATATCATCTTATTTCATATGTAGAAGCAAAACGAATGGGGGCGGGGTTCAGGCTCTTAGACTGAAAGGAGTTACAGAGAATACAGTTTCTGCTGTTCTCTCTTAAATAAATAGCTGCTGTTCTTGCTTGTTAAAATGTAAAATTTCCAGATCTAAATGTCAGAGAATTCTAGGAAAAAATGCAAAACCATTACTTCATAAACATGTAATTGTGCTATTACTGCTAAATGCGATGACATTCTATAAATATCACAGTTCAGGCCTCATAGTCTATAAATAGACCCAGCTAATCACCGGAAATATATTTTATTTCTTGAATTATAATGGAGTAAATTACAGAGTCTCCATTTTCCAGTGGCAGAGTCCACTCCCAGTTTTGGTGGTATCTTTCCCTCTGCTTGGGCTCCTCCAGGAGCTATAAATACTCTCCAGCAAGTATTAGGACAAGGACAATGGGGGGAGGGGCTCAGTTCCACTTGCCAGAGCCCCAGTCTAGAACCCTGGGAAGTGTTTAGACTACATTGCAGAGGCCTGTCGCCTAATACTGAGATAGACGGGTTTTGGCACAGCTCGTTATACTGCTCAGGGTGCCACTGTTAGGAATGTATGGGCAGCTGATTAGATAAGCAGAGGATGCTATGGAGTCAGAAGCCCCTGGAAGGGCAATCTGAAATGCCTTCTATTCAGCACCAAGCCAAGCTGGAGGGCAGACTCAGGCAGAGGCTCCCAAGTGGTCAAAGCTAAAGGTCTGTTGTTGATGCTTTCCCAGAATCCCCTGCTTGTATCTGGCTCTAGAAACACCTATTAGGCCACAGATTTAGCTATTTTGTAGCTTAAACCATGTCCCTATCTACACAGTGAACCGGTGCATGGTTCACTACAGAATATAACATATTTTCTCTCTGCACCTTATGATGCACACATCAGTGCCATAATGGGGTTAGATCAAGAAGTTGGACATCCTCTGTGGTCTCAGGGATTCTGCGGCCAAAGGAAGTTATCATCAGTAACTTGCTTTTTCTGGGCCTCAGTTTCCTCATTTATAAAATTGGAGGACAAGAGGGCTATGGTGAGATAGAATGGTAACTGAGTCAGAAGAGAGTCATTCTAATTCTGACATCACCTTGGCCCATGACCTTGGGCAAGTCTCTCTTCTCTCAAGCTCAGTTTTCCCAACTATATTGTGGGAAGGAAGAGGGAAAATCTTGGCCTTTTTGCCAATGCTTCAGGCCAGCACAGTGCCTTAGCAAGTCAGCCACCTCTTCTAAGGGAGCCCCCTGGAATCCTACTCTCTGAGCACACAGTTGAGTTATGATTATCGTTCTAGAAAGACTTTCCCGAAAGTATTATTTATATATCCCTTTCCTGACTCTATAAAGGATTGGAGTGTGGGGTAGGGTGGACATTGTCCTATTTAATAAAATAGGAACACTGAGAAAAAAATAAAAAAGTAAGAAAAATGGGAAGAAACAAATCTGATACTTCCAACGATTAACCTAATTTGGGGACTAAACATAAAATTTAGCCAGGAGCTTATTGTCAACTAGAGCTAAAAAGAAAAAAAAAATGTGGAACTCTGGAGTTTTCATCATCAGAAAAAAAAAGAAAGCATATTTTTATCTTCAGAGGGACATGTTTTTCCCCAATGGTTCCAAATTCAGAAAGAAAGGCATTTTTTTTTAACCTGGGTATTTAGAGTTAAGATACTCGGTGGAACTCTCGTCAAGAGTTTCAAAGCAAATTCAGAAGACATTCAATAAGACAATTTGTAACCAAGAGCAATTTGTAACCGAGCCAAGGGCTCAGTATTCAAGAAGAGCTGCAGGCCGCAGTTCTGCCAGGGCTGGGCTGGCAGGCTCCCTGGCCTTTTGGCTTAGGGTCAAATGCTTTGCAATATGGCTGTCTTTGTATGGTGCCCCCAGTCTAAGAGCCTGAACCCCGCCCCCATTCGTTTTGCTTCTACATATGAAATAAGATGATATACAGCGTAATTATTTCCCCTGACAATTGTGTCTCCTTCACTTTGGGTTGGTGACTAGCAGCAGTTTGTTTGAGTGACTGGAGTCAGTCTGCATTTGAAAGGGCTAGTACTGGTTATGCCCTACAGGCTGAGACGGTAGGAGACATGACATCAGGTGTCAAGGGGTTTGTGCTCAAAGTGAGAGAGAAGACTTCTCCTAGGGGCCGTCCCATGGTGTCCCCGAGGTGCCAGCCTTCTTGGGAGAAGACTTGCTTTTCACTAACGCCAGAGGGGAAAGGGAAAGCTGGAAGAAGTCTCAACAGCACTCATGTTGGTGAGCAAGCACTTGACAGAGGCTCCCACCTCAGGGTGGACAGCAACTGGATGTCCACCGGGAGTTGCTCATGGTGCCTTCTGGGTTGGCTTTATCTTGCAGGGCATTATAGCAGGGCTTTTACATGGGACACTCGTAGACCCAGGGAGTCCAGGCTCTAGGGGTCAGAATGTCATGTGTCTCAATGAGGTCTTGAGCCCATTGGGTTGGAGAGGTGATGTAAATAGCAGGCCCTTGGTGATGTGGGCTATAATGGGCTCTTTTCCTGTGTCACTCAATCCCTGTCCTTGTGGAAACATGGTCCCTGAGATCCATTCTGCAAAGCTGTTCTGAGTACTTACTTAATCTCTGTACTGCACAAAGAGGGGTCCAGACATAAACGAAGCCAGTCACTGCCATCGGACTTCACAGTGTAGTGGAGGAGACAGCCATAGGAACAGATCATCCCAACGGTGTAGTAGGAAATATGAGAAGAATCCTAAAGAAAGAGTGGGAGCCAGATGACTAGGGGACCTTGGTGGGCAGGTAGTGGTGGGCCATGAGGGTCAAGTCGTTGCAGGGCCAGATCCGGCAGGGTGTTGCAAGCCATTCTAAGGGACTTGGAATTTATCCAGAGGACGATGAGAACCTATGGTAAGGTTTGGAGCAGAGAAGACACGGTCAGGACTATGTGTGGGGCACGCCTTGGTTGCAAAGTGCAGGCGGGACAAGCTGAAGGAGCAAGCCTTCCCAAGGGAAAAGTATTGGAGTGGACGCTTGGAGATGCTGCAGTAACATGGCTCTTCGATTGGTTGAATGGGTAGGAAAAGAGAGGGCAGCACTGGCCTTGTGTAGACTTGAGCCATTCTTTGCAAGTTGCCCTTAGGCAGCCATAAATGGCCATGAGACTCCTGTATCCTAGGGGCACAGACCTTTTAGCTCCCCAAATATGTCACAGGCCCCTGTCACTCTGCTCCTTACCAAAGCTCTGGAAGATTGACTGGGCAGAGGTCAAAGTCACACAGCTGGACAAGACAAAGGAAGGGATGGCAGAGCCATAGTTCACTTCCTGGTCTTCAGACACTCCAGCCGGGTCTTTGGCCCAGTAGATATAAGCCCCTCCTTATCAGGGTATGTCTGTGTGTGTGAACCCAGAAAAGCTGGGAAGAAAGTATTTAGAAAATAACCAGTCCATTAAGGCAAAGAGTGAGGTGCACCCATTACTGACAATGGCCTCCCTCCTCATCCTCCCACCCCTACTCCTCCCTGGCCACCCCGGGCCTGTTGTGCCTTGCTCAAGGAGGATCACGCTGTGGGTGTGGATCTGTTTACTCTCATCCAACCTGATGCACTTTTCAGTTAGAAAATATGTGTGTCCCCGGAGGCCCAGCTGGCTCTTTGTTCTCTTTGTTTGGAAATTAGTTTAGAGATATCAGCTAGCAGATTAAAAAGCCCATATCAGATCTGCTAAAATCTTTTCCCTTCCAGATTTCATTTCTGCTCCTTCAGGAAATTTCTGGGTTTTGTTTGTTTGTTTGTTTGTTTGTTTGTTTTAGAATGATGGATTTTCTTCCTGTTTGACTCCTAGAGAAGCTGGCTGTTCTTACAAAGGGGGTCTGGCGAAGCTCTGTGCTGGAGGCGGTGAGGGGCTGCAGTGGGACTCACCTTGCCCTCCAGATCAGGGGCCTCAGCAGGCTTCATCTCTGAGGTGTCAGAGCCCTTCCTGCCCACCCCCCACAACTCTCTTCTCAGTTTGCTCTGCTTCCCAGCTGCCCCTTCCTCCTGTCTGCTCTACTCCTGCCTACCCCTATCAATCCTTTCAGGGCTGGCACAGATCTCAGTGCCTTCGCCCTGAGGATCTGATGGGCACTCAGGACCGCAGCTGGGCAAACCATCCATGGTGCCTGAAGTGAGATATGGATAGGCACGACACAGGCTGCTGTCTGAGCCTTTGAGCAAACTCACTTCACAGTGTTCCGAGGAAACTCTGGACGGTCTCACTAGCCGGACACATATCCCCTCTCGGCTGATTTCTAGGAATGGTGGTGGAACAAGGCCCCACTGGCCATAGTTGCTTCTTTCATCATCTGCTCCCTCTGCCTAGTGGCTCCAGGAACATGTGGGGTTAGAGCAGGAGGGACATAGATGCCTTGCAGTTTGTAGATCTCTCTAAGAACCACACTCAGAGGGATAGGGTACAATGATTGACCAAGGACCCAGAGCAAGTAAGATGCCAAGCTGTGCTTCAAACCCAGGTTTATCTGGTACCCAAAACACGGCTGCTTCCGCTATACCACAGCTGGCCACTTGCGACCGCAGGCTGGGTGCAAGGGCTGTTTGCGGACTGGGTAGGTCTTCTGAAACCTCAGCATGAGGAACATCCTGATACTGCGGAACAATGAGGTTCTCCTCATGAACCAAATGCAGGAATCACCCAAGAGTCCAGTATGGCACCAAGCAGTTCAGGGGCCAATGGGGATGCTGGGGATGAAAGATCCCAGAGGATTTAAGTTTGACAAGGAAGGCACCAATGGAAACTAGTTATCTCTCTTAAGGAGGTTTGGAGGGCATGAGAGTAGAGGCTGGGACTTCATGGTCAGGCAAGGCCAAGTGACCAATGGAAAGCCAGGCAGAAATGAATGGGAGGTCCTATTGGGTAGACACATAAGCCAAAAGTTGGAGGCTCAGCTGCGTCCAGTCCAGCCACCTTCTGCTGAGAAGCCTCGGCTTGGCTTCCTCATCGGTGGAGTGCAACTAGAAACCCTGCCTGGCAGAGGGTGGGGAGGATTTAAAGGATGGAGAAATATGATGTGCATGAGATTGCACACTGCTAGTTTGAGGGGCAATTAGCCAATTAGTCACTCGAGGAATCTCTTTTGAGCCCCTGCTACACACTAGTCTGAGCCTGGTGAAACTTCCAAGCTGAACACATCCAGCTCTCACACCTCCACTTTTTTAAGAGTAGATATGCCCCATAGCCAGAGAGGTGGAAGATTCTAGACAGAGGTGAGAACAGCAGATTCACTCTTTCTGGACTGAAGAGAAGCCTTTGGCTGGGACAGGGACTTTGAGTTCTTTGGAGGCTCATCCTCCCTCTCCCTTGGAGTGACAGCATGTGAAAGCCTGGGGCTGTGGTGGTGTGGAGGCTGTCTTGGGTGAGCTCTGAGTTGAGTAACGGGAATATCCAGCCACCCAGTTGGCTTTGCAGTCCCTTTCCTCACTCCTTTCTCCAGGAAGCACACCTTTCCCAATGTTTGGCTTTCCCTTTCATTAATCTGAAATTATCAGATGTAGTCAGAGCTTTAATATTATGTATTCAGGAACTAAATTCTTTAGTTTAAAAATAAAGCACTTCTCAGAAGCTACAAGTAAGAAGAGAGACATGTAGCTGCCCACAGAACTGTCTAGACCTTTCATCCGACCAGGACACGTTGTTCTTACTTCTCGTTATCCTCTGTAACTTGGCCTTGCCCACTGCTCCAACTACACCTCCCCCTGTACCAGATACCAGAGGGTGGTCTCCATTCCCTGAGTTCCTCCTGTGCTTTCCAGTCTGCGTGACTTGGCTCATACTGCTCCATCTACCTATAATTTGTTTCATTCCTTTCTCTACCTATGTGACTCCCACTTACCTTTTAAGGCCTAGTGCAATGTCATCTCGTCTAGGGAGATTTCCCTGATGGCATGACACGTAAACTGATTAATACAGTGCTTGAACTGAAGTGGATGCTCAAGAAATCTTTGTGTCCATTCTCTTTGCTGATTGTTGCTCCTGAGAATTAATCTCACCTCTCTCTCTGTTCCCATTGCAGTCTGCTTGTTCTTAGATCCAAGAAGCCTTTCATCACTGAGGTTAATGACAAGAGTCTGGAGCCAGATAGCTCTAGGTCACCTACCTTAGGCAAGTCATTTCAACCTTGAGAGTCAGTTTTCTCATCTGTCAAATAGGAATGCTAATATCTGCTTCATAGTGTTGTTGCATGAATGGAATGAGAAAGCTTTTAAAAGACAAAGTATCTAGTATCTAGTCTACAGTAAGTATTTAATATGGTTTGTTGTTCTTATTATTGTTATTAGCTTAATAAAATATAGAGACTTCAAGGTCTGGCCAGGAGGGAATAGCGCTATTCCTCCCAGGTCCTATCTGTGACAACTAATGAACACTGGACGTAACACAACAAACAAACATAGGAAGACTGCTCAAGCTGCTATAACAGAATACTACAGAGCTGGTGGCTTAAACGACAGAAATTTATTTCTCACAGTTCTAGAGGCTAGGAGATCTGAGATCAGGGTGCCAACACTGTTGAGTTCTGGTGAGAGCCCTCTTTCTGGTTTGCATATTACTGTCATCTTGTGTTTTCACATGGTGAAGAGAGAGATCATCTATCTCATGTCTCCTCTTCTAAAGGCACTAATCTCATTTATGAGGGTTCCAACTTCATGACATAATTACCTTCTAAAGACTCTACCTCCAAATACCATTACATTGGGGATGAGGATGAGCATATGAATTTGGAGGGGGCACACACACATTCAGTTGATAGCAAAGTACAATGACTTGAATGACAGTGTCTTTCTCTTCAGAAATCATGGAGGTGGGAAGGAAGTGTCACAACATTTTTCAAGTGCTAACAGAAAAGAATTATCAACCCAGAATTCCATACTCAGAGTAAACAACCTTAAGGAATGGAGGCGAAAAGAACAAATTCTTAGATGAAATAAAACTAAGAGAATATATATATCACCAGCACACTTCTCCTAAAAAAAAGGTGGCTAAAAGAAGTTCTCTAAATAGGAAGTAAACAATGCAATAAGAAAACCTGGAACATCAGAAATGAAGAACAGCATAAAGAATAACAAGTAAAAATAAAAAGCTATTACCCTCTTAAGTATTCTCAGTTATCTTAGATGATTGAAGCAAAAGTTGTGACATTATCTGATGGGATTCTAAACATATATAAAGAGAATATTTAAGACAATTCTACTATAAAGTAAGGGAAAGCAAAGAGACAAATGGAGGTAAGGTTTCTACGTTTTACTTAAACTGGCAAAGTGTTGACATCAGTAGACCGCAATACAACCACTAAGAAAACCTATACAAATAGATATTCTCAAAACCACTATAGATAAATCAAAATGGAATTCCGAAAAGACAGCTATTGACAGAGTGGATTGAAAAACATGACCCAACTATATGTGTCTACAAGAAAACTCACTTTAATATAACGATATAGTCAGGTTGAAAATAAAAGGGCAGAAAAACAATATCATGCAAACATTTATCAAAGGAAAGCAGGAGCGACTATGTTAATATCAGATAAAGCAGACTTCAGAGCAAAGAAAATTACCAGAGACAGAAAGGAACATTATATAATATTAAAAAGGTCTAGCCACCGAAACACATTGCAATCCCAAATGTGTACACACCAGACAGCAGCACTGCAAAATATGTGAAGCAAAAACTGATAGAACTGAGAAGAGAAATAGACAAATCCACAAATATATTTAGAGATTTCAATAGCCCTCCCTTGATAATTGATAAAAAACCTAGAGGTTTTAGAAGCTTGTAGAAGAACTCAACACCACCATCGTCCAACAGGATCTTGTAGAAGAACTCAACACCACCATCGTCCAACAGGATCTACTTGACAGTTATAGAACACTTCACCCAACAACGGAGAGATATGCATTTTTTTTCAACTGTCTACATAATATTCTCCAAGATAGACCATATTCTGGGCTATGAAACAAACCTAAACAAATTTAAAAGAACTGAAAATATACAGAACGTGTCCTGTAACCACAATGGTATCGAAGTAGAAATCAAAATTCAACATCAAAATTTGTGAGACACAGCTACGGCAGTGCTCAGAAGGAAATTTATAGCACTAAATACATACGTTAGAGAAAAGGAGTAGTCTCAGATAAATAGTCTAAGTTCCTATTTTAAGAATCTAAAAAAGAAGAGCAAAATAAACCCCAAACCGGCAGAAGGGAAATAATAAATAATAACAATCAATGAAATTCAAAACAAGAAACAAGACAAAAATCGATGAAATAAAAACAAGTTTTCTCACAAGATCACTAAGGTTGACAAGCATTTAGCAATACTGAGAGAAAAAAAGAAGACACGATTTACCAATATCACGAATGAAACAGGGGATATCACTACAGAGTCCACAGTCATCAGAAGAATAATAAGGGAATACTACGAACAACTGTACACACATAAATTTGATGACTTAGATATATTGGACCAAGTCTTTGAAAAGCCAAACTACCAAAAGTTATCCAACATGAAAAACAGAATATGAATAGCCATATGACCATTAAAGAAATTGAATTCATAGTTTAAAATATACTCCTGAGAAAGAAATCTCCAAGCCCAGGTCGTTTAATTGGTGCATTCTACCAAAGTTTTAAATAATTAACACCAATTTTACATTCTCTTCCAGAAAATATAAGAGGAGAGAAACTCCAAACTCATTTTATGAGAACAATCTTACCTTGTTACCACAGCCAAAGACAGTACAAAAAAGAAAACTACATACCAATATCTCTCATGAATATAGATACAAATATTCTTTATTAGCAATAGAATTTAGCAATATATATAAATATGTATACACCATGACTAACTTGGGTTTATTCCAGGTATGCAAAGCTGATTCAATATTTTCAATCAATGTAATCCATTATATCAACAGGCTAAAAAAGAAAAATTACATCGAACAATGCAAAAAAATGTGGCGAAATCCAATAGCCATTCATGATTAAAAAAAAAACAATTCTCAGTAATTCAGTAATATGTTATGAACTGAATTATGTCCTCCTAAAATTCATATGTTGAAATCCTACCCTTCCCAATGTGATTGTATTTGGAAAGAGGGCCTTTAAGGAGATAATTAAGGTTAAATGAGGTCATAAGGGTAGGACCCTTACCCAACAGGACTAAAGTCCTTATAAAAAGAGATCTCTCTCTCTCTCTCTCTCTCTCTCTCTCTCTCTCTCTCTCTCTCTCTTCTCTCTCTCTCTCTCTCTCCCTGCCCCCCTGGCATGTGCGCAGAAGAAATTCCATGTGAAGACACAGCAAAAAGTTGGTATCTGCAAGCCAAAGAGAGAGCCCTCACCAGACATCAACCCTGCTGGTATCTTGATCTTGGACTTCCAGCCTCCAGGACTGTGAAAAAGTAAAAGTAAACCACCATAAGCCACACAGCCTGTTATGGCAGCTCAAGCTCACCAAAGCAGAGGGGAACTTCCTCAACTTGATACAGAGAATCTATAAAAAACCTACAACTAACATCATACTTAATGGTGAAAGAATGAATATTTTCCCCTCTAAGATCAGGAAGAAGTCAACGTAGTACTGGAAGTTCTAGTCAGCTCAGTAAGTCAAGAAAAGGAGGTACCAAGAATATACACATGGGAAAGGAAGAAGTAAAACTGTCCCTATTTGCAGATGACATGACTGTCTATATAAAAAATTCCCAAGGCATCTACAAAATGAGTAATGAGTTTAGCAATGTTGTAGGATACAACACCAATACACAAAAATCAATCCTATTTTTATATACTAGCAACATGCATGTAGAAACTATAATTAAAAGCACAATACCATTTATAATCATTCCAAAAAAGAAAGACTAACATAAATCTAACAACACAAGTATAGTACTTTTACGCTGAAAGCTACATAATGCTGATTACAGAAATCAAAAAAGATCGAAATAAATGGAGAGACATACCATGTTCAGAGATTAAAAGACTCAACATACTAAGATGTTAGTGCTCCCCACTGAAATACAAAATACAGGTTAAAAGCAATTCCTATCAAAACTCCAGCAGGGTTTTTTTTTTTTTTGTAAATATAGACAATGTTTCTTTAAATTTATATAGAAAAAAAAACAAAAGAACTAGAATAGTTAAAACAACTTTTAAAAAAGAAAAATAAAGCAAGAGGAATTACTCTGCTCGGTATTAAGGCCTATTGTATAACCGCAGTAATCAGGAGTGTGATTTGGACAGAAAGGTAGACACATGGATGGGAGAGAACAAGGAACTCAGAAACAGACCCGTGGAAATATATTGAACAGATTTTGGCTAAGTAAGTTGCAGAAGCAATTCAATGGAGGAAGGATAGACTTTTGAAAAAATGATGCTGGAGCAATTGGACTGCCATAGG
>NW_006430739.1:594416-639348 GCF_000325575.1 Pteropus alecto | reverse complement strand
GAAGAAAGGGAGGGAGAAGGTGGGAGGGAGAGAGGAAGGAAGAAAGAAAGAAATCTAAGACCTTATCTCCATATCTTACATAAAAATGAACTCATAATAGATCAGACTTAAATGTCAAGCATATAACTTTAAAACTTTCAGAAGAGAACATAGGAGAAAATCTTCAGGACCTGGGGCTTGATGAACAATTCTTAGCCTTGATACCAAGACCATAATCAATAAAAGAAAAAAAAAATTAATCGAATTGCATCAAAACTAAATACTTTGTTTGTGAAAGACCCTGTTAAGAGGATGAAAAGACACGTTACAAACTGGGAGAAAATATTTACAAATTACATATCTAACAAAAAACTTATATCTAGAATACATAAAGATCTCTCAAATACGAACAGCATAAAAAAGCCCACTGCCATTAGAAAATAGTCAAAAGATATGAAAAGACATTTCACAGAAGATAACCCACAGATGGTAAACAAGCTCATGAAAAGATGCTCAGTATCACTATCCATCAGAGAATGCAAAAACCACCATAAGATATCATTGCACACCTATCAGAATGGCTAAAATAAAAAAATGTGACAACATCAAATGCTGGAGAAGATGTGGAGAAACTGCGTCACTCATACATGATTTGTGAGAATGCAAAATTCTACAGCCCCTCCGGAAAACAGTTCGGCAGTTTCTTATAAAACTAAACATGCAACTACTACACAACCCAGCAATCACTCTTTGGGAGCATTATCCCAGACAAATGGAAGATTATTTGCACACAAAAAACTCTATGCATGAATATTCATAGCGGCTTTATCTGTAATAGCCCCAAACTGGAAACAACCCAGCCCTCCTTCAGTGGGTGAAAGGTTAAACAAAGTGTAGCCCATCTGCGCCATGGAATACTTCTCGGCAATAACCAGAAATGAACTAATGATACATGCAATGACTTGGATGGGTCTCAAGGGCATTACACTGAATGAAAAAAAAAATCTATTTACATAACATTCTCAAAGTGAAATAATTATGGAGATGGAGAACAGATTAGTGGTTGCCAGAGGTTAGAGATTTGTGTGTGTGTGTGTGTGTGTGTGTGTGTGTCTAAAGGAGTAGCACAAGGAAGATATTTGTCGGATGAAATAGCTCTGTATCTGGATTACAGTGGCGGTTACTGGAGTCAACATATGTGATACAATGACACAGAATTATATACAAGTTGTACCAATATCAATTTTCTGGTTTTGTTATTGTACTGTAGTGACAAGAAATGTAATAATTGGGGGGACATGGGTGAGGGGTACACAGGACTTACCTGCAGTATTTTTACAACTGACCATGATTCTATAATTATTTCAAAATTCAAAGTTAAAAAGAAAAAACTAGGCTCTGAGGTGTGCTATAGTGGGAAGAGCATGGGCTTTGAAGTTAGCCAGTCCTGGGTTTGAAGCTTGTGTCGACTTTTTACTAGCAGGTGTGACCTTGAACATGTTACTTCGTTTCTCTGAGCCTTCATTCCCTGCTCTGTAAAATGGCGCTAATAATAGGGCCTGTTCCACAGGATTTGGGGGAGGATCCCAACAGATCATGAAAGTTCTTGGCTCAGGGCCTGGCCCACAATAAATACTCAATGAAATGAGCTATCTAACGGTGACCCGATTTATTGTGACATGGCACTTGTTTCATCTGTCCTAGTATGAAAGAGATTGGATGGCTGGGCCAACTGACACCACCATACAAAAAGCACCTTAGGCGTTAAGTGTGCATCATTTGGCGTTAAGTGTGCATCATTTGGCGTTGTGTGCTCTCCCCCCAGGCCATCACCCAGGCCCTTGGGTGGCATATCCAACAGAGACCTGGACCGAAGGCACTGCCCAGAACAGCATGGTTGCCGTGTCCAGGGCCGAGGAGCTCTGTTGCAGGGAGGCTTGGCATGCTCTGAGATGTGGGCACAACCTGCTATGACATGTCCGCTTTCACAAGTTGCCTCGAAGTCTGCGCCTCACGACACGGTTGGGCCCATTAATCATGGCAGGATTTCAAATTGCTTCTCTGGAAAAGCACAGTGATAACAGATGCTATCAAAGTGTTTTCATGAAAGATGGTCGGAGTAGAAAATAATCCACTGTGTGATTACTCTGCTGAAGTTGTTCCTCCCAACCCCACTTTTGCTCCAAAACATCACTTTTCCCTCGTGAGCCCTTCACCAGGCCTTGCGGGTCTTCCCCATTGAGGCTCCTGCCTTCCTCCCTCTGTCTGTCACCACACCCCTTCTCTCACACCTACTCTCCCCTCTGGACAGAAGCAGCTCCTCCTTCTGCCACGATTTAGCTCTCCAGGCCTTTACTTGGGCTTTTTCTTGCCCCGGATTGCTTTCCCCACTCCCACTATGCTCTGCGCATAGTCGAATCCTGCCAGCTGTGCTCCCCTCCCCCAACATCTGGTCAGAGTCTGTAGCTTCCCTGAGTGTCTGAAGTCAACCAAATTGTGCTTATGGATCCTCCGGCTTCCCTCAGCCCTGCTTCGAGCTGGTGAGCTCCTGGTCACCTAGTGGCTTCTCAGGAAATCTTTGCAGAACGAGTACCCAATGCTCACGGCTTGCATACAATGAAGAGTGGCCTGAGTCCTGCCAGGCAGCAACTGTGCTTTCAATGTCCCCACTTACGTTATGGAAGATGGAGACTTTCCAGTCAACATGAAGGGGAAGCAAAGGCCGGAGAGTGTGAACTCTGTCATTGGTTTGGCAGTTACCCAGCATGCCCCTGGCCAGGAGGTGGCTGGGCAACCCCCGGGCTCACAGACGACCATTGAGCAAGCCTCATAAAGGAGGCCTGTGTCCATAGGCCTGACACATCTGGGCCGGGTGCTTACAAAGCCAGTTGATATGCTGGATGGCACAGGCAGCTTCCTGTGAGTTCTTGTGGCCAAAGAGCTACCCCCACCCCCACCCCTTTAAGCGTCAGGCAGACTTGCACATATTCTGTTTGCCTGCTGTGGGCTGAGAGGCAGCAGACGGGGAAAGAGCACTAGACTGGGAGTCCGAAGACTAGATTCGATATGCAGCTTTAAGTGATAAAGACTTTTTTAGAAACCATACAGAAATACTGCATGACTGAACAGTTGCTCTCCTGAGCATTCATCCTAGAGGAAGGAAAACCTATGTTCATGAACGGTCATAGCAGCTTTATTTGTAATAGCCAGAACTGGAATCAGACCAGAAAGCCTTCGATGGGAATGCTTAAACAAGCTGTGGCACAGCTATCCATATCATGGAATACTACTCAGCAAGAAAAAGAAACGAGCCATTGATGCAATGTGATCGCATCGCTGGAAAATGATGCTGAGTAAAAAGGTCAATCTCGAAGGGTTACATACTGTATGATTCCATTTATACAACATTTTTGAAATGATAACATTTTGGAAATGGAGGACAGATTGGTAGTTGGCAGAGGTTGAGGACAGTGGCGGGGGAGGAGGGAGGAGTGGTGGCTGGCGGACGTGGGAATGCTGATATGAGGAATCCTTGTGATAGAATCAGTCAGTGTCTTGACTGTGGTGGTGGAAACATCCATCCACACTTGTGATAAATTTGAACTGTATAGAACTAAATACACACACACACACACACACACCCTCACAGAGGAATACAGGTAAAAGTGGAGAAATAGGAATAAGACCAGTGTATTGTATCAGTGCCCATCATTTCATTGGGGGTTGCCAAATGGTGATATTTTACTTCTTCCCTTCCTTCTTCATTTATTAGCTGGAAGACTTTCATACAAAGAACTTCATCTCACCAAGTCTTCGGTTATCTTGAAGTATAGCTAATATAGGAAAGGCAAGCGAAATGCTTCATTCTCTCCCTTTAGTTCCCAGTTTTCAAAATAAGGAGTTGATCCTCTAGTGTCCTATGGGACCAATGTCTCTTTAAAAATCTTTTTGATATCGGTAAGATCTCATAGATTTAAAGATATTTGATGTGCTACTTGTTGAGGCTCAAATTATCCTGTCTTTGGCTAGTGGCCAGCTTACGCAGATTGATGCCTGGACCCTTTAGCCGTGGCCTTACTAGTGCTTGGCAGCTTCTTTGCCATTTCTTCCAGGAGCTCTGGCTCATTTTAGTAGAAAATAGTATTTAGAAATCGAGATATGAGTGTTAGAGGTATCATTGCCAGTAGTTTTGCCATTTGTTTCTAGGCCTTTTCAAAGACATTTTTCAGGTAAAATAGTTATGAATTCATTCTACCACTTCCAATTCAATTTCAGGACTACATGGTTTTTATTTAACCTCTTCCATCCAGTGAAACCAGCACACTTGGTTGATTTACCCCCGAACACGTGCATGACAACCTCAGAATAACAAAACTAACGTTACCCCCAACAATAACAATATGATTTCTGAAAAACGGTTTAAGAAATTGTTTTTGCATTTCTTTTTGCCCTCAGGATAAATGCAGTTAGGAGTGCTCAGTCAAATGACTGTTTTAAAAGTCACTTGGACTAGTTCTTTTACTCAGTTTCATGTTACTTTTGATTTTCGTTTCTTGTTTTTCTTTTTACTTATTTAAGGATTGCTTTTTTTCATGCTTATAAATTTGTATTTAAGTTTGTAAAACATTTACTTGGTTCCGAAGTCAGTCTTTGGGAGTTTGGCCCCTTTGTGGTGACAGCCAACACCCTGTAACAAAGCCTGATTCCTTCAGTTTATTATAGTTGTTTGTCAACTTATTGGTCCCCGCTACTAGGCTGTCAGCTCCATGCAGCAGGGACAACAGGTGTCTTGGCCACTTTTGGATCCCGCTACCTGACATACAACCTGGCACATAGAGCAGTGCTCAGTAAATATTGCTTGAGTGAATAAATTTGGAGTGAGCGCCCCAGGGTTTGGAGAAAAGAGCATCTGGGTGACATCATCTTGGGCCCCCTTGCTAGCTTCCAAGACCATGCACAGGGCCCTCAGCTCTCTCCTACCTGAGGGAGGATTTCTACCCACCCTGCTTAACCCTCCTAACCCTCAGCCATGTTCTCAAAACTTCTAAATACTAGTGTAACAGGAACCCAAAATGCCAGTCTTGAAGTTTCTCTCAGGAGACCTAGAGACCCTTAAGGAAATAGGACTCTAGGTGGTAAATCAGAAATCCAGTTAAATGCTGGATTAAAAAGCAGGCTCCTCATTGTGAGCGTATAGCTAAAACATAATCATCCTATAAAAAAAATCCCTGCGTTTCTATAGAGAAGATATTCTAGAAAAGGCTAAAGTTTGCCCCACAAACTTTGCATATTGGTACGCAGAGTTACATTGGGAGAAGGAATTCAGACTCTTTTCATTTTCTGTTTGTGTACATTTGAGATTTATTTTGTTTGTTTCACACCCTAAAGTAGGAAGCCATGAATAGGTCTTCCTGAGCTGCAGCATAGATCCTAGGCTCTGGTTCTTTCCCAGAGATAGAAGCAACATGCTGAGAAGATTTAAGGATTAGCAGCCAGGGAGCCCTGGGTTCTGGCCTGGTGCTGGCTCGGTGGTCCTATCTATGTCCCATGGTGGGATAGTGAGATGGTTTTCAGGGCCTTCCTGTCCTTCCAGGTCTGGTCAGCTGAAGCCTCTGTGATGACTTGCGCACCATTAGAAACTATACAAGTGGATGAAGTTAAAGGCTATCTGGGGGTCTGTCAACAGGATCCCCGGTCTTTAGCTGGGCATAGCCTGGGCAGCCTGGCATGGTGGCAGGCCATCTTTAAGCTCCTCAAGACTCACATGTTTCCTGCGGTACCTTGAATTACTAAAATCAACTGCCCCCCCAAAGGTATTACTTATCCTGAAAAGTATTCTCTTCCCTCCCATAGGGACAGCCCATGAAGGTGTAGAGCTGTAGTCAGAGAAATTAAAATATGCAAATGAAAAATGCAAATGAAAAAAGCTAGGCATTGCAAGCCCTGGTGTTCCCAGGGTTTTCTTGAATAGCAACAAATTAAAGAAATGCTATGTAATCAAAGTTTATATCAAGCCTTACGAAAGAAAAACTCCATTATCTCTAAATATAGAGACACGTTTCAGTGCGTGTTTTTGCGTCTTGAAATCGTGTATGCCTTGCTGAACCAGTGCACACACAGAGGATTGGATTTCCTTGGAATGTGGGGGGTGGGGAGCCTCTCCTTGTTCTACCTCCTTTTCAAATGTAATTAACAGATTACAATTAGCGGAGAAATGTAATTTGTGCTACAAACCCTTCTGACCCAGATTTGGCCCCAGTTTTTCTCCTGTGCAACTCAGTTTGTCAACTTCCAGTTTAAATTCGAAACCGAGGGAGAGGCTGGGGCAGGAGCAGGCGTAGGGGTCTCCACAAGCTGACCCCCTAGTCCTTGCTTGGCGTGAATGGGTTTAAGTACCACCCTCCTGGGACCACCTGGGCTGCTTGGACTTCCCTAGGGATTTGCTCATTGTCACATTGGCTTGGAATTTGCAGGTGTTACATTGAATGACTCTTGCATTCAATTCAGTTCACACCATGGATCCAAGTTAGCCAAGATTTTCACCTCTGGCATCTTGATAAAATGGAATTTAGGCCCCAAAGTCAGGGAGGCAGCATAGCTCAGCAATGAGTCCGCCCCGCTTCCCTTGAGGTAAGCGTTTGCTTTGGGCATTTGGTAACGCCTGATATTAATGAGGTCGAAGTTTTGACTAGTGTTTGAAATTTCAGCCCTAGTAGCAGAGGGCTTTCAGTGCTGCACACTCTCAGAAGTAGCTTTGGGTGCAAGAGGATGGAGAGGCACTCTGCTTAGGAGGCAGTAAAATTGCTGGTAATGGTGTTTCCACTTCTAAACCAAAGGAAGGCTGAAAACCAGGGACCTGCGTTTGCCCTAAACAGAAAACACAGCTCCTGCAAAAGGATTTATACAGCTTTCCGATTTTCAGAACAAACTTAGGTGATCTGTCTGTTGATCAGGAAAGCAAATATTTTTTGCTGCTTCTACAAACGTAAGGTAAAATCCTCAACCTATTTATTTGTATTTTACTCAACTAACACTATATAGCACTTAGTGGGTTCCAAAACTTTTCCAAATAATAACTCATTTAATCCTTGTAACAATCCTATGCAGTGAACTCTGTTATCTAGATCCACAGAGTAGTGGAGGGCTAAATGATTCACACAGCTGGTCAGTGGGTGAATGGATACAAACTGGTACATACACCTCAGGAATACTACCTCATAATAAAAAGGAAGGAAATTGATGCAACCTGGATGGATTTGCAGAGAATTATGCTGTGTGAAAAAGGCAACGCTTAAATGTTACTTGCTGCATTTCATTTATGTAATATTCTTGAGATGACAAAATTCTAGAAATGAAGAACAGATTAGTGCTTGCAAGGGATAAAGGATAGGTGTGTCTGTAATATGGCAACGAGAGGCTCCTCCTGGCGATGGAACTGTTCAGTGTCTTGATTGTATCAGTGTCAATATCCTGGTGGTGAAATTGCATTACCGTTTTACAAAATGTCGCATGATGGCAAATTGGGTAAAGGGAATAGAGGATTTCTCTGTACCCTTTACCCAATTGCATGTAAATCTGCAATTATCTCAAAATAAAAAGTTTAATTAAAAAATTATCTCATTTGTTGTCTCTTCTATAAATCCTATCCATGAATGCTTAGCCCACTTTTACCCCTTTTTTAACCCTTACAGAACCCCTTTGTGCCTCAGTGGCCATATCCGTGAAATGGGCAGATTAGTAAGATCCATGTCAGAGCAATGGGTATGGAGCTCCCTGTGTGGGCTATGGTTTCCTTCTTGAGTGCTGAAAGCTGGTGTCGGGGCTGTGGTTATGGAAGAGGTAGGTTGAAAGCAAAGGCTAGAAAGGCAGCGAAACAGATTCGGCCCTGACCTTGCCATTTTCATGAAGAGACTATGGACAAACCTCTTCTGCTCTCTGGGCCACAGATTACTTCTCTGTAACAGGAATACAAGGGGATTGGGTAACTCAATAGCATGGAAAGGAAACTGCTTGGCACAGAACGAATGCCTGTCCAGTACTCATATAAGCTATCTTGTTACTTTACCATCTTGTACCATTCAAGTACAGGCTAATTCTATGCCCTTGAATTGATCATCTGGCGCAAGGGACTCTTAGAAAGACTATTTACTTAAAAAAAAATTTTTTTTAATCAAAGTAATACTTGTAAATAGTTTAAAAAGTCAAATACATCACCAGGCTGATACAAAAAGTGGCACCCCTTGCCCCACCCCTCCTCATCCCCAATTCCTACTCCATAGGGGCAGCCACTTCCAACTCTGTAACTCTTCGGCTTCTAGTATGCACTTCCATATTTCTATGGAACACGTTTAAATGGAAGGTTCATGATTTTACCATTCTAGAAAGTTATTTGACATCCTGCTATGGAAAATAGGATTTTTCTCTCTCAGATCATCCCCATGTACTCTACGTTTTCCCTACTCCAAACTCTCAGTATAACCACATCACTATTTTTACTTAAATTAGGATTTGACGTTTCCATTAGTTGGCCGGCCAGTTCCCCCACAGAACTGTCTTCCCATCTTTTGCCTAAGGGTGTATAAACCTGGCTGTCGGCATTCTGGAGTCCAAGCAGGAAAGAAGGTTGAGAGTCTTCGCACCATCAGCTATGTGTTCTTATCTCTGTGTTGAAAAAGTGACTTCATCCATGTGCTCAACTGGGCACCTCTCCGTCAAGTCGACCCCCTGTCTTCTGTCAGGGTGGTTGCGCCCTGGCTCGGGGAGATTAGAGGTCTAACTACGCTTGATACACATTCCGAATCAGTCCCCTTGGCCTCTGCCCTATCTCACACCTGCTTTTAAGAATACCCTGGTTCCTCCAATTGCTGAGTCTTCCAAGTTTTTGTCTTCTGCTTTGCTTTGCTTCCTCCTGGCTGACACATACTCACGGGTTTAAGTTTCCACTCTCTTCACTCTGTAAATTCACCTACCACTCATCCATTCACTTTCCAGATGCAGCTCTCTCTTGTAGTTGCCTCCTTTCCCCGCCTTTTTTTTTGTCCCTATAGGTGTAATCCCTTCTTTATTTCTTTACTATAAACTGTGTTTTGGGGGAGGGAGCAGAGGTAAATGTGGGTGTTCAATCCACTGAGTTTAACCAGCAATCCTCAAGAAACTCTTGAGGCCAAGAGTTTGGTTAGTGAGGGACAAATTTTTACCTTTTGGTCTCCACAACTGCTCCTGCCTCCACAGGGAACCCCTCCTCCAGGCTTACCACGGACGAATCCCTCTTGGTTGAATGCAACTCATTCGGGCCAGCGTGATCAGTTAAAGTTGTCCAGGGCTTGTGGGATCTTCTAGGTCATAAACCTGACTGATCACAGCAGAATCTGCTAGGGACCAACAGTGGCAGCCACTTAGAAGCTTTCAATCAGGAAGAACAATGGTTTCTCTCAATGGATATTGATCTTTTTTCAAATCTAAGAAATAAATTTGACCTCAGTTGCTATGGAAGACAGAGGCCACAAGGGGATACAGGAAGACACATCTTATTGTGGTAACTCAGTTTTCTTCCCTGAAGAAGAATGCCAGCCCTCTTGCCTGGGTCACTGTGCCTTTGGGGCCCAGAGCCACTGCTACCATAGCAATGAAAACACGGACCCATCTGGCATTTTTGGAAGTGAGGATTGCCAGTAAACAGCTGTCTCCCACTTGCTTCCATGACAGAAAGAATATCGCTTGAGAATGGTAGTGGGGGCCAAGGTGATTTGGCTTGAAAAAGCCAATGAGATTTTTAAGCTAAACATGCGTCAGCCCCTCCTTTCTCTCCTTGACATGCCATGCATGTCCCTGTGAACCCCTCTGACCAGGGTAGCAAGACCCCTAAACACATGCCATCACCCTCTTCCTGCTGGGCTGGCAGAGATTGCTAATCAATCACAGTGTTCATTTCACTGCACCTGGACTCAGCCGCTTCAGTCTGTCAACATTGGAACACAAGCAGAAACCCATGTACCATCCTTGTCCTGGAACCTAAAGGTCTTAGTCATTGAGAAGACCTGTTCCGTCAGCAGTAGAAGGGACTCCAAAGCATGCAGGGTTTGCGTGGTCTGTCTGCCCCACACTCCTTCAAAGGTGAGCCACAGCAGAGCCACGTCACTGCCAAGGTCAAATGGGAGTGGAATACTTTTACCATTTCTGCCTCTTGGGCATCGTGGGCCCTGAATCCCCAAATCTGGGGTGGAGTGGAGTGACAGAACATACTCTCTGAGATGAGATCCCAGCTAGAAATCACACTGGCTTCGTGACCTCAAGAAGCTAAGAGGTAAGTTGAGGATACACACTGTGCTTCCTCCTGCCCCAGGAGCCAGGGTCACAGCCCAAGAAGGCACAAGGCTAGCAAATAGGGACCCAAAGGCCAGACAGTGCTCAAGAGCAGCCCAGACCCCGTAGGTTTCACTAGTGGCATGGCTACCCAGTGGTAGTGCTCCTCTTGGGTTTTGGTCCCCAGCTCCTCATAAACATCCACTCCTGCCCTGAAGGCCCAACTGAGAAGAGGCCCTGGTGGCTCTGTGGCTCATGGCTCCCACGCCGTGTGATTCCATGCCCAGCTCAGGGCCAAGCATAGGAGATGCCTCACATTCCTTGAGTCTCCTCGTCCAGGGCTACCCGGCAAAGGAGCCTGGACTGGCTGGGGAGCTGGGGCTCTGTGCCCGCAGGAAACCTGTCAGCTCAGCCTCCTTTACACAAATTCAAGTCGAGCCCAAAGAGGAAAGAAATTGTCAGCTGTTCAGGCAGGACTCAGGCATCGGGAAAATGAGGCGGGGCAGAGGGCTCCAATTTCTTTTCCATTTCCTGTATATTCTGCATTGCTTTTAGTGTTTTAATTGATTACATCAACTGTGCTCATTTCCCTGGACAAATTGGTTTTTACACAGAAGAGGCAATTACCTGGGCTTGTTCCATCCCAATCGGCAGAAACAGGCAGGAGCCTCCTTGGGGCCACACAAGATTATCTGAAGACTCTGCAATTCAAAATGAGGGCAATTATTTCAGCCTTATAACCTTATTTGTTTGCCTAAAAATATCTAGTGCTGGTGTGGGTCCTACAGGGCAGGAAGAATAGTGGCCTAAGTCTGAATTTAGGCCTTGAGCTCAAGAGCCTTTGTCTGGCGGCTGTGGGCGATGTGAGCAAACAGTAGTTCGGGCAAAAAAAGGTGTAGGGGATGAATAAATAGGGAAGAGTGGAAGTTAGGTTCAACTCACAGCTCTGCACCTGCAGGCTGTGTGGCCTTGGATAAGCTGCTTACCCTCTGCTGCCCTGTCTGGGACAAGTTGCTAAGATTCTTGCCTTAATTCCATTATAAAAAGGCAGTAGGACTCCATGAGATCATGGATGTCAATATGTTTTGTCAACTCCCAGTGCTTGGCTCTTGCAAAAAGCCAAGCACCCAGAGTAACCAGGAGGCCCCAGGTCTGATGGAGAAACCCTCAGGACCAACCTGGAAGCCACTGGGACTTGGGTCTGTGATGGGAACTCAGGTGAGGACAGTGAGACATCTAAGGAGGCCTCACCTCAGGGTCGTACAAGTGCAGGATCTGCACGTAAGAGTGGGTGCCTCAAGAAATTTTGCGCCCTATACACCTCACCAACTTCACCCTAGTCCCAGCTCTGGTCAGAACCTTAGATTTCAGCCGTCACAACAAGGCAGGTCTTGAGCTGAGGCAGACATGGACCATTTGCTTTGGATCTTGATTGTTCTCGAAAATTTTCTGGAGGAAGGGGGCAAGGAGTTCATCAGTGCCTTCATACCAAGCAGATAAGTCCCTCGGAGAATGAGACACGGGCTAGCAAGGATGCAGAGCTAGCCCTGGAGCTGGGAGGAGGAGGCTGGCTTTCAGGTCACTGGCTTACACCATAACTGTGGTCAAGTCCGCACCATCTCTGGGCCTGAATGTGCCCGTGGTAGTACCGTTAGGGGCCTGGTCTGCATCATCTCCTAGGCTGGTTCTAGCTCTGATATTCTCCAAAATGATGACCTTGATGTCTACAAAAGGTCATGAGCTCTTTGGCCCTGACCCTGACCTGGTACAGACTGGCTAACAAGCAGTGCTGGGCGTGCTTGACACCCATCCTCTGACCACTGGCTGCACCTCTCTGGGGAATATTGTACACGTGCCCAGGTGGGACTGGTTGCCTTGTTCTGACCAAATGGAGTCCAAAACAGTTTAAAAATCCCAGGACCTAAACTCTCAAAGGAAACAAGGACACCTTATGAATGAACCAGTCTTTTTTTTTTTTTAATCAAAGCTTTCTTATTTAAAAAGGTTAGAGATACTCCTTTGTGCAGACTTTAATGCAGATTAACATGTGGAATTTAGAAATGATTTTACAGAGTTTGTTTTCAAAAAATGTTTGCAGCCAAACCAAAGTGTTTTAAGTCAAGCCCCTTTGAACAACACTTCATGTAAAAGTTAGAAATCCCAGAGAAGCAAGGTCTCTAAGCAAAGTGCTAACCCAGGTATAACATGGAGCCCTGAACCTCCACTCTCTCTTAAAGGGGACCTTCCATGAGAACGAGCTCCAGCTCTCCGGCTTCTGAGCTCACGATACAACTGCTCTGGGGCAGCAATGACTCAGACACAACCATGTGTGGCAGTCGGAAGACCTTCAGCTAGCCCCTTGGCTCCATCTCCATGTCATGGTTCCTGGTCAGGTCTTTACCACTATTTGCTCAGACAATGGCCACAGTTTCCTACTCGTTACTATTCCCACACTTACTCCTTCCAATGTGCTTCCCATCTTGTAACTAGTCAGGGTCTAAACACTTGAGCCTGACCCTGGCATGCCCCTGCTATTAACCCTTCCATGACTTCCCTTTGCCCTCAAGATCAGGTCAAAGCTCCTAGTGGTGGCCAGCAAGGCTCAATTTGCTTCTTCAGCCTCCTCTCCCGTTGTTCCTCCGCCAGGAACAGGCAGCCACCCTCAACCACCGAAGACTCTACAGGCACTTCGGCTCCATCATGCCTCTGGGCCTTTGCTAAAGATGGTCCCTCTGCTGGCAATGACATTGTATGTGAAGATGCTACTCTTCTTCCATAGGTAAGCTCTACCCGGCCTTCCTTTGGAGCCCTAGAAGTGGGGAGAGGAAGGAAGCAGGGGCTGGGAGACAGGCAAGGGCTGACCACAAGCCTATCATCATTCCAAGAGAGATGCAGCATCTAATTTGGGCATAATTAGATTTGAGAAAGGTCACTCTATCGCTCAGTCAAGTCCATTTTGCCAACACTTATTGAATACCTGCTGCAATCCAGACCCCAAGCTGGCTGGAGGTGGGTGTAGTGAGGAGTAAGGCTTGGTCTCTGTGCTCTAAGTCTGCAGGAGAAGCAACACAGATAAACACACACAAACACACACAGCACATGATAACTAAATAATCATGCAAAAGTAATTTGTTAAAGGATCAAAATGAATTAAAACAGGTTCTAAAGCAATCAGGAAAGGCTTCCTGGACAAGGCAGCTCCCAGAAAGACTGGGGGAAGGTTTGACTTGGCAGAGCAGGTGACATCCATGTGAGAGAACAACAGGGACAAAAGGTCAGAGGTAGGGCAAGCATGACATTGTCTAAAAGACTTTAAACTGCCAGTCTTTCTACGTAGAAGATCGGGGTGTTGATGAATCAAGGAAAATCAGACTGATTAGCAGAGGCAAGCAGGGCTAACTTTCACAGGGCCTTCTGTTCCCCTGCAAGGATTCTGGACTTCATCCTTCACCCAGTGCTTTCCCCCTGGCTGTCCAGAGTGACCACAGGCAGAGTCAATGGCCAACTGGTTCACCCAAAAGGCCTTTCCAGCCAGTGCCATTTGATCGGTCAGGCCAGTCCTCCAGGTTCTAAGGATCCTCATCTGCTGGACAGCTCCGATACCTTTCTAGGGGATCTGCCATGTATAAAAAGTTGGGAAGGACCACTTTTTACAAGGAAGACCCTTGGAGACTCTTAGAGAAAAGGAATAAGCTACATGTTCCTTAGTCTGTTGTTGGTGGGGAGGGACCAAGAAGTCTGACAGGAGGGTCTTCCGCTGCTCCTGGGGGAGAACTATGAGTGAAGCTTCAGAGTAGTTGGCTTGAAAGGGGAGGGAAAGACAAGACCACAGAGTTTTTCTTCCTTGTATGCATAACAAGACGAGAAATCCTGCATGAGACAACCTCCTGTAGGCCAAGTTCAATGCCATCCATATTCGAAGAGTCATATAACTTCACGTGCTATGGGGAGCTGGTGGGCCCATTCTGGAAGCTGTGAACATGGAAGGTGGAATCAAGGCTCTCCCAGAATGATGGCCAGGGGCTGGGTTACTGGGGAATCCTAGAGGTATATAGTGGGTTGAACAGTGGCCCCCAAAACACTTGTAAATACTGTCTTATACGGAAAAAAATGTGATTTAGTTAAGGATTTTGAGATGAAGAGGTTATCTTGGATCATCTGGGTAGGTCATAAATGTAATTACATACATCCTTATAGAACAGACATGCTAGGGAAGACAGCCATGTGAAGGTGGAGGCAAAGGTAGGAGTGATGAGGCCACAAGTGAAGAAATCTCTATAGCATCTGAGGTGAGCATGGGGATTGGGAGGGATGTCCTCAGCTCTTCAGAGGGCCTAAGGCCCAGAGTTGTACCATGAGTCCTCAGAGGTGACAAGTGCTGTGGAGGTACCCAGAAGAAGATTGGCACTCCCCACAAGGAAGCACACGTTGGCAGCAGAGATACCAAAAGATAAATGGTTCTGCCATCTCGAGAATCATTTTCAAGGCCAAGTTGAGCATGAGGGTTAATCATATTTTAGTGCTTTAAAAGGCAGAAAGCAACACCTCAGAAGACCAACATCGCCTCTGTGGAGCAATGAATGAGTGGGTCTCCTGACAGATGTTCTGTTACTTGCGAGGGCCTCCTCCAGGACACTTAATGGCAGGTGACAGTGTGTCTTTGGAACATTAAGAAGCCTCATCTGAAGAGGTCAGAGTGGATTGGTGAGACTCGTTTGTGCATGAGGATGAGGTGGCGATTACCTTCTTAATTCAGAGTCTGGGCTTTGTTTTTCTAAAGATTTACTCGTTAAAATCCAGCAAGAGAGGATGCTGATCCTTAACAGGATACTCAGCATCTTTCTTAGGCATTTATTTTTAAATGAGCAGCAGTACCCTTTCCATATCTTCCTGGAGATAAATATAGAAAGGCTGGCTGGCACAGTGCTGGTTTGGTGGCGGCTGCGGGAGCAGTTCTGGGGAACAGGCAGCCAGCCCAGGGTGCAGCTGAAGCAGCATGCTGACTGGGACAGACCCGGGGTCCCCAGTGGCCACTGCTGAAAACCCACTACATGGTAGGCTGCACGTTAGGGGGCAGCGGGAGTGCCAGCCAGCCAGCCAGCCAGCCTGCAGTCTGCTCTCTTGGTATTTGGGCTAGGCACTACTAGAAAGACTACAGCTAACAAAATGGGACAGGGGGCTGGCCCCAGCACTGGCTGGAAAGGGAGCACACACCCCTTGAAGCTACAGACAGGAGCCATCTTTTGTATATTTGGTGTTAATGATTATGTTATTTAACTGTGTTTCTATGGCAAGTGAGAGTTTGCCTGTGAGAAAGCAACAGCCACTGGAAGACAAATTGTCTGGGAGCAGGGAGTCCTGAGCAGGGGAGCTGGGCAGCCTGGAGTCAGGCAGAGTCTCAAGACTGAGTGATGGAGAGGGCTTGCCTACAAGAAGCTGGAGCCTGGACCAGGCTCATAGAGGAGCTTGGGGCTCTGAGACCCAGGAGGACCAAGGCTGCAAAGAGACTGATGGTGGTGAAGCCACAGGCAGAACGAGATTCCTGGGAAGAGGAAAGGATAAGATGCAGAGAAGGTGGAAAGCCAAATCTCTTGGGAAGAAGCAGTGGGCAACTTACACCCCCATTCATCCAGGAAGCAAGAGACTGAAGTTGGTCTCAGCTGGCCACCACCTCACTGTAGACCCTTTCTGAGGCCCTTCTCTTCTCTGGGCCTCAGTTTCCCATCATCACACAGCTCAAGATGATTGTTCCAGACCCTTTCAGCATGGCTGGCTCGTGAGCTTCCCTCCTTTTGCCAGAGAAGGACACTCACATCAGCCCCCTGTGTTAGTTTTCTGTGGCTACTATAACAAAGTCTCATTAACTGGAGGGCTTAAAACAACAGAAATGCATTGTCTCACAGTTCTAGAGACTAGAAGTCCAAAATCAGTATGGGCTGAAATTAAGGTCACATGTCAGCAAGGTCACACTCCCTCCAGATGCTCTAGGGGAGATTCTGTGTCTTGCCTCTTCCAGCTTCTGGTGGTTGCTGGTGTCCTTGGATTGTGGCCTAATTACTCTAATCCCTACCACTATCTTCACTTTGCCTTCTCTTCCGTGTGTCTGTGGCAAATCTTCCTCTACCTCCCTCTTCTAAGGACATTTGTGACTGTATTTAGGGACCATTGGGATAATTCAGAGTAATCTCTCATCTCATGATTCTCATTATTATCTACAAAGTCCTTTTTTTTTTACCATATAAGGTAACACTCATAGCATCACAACATGACTTGGATATCTTTTGGGGGACATTTTGCAACTTGCCATGTCACCATTTGGGCCTTTCTAGGTTATTTCTACAGCCTTCTTATGTTGACTCAAATGTTTTCACAGGATTCACGTGTTCTCAGCTGTCAAAAGTCAGTGGAAAACACCCATAACTCCATGTTTATAACCAACACTTAGCCATGTCCTGGTATATTAGGACGAAAGCCCCCTGTGGTCCACATTAGCCCTCACCTAGTGGAACGTACCCTTCAGCTGGAACTCAGCTGGAACCCAGCTGCACCTGTCACAGAATCTAAGTCCAAACACTCTGAAGGCCTCAGAACTTTCTTTATAGCATTTGGAGAGGCTTCGTCTGTGTGTGCGTGCGTGCGCACGTGCGCGCCTGGGCTTGATAGGGGCAGTGACTTGCAGAGAAAGTTTTGAAAACCCTAAAGTTCTGAATGTCAGTTGGCCCTTCACATCGTAGGTCCGGGACCTAAGCTGACACATTTTAAAGCCAAGCAATAGCACATCACATGGCTGAAACACTGACAGTCTACAGTAACAAGTTGCATCAAAAGGAATGGATGAATCTGACATGTATTACCAAGGGTGGGAGACTGAGACATGGGAAAGTGCCTACCAGATTATGGAGTAAAAGGGGGAGGGTACTAGAAGGGAAAACTTGGAGAGCCTGAGAACCTAAATGAGGGTTCACCCTCACTGCCCCCTCATTTAGAAGAACTGGAGTTCAAGTTCTAGCCATGTCCACATCACTTCCCACAGAGGAGGGCCATGCATTCTATGACAGTCATTAACTCATATAGTTCTCACAATAATCCTATAAGGTAGGGACCATTACATCCCATTTTCAGATGAGGAATATAGGGGCTCAGAGAGATAACGTGGCTTGCCCAAGTCACATAGCTAGCATGAGGCAGTTGAAAGCCAGGCGCCTATCTGTGTGACTCTAGAGCCCATGTTCTTTCTACTACATCTACCACCCAAGATTGCTATTCTCTGTGGACACGGCTTAAAAATAAGGCACAGACTCATAGAGGGGCTGCTCCAGAAACATGCTCTGCCTTCCAAAGTCACACAGGGTCTCAGGCTCAGACACAAGGGGTAAAACTGATCAGCAGAGGTTACTTACGTGAAGCTGAAGGATGCAGCTGTTAGGAGTTTGAGGCTCTTGAAACCCAGAAATCACTTCAGAACTGAATTCTGCTACCAGGAGTGACCAATTACCACTGCTCATCTGACCAAGTTGAGGAGAAGTCTAAATAAAATGGAACATCTGAGAAAGAGAGAATGACTTTCTCCCAATAACAGTGTTGACTTTGAGCTTGGATTTCAATAGAGGCGGTAAGGGCTCTGTGGAGACTGGGACATGCCCTTCGGGGGAAGAAAAGTCTGAATTCAGCTCCAGCCAGGATAGCAGCCATGCTGGAAGGAATTTCAAGAGTGACTCAGCGAGGCCTCCCGACCAGGTCTCTAGTTCTCTGCAGAAGAAGCACAGAAGCCTTGCTGGGGAGGGGACAGGAGTGACCATGAAGCTGGTTGGGGGGCTGCATGGAGAGAGGAGGACAGCTATCCAGTTGGCATCTGAGTCCCATTCTCATGGGGCTGGTGAGCGGAGCTGAAGAGACTGTTGATTGTACTTCCAAAGGCATTTCAGCTCTGAATCAGAACCAACAAGCAGAGCAAATGAGAAACATTGAATGCAGCGAAGGAGTGACCTTGGCTTGGGGAGAGAACATGATCCAGGGAGAAATGCAAGGATCTTGATTATGGGAAAATGCAGAAAGACAGGATGAGGGGCTCAAGGCATGTTGGTGGGTCCCATTGGTCTTTCATTTGTCCACATATCCCTCAATCCTTTCATTTATCCACCAATCTATGTTCCATTCCATGCCTCCCTCCAAGGCTGTCTGAGCTCTGGTTCTGGGTCACGCCCTGGGCAGGGCTCTTTGGTGAGAGGCATAGGGAGGAATCTGACATGGATCCTCATTCCCGAGCAGGGTACCCTCTCCCTGCACTTCTGTCCCCACCTGAACCCCTCCACCCCAGCAATGCCCAAGTGCTCACAGCTCCATCATGCCTCTGCCTGGAAGCCATTTCCCACCTCATTCCCCTAGAGAACAGGCAATAATAGGCCCTGTGTGGCAGGTGGGAAAATGCTGCCCAAAGTTATCTGGCCCAATTCCTCAGAACCTGTGAACGTTCTTTTATATAGCCCAAAAGTGCAATTAATTTTAGGATCTTGAGATGGAGAGATGATCTTGGATTATCCGGATGGGCCAGACATGTAATCACAAGGGAGATTTGACACACACAAAAGATAAGGTGATGTGTTCGTGGAGGCAGAAATAGAGTTGATGTGGTCACAAGCCAGGGAACGCTTAGAGCCACCAGAAGCTAGAAAAGGCAAGGGACGGTTCTCTTCTGGAGCTTCTAGAGGGAGCGTAACCCTGCCAACACCTTGATTTAGCCCAGTGATACCGATTTTGGACTTCTGGCTTCCAGACTGTGAAAGAATATAGTTGTTTAAAGCTGCCCAGTTTGTGGTAATGTGTTATAGGAAACTAATACACTGTGGTAGGTTCGTTGTAAAGGTTCAAGGAGAGCCTGTATTTACATGCAGCCTCTGGCATGTGGTGTGTGCTCAGAGAATGATGACTTAACTGAGCATTAACAGAACATGACAGGCCAAGGGGTTATGTATTCAAAGTCCAATCAAGAATTGTAAACTCTCCAGCCTCTACAGGTATAGGTAGGTGGAAATCCTCATTGTTCTCTGAGGAGAATTAAGAAACATAAAGTTGATTTGATTCATAAGTAGAAGACTTTCTTCTAAGGACGCCTTGCCACCAAACCTAAAACTGTCTCAGGTTTCAGAAAGTAACAGTTTTGAATTTGGGTCACATATGGTGTCTCAGGGGAGGCCCCTCCCTGGATATTGTGAGCCTTCATTGGAAAGACAAACAGTAGACATGGGTCACTAGGGTCCTGCTGTCATCACAGAGCCAGCTCCCTGCCCCTGCCCTCGACCCCAGCCTTCTCATCACACAGGCTCCCGGGATCAGGGGCTCTATGAACCCAAAAGTCTGTAGGTCAGGTCAGTTTACCCCAACCTGTCAGGTGGCAAGCTCAGAGCATCAAGATAAGCAGGCTACGAGGATAGTCTGTCACCCATGATGCCCTGCCAGCCTGGCCAGCCCCCCAAGCACAGCATCCCCCGGGCCCTGTTTCTAGAATCCTGGCCCCGGAAGCTGGAATACAAGAAGAGAACAAAGGCTTTGTCCTCCATGAGGCTTCAGGCCAGGTTAACAGGTTTTGGTTGGCAAGAGAAAGCCTGCAAGGGTCTACAGCACTTAAGACAAGCCTCAGTGACCACTCAACGAAGGCGGCCCCATCTCTCAGCACCACAGCACTCACCATACCAAAGCCACCATGAGCCCCTTTGCTATAAAGCCATTCTACAATGCTGCAAAACAGCTCCCCTCCTGCCTGGCCACAGAGAAAAATAGCATCAGAAAATTGTTTCGTGTGTGTGTGTGTGTGTGTGTGTGTGTGTGTGTGTGTGTGTGTGTGTCCCTCATAAATTTCTGGGTTTATTAGATGCTACCAAGAGCCTCACTGTGGAGGAGCCACATGAATCCATTTCCTCCAGTCTCCTGAGCAGCTCCAAATCAGACCAAGCAGCAGTTTATTATGAATCTTATCCGAGAGCAATATTTCTATTTAGCAGCACATATATAAGCTCGGCTTGGTCCAAAAAGATGTACCGTGAGATATGTCTGCTCAGCTCTGTAATCGAAGCCTTGTAATTAGCATGAAGTCACCAGCTTGGTCCTGCTCAAAGGGCATCGGGCGGGGTATAAAAGGGGGTGCTGATATGGACCCATCCACAGAAAACATTTCCTAAACACTAGAGAGAAGGTAACAAAAGAGCCCCCTCTCATTGTCCATGGACCCCACTGCTGTGCCATTGTGCCCCTTTTAGCTTACACCAAACCTTGGGCCATCCATCCCCTGGTCCCTCTGCAATGGAAAGCCAGGTATCAACAAGCTCCAAGGTTAGATGGGCTGGTTATAGTGGGCTACTCTCTAATACTTTCCTTCTACCCACACCCCAGGCCTGACTTTCTGCATATGAGTGGGATTTGGGACTGCTGAGTGGTGCCAGCCCCCAACTGAACCTCATCCAAAATTGAGCCAGGGTAGAAAGAAAACAGAAAGAAAATTCTCCCTAGCTTCTGTGCCAGGCACTGAACGAGATGCTGGTGACTCAGCTGGATCAGGTAGAGTACCCTGCCCCACTCAACACGACTTCTCAATCATGGGGAACCAGGTACACAAGCATTTAGGAGCTGTAAACTTTTAGCAAGTCACTTCACCTTTCTGGACCTCAGTGTCCTCACCTGTAAATTGTGGCTAATAAGGGTAACAGAAGTTGAGTTTCTAATGAGATAAGACATGGGCAAGTGCTTCCAAGAACTCAAAGTGGCAGTGAGTGTTATGGGTGAGCCCTGAGTACTTCCTACCATGTCTACCAGTGCCCAAGGAGCAAGAGAAGGGTCCAGGAATGGTGCCACACATCAGGTCCTTGGCAAATCCTGTAAGGGCTTTGGCTTGACTCTCAACTTGATGCTCTGATGGCTTACCCATTTCTGTCCTTCCAGCTTGTGATCCAGAACCCTCTGCTGAGAAATGCAGATAGGAGCCACACTGTCCACAAAGGCAAGCATGAGAGAAGTCTCCATTTCCTCCCCTCAGAGGGCATGGGAAAGCAGAGTCATTGCCTACTCCAAATTGGCACCAGAAAACGCTGTGTCTGGGAAAAATCTCCCTTAATTTAAAACTCCACACCCGCAGCCTGCCCTGGGCCCATTCTCTGACAGCAAGGCCCACCAGTTCTTTACCACCTCTCCTCACAGCAGCCTGGTAACAAGCTGAAGTCCTCCTGCTATATTCTGCCAGACTTTAGCCGCCTATCAAGAAAATATGGAACAGTCCCCCAAACCAGCAACCAAGATAACCACCGCGGTGCCCGGTAAGCCCGACGGCCGGCAGGTGATGGGCCAGGAGCGTGGGGAGTCTGGTCTCGTGTGGCCAGCGGGGCCTCTGCACCTCTCCCTCTCCATGCTCTCCCGTGTCCCCAGGAACTCCTGGCCTGCGTCCCTCTAGCCCCGGGCCAGGCTGCTACCACAGTTGCAGATGACCCAAAATTCACAGGCGTGAGGGAAATTGGTTTCCTTCAGAGGTGGCCTGGGTGAAGGGGGAGTGCCTTCCACCTCTCCCGACATTAGCCCAACTTTCCCTTTTTCTTATCAGCAAGTGAAGATATTAAACATACCTTTATCTGGGTAAGAAATGGAAGATACAGACCTCTGAAAATATCTATTGAAAATGAGAAACTTGTGATTGGATCATGCAGGCAGCCTTCAGATTCCTGGCATAGGGGTTATGATTCCTTTGTTTTCCTTGTTGGAGGACAAATGACCGTGTTGCATATTATTCAGATTAGATTCTCAGAATGCCCAGGAATACGAATGGATATTCATTGCATGGTCTCATGTTTGTCAAAAAATGTTCTATGCAGCAAAAAAGGGCGATTCTGAAAAGGGAGTTTGGAGCTGGCCACATGAAAGCCGACATATTTGGAAGAGTAAAGGACAATGTATCATTGCACGGATATAAAAAAAAAATTGCTGTCACAATCATCTGCGCCACTGACTGCAGTTGAGGAAGACTTGCAAAAAATTAAAATTAATGATGAACAAACTTATGAGGGTGTGGATACTAAACATCAAACACTGCAAGGAGTAGCATTTCCTATTTCTCGATAAGCTTTACAGGCTTTGTAGGCTTTGGGAAAATTGAATAAGAGCTCAACTATGTGCAATTGGAAATAGATATCAAAAATGAAATCATGATTTTGACCAACACAACAAATACAGAACTAAACGATGTGCCGAAGAAGATTCCCAAGGATTCATCACGTTACTATTTCTTTCTATATAAATATTCCCATTAAGGAGACTATTTAGAGTCCATAGTTTTGATTTATTCAATGCCCAGATATGCACACAGTATAAGAGAATGGATGCTGTATTCTAGCTCTAAGAGCCCTCTGCTAGAAATTGTAGAAAGACAAGTATAAATGGATGAGAAATCGAGATAGACAATGGGGATGAGCTGACTGCAGCCTTTCTTTATGTAGAAGTACTCTTCAAGCAGCATGCACATAAGTAAAGTTTGGAAAACCAAAATGTCCTGCAGGAGAAAGAGGAATTCCAAGACTAATCAGGCATCCAGCTGAATCTGAAGCCGCTGCTGATTAATATCATTATATTCAGTATTACAATATTAGGGTTTTTTTAAAAGTCCAGCTTTTAGTACAGGAGAACTGAAATGATTCCATGTTGATATATAGTAGGGAAAAAATTCTACTTTTTGAAAAATAGCACTTTTTCTAGTGTGTTTTTAAAATTAATGTTATAGAAGTCTCATAATTTCTATTATGAGTTAACTTTAGAAAAAGGTTCAACATAGTGATGTTTAATTATGTCACACTGTTTTCATAGAGTGTTGTTTCCACACTTTCATATAATTCTTAAAAGTTTTATACAGTTGGGCCAATTCCAGGAAGTCTAATGTCTAAAAGCAAGATATACTTATTACTCTTTAGTGAGACATCATTTTTTTTTTTTTTGCTTTGAGGGAGAGCGAAAGATCTTAATATATTCATAATACTTAATAAATATGTTAAGGACCAACTTAGATTATTTTCTAAGCTGAAAACTTAGTGTGCCTAAGAAGAGGTGGTAAGTTGCTAACTCAGACTGTGGGATCATGCTTATAACTTTTAGAAACAGTGCTTTATTTCAGTAGTCTCCTATTTGACTTTTTGGTGTTTTAAATGGCATTGCAATTTCAGAAGAACAGCTCACTCTGAAACCTTGAGGGTACAAGATACTTTCTGTACTGCAGGATTTCTGATGACATTAAAAGACACATTTAAACAGCTTTAGTAAAGTCTCTTTCTAGTGCTTTAAAAAAAAACTCTATTTCAAAAGTAAGTCATTTCATTATAAAATGAGGACAAATATTTATGTTCAGTTGAATTTTAAATTAATATCATTCAAAAGCAAACAAAACTAAAATCAACGATGTTGAAAAAGTTTTAAACATCAAGACTGAGTCCTCTCCAAAACCATATATTTTTAGGCAAATTGTGTTCTTTATCATCTTTGAACAAATATTCAGATTTAATAAAATTGTTTTAAAGTCCTAGTATTCACCAGCCTAACACAGACACTTAGGAATCTTTTTTTTTTTCAATTTATATCTTATTTCAAAACACATTTGACTGTTTTCTAAAGCTTTGCATTTTCGGCTACAACCTACAGAGATGTTTGAGCCTCATTTTCCTTTGATACTTGAAATAGAGGGAGCTAGAACACTTCATCACGTTTAATCTGTTAAACCTGCTGCGAGAGCCAGAACTGGGAGGTGTTTTCTAAATGAACTGTGGGGATCCAGGATTTAGAATTTCTTGAGTTAAACTTTATACGGCATTAAACAAATATCAGAAATGCACATTTCATAGTATAAAATATGAAACATTCATTTTATACCTTATTATCTTAGATAATATATGCATCTTTCAGAAATTTCATGTGTGTTCAACTAAAGCATATTAGAATAATTATGAGTTGATGGATTTTTTTCTCTGAAATTAACAGTATTTGTGTGAGGTTTTATTGGTTTTACAAATAATCCAGGTATAATATTTAAACATGAAAAATGTTGCACTTGTTTACTAAATATATACTTTAAGTTGTTACATGGGTGCACATGTAGACACACATACACACAAATTACTGCTTGGAGAATCCTGGAGCGGCATTGCAGACCATAGCCGAAGCTGTTATATTTATTTCTTTCTTTCTTGGTTTGTTTGTTTATTAGGTGAGGCAACCCTTGGTTGGCCTCACAGATTGCAAGGACCTTGTCAGCTTGCAATCCCTTATTTTTTTTATTTTTTTACGCCTGCAGCACCTGGTCTTCCTAGATGGTCTCCCATCCAAGTACTAACCAGGCCCGACCCTGCTTAGCTTCCAAGATCAGATGGGATCGGGCTTCAGAGTGGCATGGCAATAGATTGAAGCTGTTATTTTTAATCAGGGAGAATGTTAATCTGTCATGAAGGTATAAAATAATTTAGTACTGAATGTATTTCTGTACCATCCATGTGCAACTATACTTTAAATTCCACTACACTACATGGCAGTAAATAAACATCCAGAATATAGTTGTGATTTATAGTCCTTTAACATAATCATTATTAAACCAATGATCGTTGAAAATCAGTGACACATTTGGTATAGATTGTAACTCATCATTCACAGCATGTTTTAGGTGGCATCATCATAACTATAGAAGGTGAATAAAATATTCCAAATAAATTTACATAGCAGTGAAGAATTACATGCCTTCTGTGGACATTTTATAAGTGCATTTTTTATAGTAATAATTTTTTTTCTCTTAAAAAATGTAGAACATACAAAGATGTGTCTCGTGCCATAGAATCCACTCTGCACCAGGAGTTAGAAGTCCGAGGTTTTAGCCTGGCTCTAGCACTTGGTGATTGTGTGACCTCCTTGGGCCTCAGTTGTCTCATCTGTAGGATGGAGATAACACTAGTGCCTGCTTTATAAGGTTGCTGTGAGGTTTAAAAGAGATAAATGCCAGCTGGGACGAGACGGAGTAGACAGACTTCTCCTTATTCCTGTCACTAACCACAATAAACTCCCGTAGACATCATATATAAAACAAGTATTAAAAAAAAAAAACTCTGAAAGGAGGAAACAGGAAGTAAATCAGCCAGGGACTGGGGGACCTAGGGAACAACATGATAGAGAGTTCCCCGGGTTTTCTTTTTGCCTCACATATCCCAGACATAGAGCTGAAGAAGCCAGCAAGGAAGATACCTGAATGGGAACAGATTTTTTTAAAAAGTTCCAACAGAAAATAACTGCTCTATTCTAACCAAACAGTACAAGAAAACCTATGATCCTCACCCCCTCCCAATCAGCAAAGGCTAAGTGGAATGCTTATACTTCCACCCTTTCTCCTTTGGGTAGGGAGCTAGGTTCTTCATTCCCCACAGCACTAAAAGAGACCTCTCTCTACTCATCATGTCATGGAGGCCAGCAGGGGAGCAGGAGGAAGTATCCCTCCCCTTCTCAGCCAGGGAGATGTCTTGGAGGCCTAATGGAGAACCTGAACTCCCATTTCCATTCAGTAGTAACGTGTCCCTTTCTTTCTCTCATCCCAAGGTGTCAAAAGAAATTGAGTGGAGAACCTAAACTTCCAATCCCACCTGACAATTAAAAGGCTATAGCAGAAGACTTATATAAAATCCAGAGCCTCATAACATGATACCTAAAATGTCCAAGATATAATCAAAATCACTTGTTATACTAAGAACTAGGAAAATCACAACTTGACTGAGAAAAGACAATCAATAGACACCAACATTGAGACAAATCAGATGTTGGAATTATCTGACAAGACTTTTAAAGCAGCTGTCATAAAAAGAAATGTTTCAGTGATCAATTGCAAACATGCCTGAAATAAAAATATAAAAATCTTAGCAAAGACGTAAAAGATATAAAACAGTAAAGGAAAATTTAGATCTGAAAAATGCAATAACTGAAATGAACATCTCTCTGGGTGGATTCAATAGTAGATTGGAGATGACAGGGATTATCAGAGAACTTGAAGATAAAACAATAGAATTTACTCAATCTAAACAATAGAGAAAGTCGACTGGAAAAAAAATGAACAGAGCCTCATGGACCTGCGGGTCTATAAAGAAAGATCATTATGATGAAAGATCATTAAAGATTCATGTCATTAAAGTCCTAGGAGGGGAGAAAAAGAGTGAGTCTGAAGACTTATTTGAAGAACTAATGACAAAATTTTCCAAGTTTGTCAAAAGACAGAAACCTACTGCAGATTCAAGAAGCCTAGTGAACCCCAAACAGGATAAATGCAAGGAAATACATACTAAGACATATCATAGTCCTGAAAAATAAAGACAAAAGAAAAATCTTCAGTGGAGTGAAGGAGAATGACACCTTCTTTATAGGGGAAAAACAATTTGAATGACAGCAGATTTCTTGTCAGAAATCATGGAGATCAGAAAGAAGTGACACAAATTTTTTCAAGAACTGTCAATCCAGAAGTTTAAATACAGAATAAATATCTTTCTGAAGAGAAACTAAAACAATTCGTCATCAGCAGATGTACATTAAAAGAATAGCTAAAGAAAATTCTCTAAACAGAAAAGAAATGATAAAGAATTTTGGAAGGACAAAAGGACAAGAGAAAGTAAAAATATGGGTAAATACATCAGACTTTCCTCCTCTTGAGTTTTCTGAATTATGTCAATAGTTGCAACAAAAATGATAACACTCTTTGATGTTCTCAATGTCCGTAGAGGAAATAGTTAAGATAATTATTAAAAATGGAGGCAGGTAAAGGAGCAAACACATTGCTAACACCAATAGACTACTAGGTAATTATGGGTAGATAAAGTTTACTTTTTAGTTAAAAAGAAAGAGAAAGTCCGTGAAGGGTCTTTCATGTGGCCATTGCTCAGTCACTATCAGTGGCTGTCAGTGGTAATTTTGCTAATGTCCATAAAGATAACACTAGTTCATTGCTGGGGCCTGAGGAGACTGGGTTAAATCACACCCTTTCCTGTTCCCAGGTGGATTGCAATCCAGTGGGAGAAACAGACTCAGAACCAACTGGCTCTGGTTCAAGTCTGATAGGAAGTAATCTAATATAAAACATTGTGTGTTCAGTGGTTTAATTCAGTGGAATGAATCGTGTTCTCCCTTCAGATTTGTATGTTGAAATCCTAACCCCTAGTACCTCAGAATGTGAACGTATTTGGAGATTAGGTCCTTACCATGGTGATTAAGTTAGGGTAGGCCTTAATTCAATATGGCTGGTATCCTTATGACAGAGAAGAGGGACTAATACCAGAGGCGTGCACACACAGAAAAAAGACCACGTGAGGACACAGGGAAAAGGTGGCTATCTGCAAGCCAAAGAGGGAGGCCTCAGGAAAAATCAATACCTTTATCTTGCACTTTTGGCCTCTAGAACTGTGAGACAATATATTTCTGGTGTTTAAAATGAAGAGCCTATGGTACTTTGTCATGGTGGCCTTAGCATATCAATATAAGAAGTGTTCATCAAAGCATTGTTTCTAAGATGAAAAATATTAGAGACAATCTAAGTGACATATCCATACAATGGAGCTTTGTGTACCCATGAAAAGTCGTGATTTATAAGCATTTTTAATGATGTAGGGCAATGCGTATGATACAATGGTAGACACATCTGATGCCCCACATCATGTCCCCTCTGGTTTCAGCTGCAATGCAGTGGACACTTCCGTGGGAGTTCTGACAGCATCTTCCCTGGAGCTTGGGCGTCATGTCTTTCCAATTTTAGCTCCAGAGCCTTTCTCAAAGCAGTGGGCATTCTCTCAGCCAAGTAAGAAACACAATCCAGAAGTACAGGGCTGTTAATGACTCCAGGAGCAACCCTTAGCTGATGGGTCCAGGAACCGATGGATAAATACTTCAACCTCCCACCCTTCGGGTGGGCAGGCAACTATGAGAAGCTTTCTAGGCACTTCCCAGAAGGCCTTGGTGTCATTGCCTACAGCAAGTCTCTCGTAATACTTTCTGATATTGACCATCCTTCCTTTCCTGTCTCATGCTCCCTGCCCCCTCACATCTGCTTTCTGGGATTGCCTCCTGTCTTAGTTGGGGATCTCCAGAGAAACAAAACCAATGGGATTTTTACATAAAAATATAGAGAGATTTATTTTAAGGAATTGGCTCTTGCTATTTTGGAGGTTGGCAAGTCTAAAATCTTCAGAGTGGGCTGTCAGTCTGCAGACCCAGGGAAGAGCTGATGTTGCAGTTCAAGTCAAAAGGCTGTCTGTTGGCAGCATGGCTTCTTGCTCAGTGGAGGTCAGTCTTTGTTCTATTCAGGCCTTCAACCAGTTGGATGAGGCCCACCTACATTATTCTTTTTTACTTAAAGTCCACTGGTTTAAACGTTAATCTCATCCAAAAAGCGCTTTAACAGAAACATTCAGAAGAATGTTTGAGCAAATATCTGGGCACTCTAGCCCAGTCAAGTTGACACTTAAAATCAGCCATCACACTTCCCAAATAAACTACCTTCACTCAAATGTTGTCTTAGGCTCTGCTTTAGGGTAACCAAACAAATGGTAAATAAAAACAATATTTTTTCCAGGATACAAATACAGCAAGGAAAATACACCACTGGAAAGAAGTAAGGCAAGATCTTAACAGCAGCTGTTTCTGGGAGAGGGAATTATGGGTGGCTTTCTGCCTTGGCTTCTTTGTTGATGCTTTTCTGTTTTTGCCTGAATTGTCTCCATAAGCATGCTTGGATAATCAGAAAAAGTGAATACATACAGCAAATCAATGAAAAGTTAAATTAGATAAAAGCAAATTGCTCCAGGAGAATAGAAAAGGGAGTGATTCATTATCCTTGGGGGGATTTAGGAGGACTTCATGGAAGAGGTGGCATTTGATTTGCCACATGGAAGTAAGGATAGGATGGAGAGGGCTGGGGGAGGACATGCCAAGTTATAGTAGTGTGAGGAAAATTACAAAGATGAGAAATGAGAAGACAGGATGGAGTCGTCCAGGGTGACCAGCCTGGAGGGCTTATAAAAGATTTAAGTGAATCACTACAATTACTGGTTCCAAAAGGGTCTTCTGCAAAGCATGTATGGGAGCTGCTTCTGGTAAGTACAGGTGCCTGCTATTGGGCCTAAGCTTTCAATGGGCACATGCTAAGCACAAATACGCTCACCTAACCAGCTTCCTTCACAAAGGAAACCCAGAAGCTCAGTCCTAGCCTGAGCTAGATCCCTCCTGTATTTTCCTGCATTTCTTTCTTTGTCTTCTCCTGAGATTGTAGCTTCCTTCTGTTGGAGTATGAGGAACAACTTGATTGTTCTTCCCATCTGCTCTCCTACCACAAATAAACACACATTTTTCTCTTCTCTTTCCCACTGCTCTCTGACGCCATGTTCTTTTTCACACTAAGACATGCTCTTACCAGTTCGCATGAGACTCACCTCTCACACAGGCGCACTTTCTCATAAGTGCGCGCGCTCTCTCTCTCCCCTCTTGCCTCCCTGTCTTCCTCCCCGCTCCCCCTCCATTGCTGGAGATGGTCCAAAAGAGGCAGGTAACTGAGCGAGTCTAAAGATGTGAAAAGGCATCAGATTAGAGAAAAAGTATTTGAGGTGCTCGTCATGCCAGTAACAAGGCAGAAAGAATTTGGACTTTGGGACTGACATCTAAGTGAAGGTGGTGGTCTTTCTTTGCCTTTGTAAGAAACTGGGACGTCTCTTTGCTAGAGGATTCTTTTAAAAGAGGATCTCTAATAGTGCATTAAAAAGAGATGTTTCTGTGGAGCTCGGCTAGTTCGCACCTTGCAAAAGGCTGCTCCGTTCTGTGCTGAAACAGAAAGTAAACCCCGAAATGAGTCACTCACTTGAGGTGGTTTTGCAAGGAATCAAGCACAGCCTCTGTAAGCAGTGGGCCAGAGACCAGGCTAAAAGCTGAAGTTCTCAGTCAGCCCAGAAAGTGAACATCGAGGCTTTGCTAGGCCAGAGCCACCTGAAAGCTGGAGGAGAGAGCTGAGCAACAAGGGAGCATGTGGCAGCCATGAGAATGCATCTCACAGGCCGCTGCTGCAAGGACGTCCTTGACCCATGTCCCTGACTCTGTTCTCTGAAATCCATCACCGTGTTGGCGTGAAGGCCATGGGCTGTTCCCGGCCAATGACTGAATGGTCGGGGATGCTACGTTAGGCCTGTTTCTAAAAGCACGGGCCTCCTCTGGTGCTGGACTCTTGGTTGAGGACTCCTTCACGGACTTGCTAAGCCTTCCTGAGACTGTGTGACAGTCTAGAAGTTTTCATACAGCCCCCCTTTCTTCCCTCCTTTGGAGTCTGACTTCCACTGTGGTCTGACGGCTCTTCAGACTTCTCTGGCCCCCTCCCCATTTTCTCTCACAGGCATTTCCACTAATAAAATCCTAGCATAATAATTCTATCTCAGCCTGTGCTTCTTGAGGGAGCACAGCTAGCACAGCAGGAGAACTTCCATGATGACACTACCATTAGCTGGGCTCAGGGACGGGGCTGGCCTACTGTAGCCCTCCACTGCCCCGGCTTGCTCTGTTTGTCCAGGATGGACTTTCAGGAGAAACAGGCCAGTGATAGATGAGAACCGTGGAGGAGCCCGAACCCTCAGGTTAGCATGCGTTCCCCAGTCCAGGGTGATCGCCAGTGCCGAATACCACCCCTATCCTACCCAAGATATATGCAGTGTGGCTCAAAATTCATTCTCCTTCCCGCTCTCCTTTCTTTTCACTAACCTTCCCCTTCCTCCTGCCTTCTCTCTCGAGTAACTTCGGCTCCCTGATCAAGGGCCCCAAGGCACAGAAATGACTCAGAGACTGAACAAGAACCTCTTTACCAACATAACAAACTCTACTACCTCCTCTTGCATCACCATCTCTACTTTCACCTCCACCACCATCATCTCCACCATCACCTCCACCATCACCTCCACCACCATCACCTCCACCATCACCTCCACCACCATCACCACCACCATCACCTCCACCATCACCTCCACCATCACTTCCAACACCATCACCTCCACCACCATCACCTCCACCATCACCTCCACCATCCCCTCCACCATCCCCTCCACCATCACCTCCACCATCCCCTCCACCATCCCCTCCACCATCACCTCCACCATCCCCTCCACCATCCCCTCCACCATCACCTCCACCATCCCCTCCACCATCCCCTCCACCATCACCTCCACCATCCCCTCCACCATCCCCTCCACCATCACCTCCACCATCCCCTCCACCATCCCCTCCACCATCACCTCCACCATCCCCTCCACCATCCCCTCCACCATCACCTCCACCATCCCCTCCACCATCCCCTCCACCATCACCTCCACCATCCCCTCCACCATCCCCTCCACCATCACCTCCACCATCCCCTCCACCATCCCCTCCACCATCACCTCCACCATCCCCTCCACCATCCCCTCCACCATCACCTCCACCATCCCCTCCACCATCCCCTCCACCATCACCTCCACCATCCCCTCCACCATCCCCTCCACCATCACCTCCACCATCCCCTCCACCATCCCCTCCACCATCACCTCCACCATCCCCTCCACCATCCCCTCCACCATCACCTCCACCATCCCCTCCACCATCCCCTCCACCATCACCTCCACCATCCCCTCCACCATCCCCTCCACCATCACCTCCACCATCCCCTCCACCATCCCCTCCACCATCACCTCCACCATCCCCTCCACCATCCCCTCCACCATCACCTCCACCATCCCCTCCACCATCCCCTCCACCATCACCTCCACCATCCCCTCCACCATCCCCTCCACCATCACCTCCACCATCCCCTCCACCATCCCCTCCACCATCACCTCCACCATCCCCTCCACCATCCCCTCCACCATCACCTCCACCATCCCCTCCACCATCCCCTCCACCATCACCTCCACCATCCCCTCCACCATCCCCTCCACCATCACCTCCACCATCCCCTCCACCATCCCCTCCACCATCACCTCCACCATCCCCTCCACCATCCCCTCCACCATCACCTCCACCATCCCCTCCACCATCCCCTCCACCATCACCTCCACCATCCCCTCCACCATCCCCTCCACCATCACCTCCACCATCCCCTCCACCATCCCCTCCACCATCACCTCCACCATCCCCTCCACCATCCCCTCCACCATCACCTCCACCATCCCCTCCACCATCCCCTCCACCATCACCTCCACCATCCCCTCCACCATCCCCTCCACCATCACCTCCACCATCCCCTCCACCATCCCCTCCACCATCACCTCCACCATCCCCTCCACCATCCCCTCCACCATCACCTCCACCATCCCCTCCACCATCCCCTCCACCATCACCTCCACCATCCCCTCCACCATCCCCTCCACCATCACCTCCACCATCCCCTCCACCATCCCCTCCACCATCACCTCCACCATCCCCTCCACCATCCCCTCCACCATCACCTCCACCATCCCCTCCACCATCCCCTCCACCATCACCTCCACCATCCCCTCCACCATCCCCTCCACCATCACCTCCACCATCCCCTCCACCATCCCCTCCACCATCACCTCCACCATCCCCTCCACCATCCCCTCCACCATCACCTCCACCATCCCCTCCACCATCCCCTCCACCATCACCTCCACCATCCCCTCCACCATCCCCTCCACCATCACCTCCACCATCCCCTCCACCATCCCCTCCACCATCACCTCCACCATCCCCTCCACCATCCCCTCCACCATCACCTCCACCATCCCCTCCACCATCCCCTCCACCATCACCTCCACCATCCCCTCCACCATCCCCTCCACCATCACCTCCACCATCCCCTCCACCATCCCCTCCACCATCACCTCCACCATCCCCTCCACCATCCCCTCCACCATCACCTCCACCATCCCCTCCACCATCCCCTCCACCATCACCTCCACCATCCCCTCCACCATCCCCTCCACCATCACCTCCACCATCCCCTCCACCATCCCCTCCACCATCACCTCCACCATCCCCTCCACCATCCCCTCCACCATCACCTCCACCATCCCCTCCACCATCCCCTCCACCATCACCTCCACCATCCCCTCCACCATCCCCTCCACCATCACCTCCACCATCCCCTCCACCATCCCCTCCACCATCACCTCCACCATCCCCTCCACCATCCCCTCCACCATCACCTCCACCATCCCCTCCACCATCCCCTCCACCATCACCTCCACCATCCCCTCCACCATCCCCTCCACCATCACCTCCACCATCCCCTCCACCATCCCCTCCACCATCACCTCCACCATCCCCTCCACCATCCCCTCCACCATCACCTCCACCATCCCCTCCACCATCCCCTCCACCATCACCTCCACCATCCCCTCCACCATCCCCTCCACCATCACCTCCACCATCCCCTCCACCATCCCCTCCACCATCACCTCCACCATCCCCTCCACCATCCCCTCCACCATCACCTCCACCATCCCCTCCACCATCCCCTCCACCATCACCTCCACCATCCCCTCCACCATCCCCTCCACCATCACCTCCACCATCCCCTCCACCATCCCCTCCACCATCACCTCCACCATCCCCTCCCCCACCATCACCTCCACCATCACCTCCACCACCATCACCTCCGCCATCACCATCACCATCATCACCACCACCACCACCTCTACTCCACTCTGCAATTTCTTCTGCCACTTTCTGTAAGACTCTAGAAAGTGTTCTGAATACATTATTGTGCCACAACTGGCAATGCGATGGTATAGTGAGGCCATGCTTCTAGTGTAAGGTTGATCTGGGTTCATTTACTGGATCCACTCCTTATAGGCTATGTGACCTAGAGTAGATTTACCCGACTACATTAAGCAACAGTTCCCCAATTTGCAAAGGATAATAACAGAATTGTTGCAAGGACTACATGAGATTATCTACACAAAAGGCTACAAATGAGCTGTCTTTATAACTACTAGAACCATCAACCGCGACATTATCATTCTCACTTAGTAAACAAAGAAAATGCAATTCAGGGAAGTTGAGCTGAATATAGTGGGCCGTTCATTCATTCATTCATCCATTCAGCAATCCACTTTGCCAGACCCCTGGCTCCAGGTTGGGCATTCAACAGCATAGAAGGAGGAGCCCCTGGCCATATAGTTTAAACTGTAGGGAGGGATACAATCACACAATAGAGGCAAGCACTCTGCAGGAGTAGAGGGAGCCAAACAGGGGTCTGGCCTAGCCAGAGGGGTGGGGGGTCAGAAAAGGTTTCCCTAAGGACCTAACTTTTACTCTGAGGCCTGAAAGAGATTTCACTAGGCAAAGGAGGAATAAGATATGGGGCGGTGTAGGGGGCAGTTTCATAGAGTGTAGAGTGCATTTGAGGATCTCCGTGCTTCTCACATTGTCCTACACTGTACTCTTCTCTCAACCCTCGATGCTTTTCAAAGCATTTTCACCACCATTAGCTAATTTGACCCTTACAACAGTCCTATGAGGTGACAATGTTTATCGTCCCCATATTCAAGTTAAGGCCACCAAGGTTCAGAGAGAGCTAGTGACTGGCCTATAGTCACAGAGCTAACAAGTGGCAGAGCAGGGACAGGCATCCAGGCTGCTGATGCCAGTTTATTGTCCTCTCCTGCACACTGGACTGCCCTTTGTGCAGTCAGGGATGGCTTCATCAATGTTCTCTTAACAGCCATAAATGCTCTGGGGAGCTTTTCTCCTCGCGTCCCTGCTCTCAGAGTTTTGTACTTTTTTAGTAGAATAACTCCCCATCTCTTACTCTGTCTTTCTGTTTCTCTCTCTGTGTCTTTCTCGCTCTTAATTTTTAGATCAACAGCTAAATCAGATTGAGAGCCCTACAACATAATGAATGCCATTTTTCTCCAGACACTGAGGTTTTGAGTGTTGTCACCCCTGACTAATACTTTACCACAAGCCGGATTCTGGCCCATAAGCCAGGTTGTAGCTGTCGGTGGTGGTGACCTTGGGCAGACCCCCTAACCTCAACCTCCCTCCAGCCTCCAGGGCAATGAGGACCTTTCACAGGATTTGCTCCTAAGCAATCCCTTGGGAGCCTTTGGGACTTCCCAAGCCTGAAGTCCAGCTCCCTTCCAGGGCAGCCCTGGAGATGGCTCCTCCAATGGGCTTCAGGAAAACCATTTTCCTGGCTATCAATCTTCCCGAACTTGCGTCTGAAGTGATCATCTTGGAGATCTAGGCAGGGCTTCCTGTTTCCAGCCATTGTCAGGTGGGCTGAAAGGGGGAGCTGGCTCTACTTGTCTTCTGGCTTCCTGCTCCTCAGCCCTGGGGCTCCTGCGACTGCTGCCAGGCACCCAATTCCTGAGGAGCTGGGAGGTGGGTCTCTCACCCCAGCGAGTCCTCCCCTGCCCTCCTCCACCCCATTATCAGCCTGGCAATTTGTATACTTAATAGTATGACTAAGTGACAATGACATAACTCTCCCGCCTGAAGTGGAGATAGAAAATGTTGTGGCTGAGGTATTTTCATTTCTTCCCAAGCTTGCCAGGACGTCCGCACGTAAGAGCTCTCATTCTATTTTAGGTTGGTGCTTCATGAATAAAACAGGATATTCTGCCAAAATCAGAACACACCTTTCGTCATGTACTGGGAGGTCAGGTGGACCTGCCCATCCTCTCCTGACCCCAAAATCAGCAATACCCAGCCCGACTCAGCAGAGAACAGGAAGTCCCTGTGTTAGCCGACTTGCTTCAGGCTCCTAAATTCTCCTGAAGCGAGGGCAGAGAACACACTTCCTTCGATGACAGGCGACCTGAATGCTGATATCAGGGGCTTCCTGCCTGCTTGGCTTCCAGCCTTCTCTTTGGGTGTGGAGTGAAGAGTGGAGCCTGGGCTGTCCGGTGGTGCCTGCAGTCCCTGCTGGCTTCTTTCCTTGCTCCTGCCAGCCAATGGTGCCAAATCAGAGGCTCCTCTGCCTCTGACAAGCAGTATTTCTAAGAGCCCGGTGTGGCTTTGGACCAAATCCTTCACCTCTCTTGCTTCCATCTGCTCTTTGTAAAAGGGCGGAAATGCCGACCTCGAAGGCTCCTTTAGAAAAACATCGAGACACATAGGCACACGGACCCCAGTCGGTACTGGCTCCAAACTGGAATGCTTCAGAGTCCTTAGTTCAATCTACTGTGAACCCAGAGCTGAGGCGTAAGTTTTCTTGTGTGCTAAGCTCAGCCCCTTGTCTGGATTCCTAACTTCTGTCTTTCTGCCTTGGAAGGTTGGGGCTCATTGCCCATATCAACCTGGGTTTGCCAAGTTTGGGCTTCAGCAAAAATCTTTTGCCAAACACACTCTTCCTCAGCTCGGGAAACAAATGATGTCTGAAGGGACATTTCATCTCCGTGCATTTGCCTTATTTACACTGAAATCCTTGAAAGTTGGACCTAATGGCGAGGCCCTGCCATGAATTCCTGGAGAGATCCTTCGCCTTTCTTGATGATCAGCCTCTTTTTGCAAATGGTCCAGCACCAAAGCTCAGCCATCTCACTGCTCTTTGCCAACCCTAGCCATGCTGAACAGGCTGTAGGTATGGAAGCAAGGGGAGACTGGTTCCTCCCCAAGGAGCTGCCACTATAACCCTCCCATGGGACAGGGCACTTCCAGCTCCAATCCAGATCCCCTTCATTTGTTGATGGAGCGTCTCAGGCTCCCTCTGGAAACACTGAGCTCTGTCATGAGGATAGGTGTTGGCACAGGAAGTAGGCCAATTTTTCTTGGCTGCAAGCTGAAGGGTGCAAGGTGTTGTTAAGCACTAGGGTGGGTATGGGTAAGAACAGAAAAGAAGACTAGGTGGTTCTGTAGAGAGGGAAATGTGTCTATGAAACCTTAGCACAGAAGAAATTAGAGCTTTATTAAGGAGTGCTGTCCAGTTGAGGTTTGATTAATTCTATGTAGAGATGGCTTCTGTTCCTGTGTCCACAGAAGGCAGACCTGGGCCTGAAAACCTCTCTCTCTACTAGTTCACCCCACAAGTTGCTTTAGGAAGATCCTTCTGAGGCCCACACTGTTCCGCTTGCTGCCCTGCAGAGAGACCTTGAGGCTCCCATGGCCTTCAGAGGCCCACCCAGAAGGTCTAGAGAAAAGTCAACATGGGTTCACAGATAAAGGACTTCTGAGGTCAAAGCAGCTGGAAAACTCTGCATATGTTGTTCCCATCTTGGAGAATCCAAATGTGCATAGCACAGAAAAGGCCCTGAAAAGTCTTATGGTTTAATTCTGAAGAACTTAGCCTTTCTCAAATGTATTTGAGTCAGGACATTTTGAGGTGACACCACTAAATAGTGGTGTCCGTGGAACACAACGTAAGAAGCAAGGGTGGACACCACCTGCAGAGGGCTGGGCAGAAAGAACATTGTGCTACAAGTCAAGAGACCTTGATTCCATTCCTGGCTCCATCACTGACTCGCTAGGTGGATTGAGTGAGTCCCTCTTCTTGTCTGGGCCTCTGTGGCTGTGAGAGTCTCTGCTTAAGAGGAAAAGGAATGAGATAGTTAGCCATGGAGTGGGCATGGGAGTCCAGAGTACCTGGTCTCAAGACTAACTCCCACTTTCTTGTGCTGTGAACTTGGGCAGCCCCTTGCCCTCTGTTGGCCTCAGCTTCCTCACAGAAAGATGTGAGGTTGAGCTGAATGGGCTCGAATCTGTGGTTCCTCTGGTCTTGCTGGGGCGTCATGTATTGGAGGGAACCTATGCTGACCTGGTGACCATAGGATACTGGGTTAGGACACTGTGGTTTGGGACAAGCTTCATTCCACATCTACTTCCAGACAGGAACCATAGCTCTTTCGACCTATGTGACTGTGATTTGAAGGAAGGCTCTTTCCTGGTTCCTGTTGATTCCATGGAGGCACAGAGGTTCGGGTAGGGTCTCCTGTGTGGGCTATCACCCCATCGTTAGGGTTTGAATTTTATCCCCTCAAAACACATGTTAAAATCCTAACTCCCAGTATCCTGGAATGTGACCTTATTTAGAAATAGCGTTGTTGTAGGTGTAATTAGTTAAGATGAGGTCCTGCTGGATGGGGGATGGGCCCCTAATCTAATATGACTGGTATCTTTATATAAAGGGGACATTTAGAGACAAACATGCATATAGGAGAATGCAATGCAAACTTGAGAGCAGAGTTCAGGGGGGTGTTTCTACCAGCCGAGGTCAGTCTCATAGGTATATAGTTACATAGGGTCCCGTGTTCAGAAGGACCCCATGCTTGGTTTAATGCTCTGCTGTCACTGTCTTGAAATTCTTAGCAAGTTTTGAAGAAGGGACCCTATCTTTTCACTTTGTACTGAGCCCCACAAATTATGCAGCCAATCTTGGCTGAGCCCTGCTCCCAGAATCTCTGCTTTAATGGGCCGGGGGGCGGGCAGTGGAAGGCCCAAGAATTTGCATCTCTAAGAATCTCTAGGTAATACTAATACAGCTACTTTTTGAACCACACTTTGCGAACCACTGTATTAGAATAATAAAAAAGATTGAACTAACTAAATAGCTCCCGGATGCATTTAAGGCTGTGTTTATGGACCATTAATACATTGGCGATCAATCAGAAATGAAGATACAGTGGCTCCGTAATGATCATGCAAGTCAATGAGAAATTCCAACATGTGGCTCAAAGACAGTGAGACTCCGGAGACTCATGATCTGTCCAGCTTGTGGCTTAGCATGGGTCTTGATACACTCCCTGTGGGTTCCTATCTCTGGTCAGCTCCTTTGCAACCGGCAAAAGTGGGTAAGCTGTTTTACCTATCTCAGTCTAACCTCCTTCATTTGTGAAATGGGATAACGTGATCTGCTTCCCAGAGTTTTGGATGATAGTTGAAGGCCTTGAGGTCCTAACTTGTGATTCTTAGGGACATGTGACTCTCGGTGGCGGGGAGCTTAGCTTCCCTGTCTGTCCTCCTCGCGACACTGATTTCTCTTAGGGAGCAAGACTGCCCAGTCTGACCTGCTGGGGTCCACTGGTCTGCCGTTGCTCAGAGGCTCCTGAGGATGGAGCTAGGACCTGGGAGGGGAGGTGGGGATGGAACCACTTTCCACAACACCAGAGGTGTCCTGTAGTTAAAATCTGCGGGAGACCCAATTGAGTCCTCAGTGAGCCACAACCCAGAAAAGGGGCTCCCATTTTCTTGTGCCGCTGACCCATATGGTGCTATGAGTTTATCTCTGACATTACCCCCAAAGAAGGGTCCCGACAGCAAGAGGAAAGGGCAGGATGTAGATGTGGGAGGTTCTGTTCCCCATCAGACTTGAGTCGGGTGAGATGGAAGCATGTGCATCTCTCCTCTGCTCTGGATGTTTTCCCCATGGGTAGGAGGCAAAGATGAAGAGGACATGGTCAGCCATGTGAGCTGGACTGCCTCCCAGCCACTGCCCCTGTCACAGGCTGGACAATCGTTAGCGCTAATCTAAGCAGCTGAGAAGTGAGGCCTCCTAGATCGATGTTAACACTTTTTTGTTATTTAAACAGGCCTTGCAAGGGCCAGTGAAGAAATTCACTTTACCACACTGGCCACCATGCTAGCGGGGTAATTGGGCATTGCCTACTCCTGCTATTAAATTATGTCTCTTTGGCCCATAAATCAGGGCCGTTGGTCTCAGCCTCCAGAATAAGTGAGCTGCTAGCAATCAGGAGCCTCGGACCCTACCACCATCTGACACTAACCCAATTGGTTGACCTTTGGCAAAAGCTGTGTCACTCTCTGAGTCTCAGTGTCCAGTCTGCCAGAGTACAGATGTTTGAGACTCCCTTGGTTTCAAGGAATATGATGGGGCAGAAAGAGGCTGCTTGGCCATAGCAGTGGCTGCCTCACAGTTTGTGAATTCGTTGCTCTGGGAGGCATTCCAGACAAAGCTTGGGGTTAATGCTCAGGCCTGGGTGCTAGAAACGGCATCGCTCCTGGGGCCAGAGGCTACCAGAGGATCCTGGTGCCTAGGCCCAGGCCTCTGGGATAGTCACTGATGGAAAGCGAGCCCAGCCTGATACAGAACAGCCCTCCCTTCTCCGGAGCTGGAATGACTGCTTGTGAATCTAGCCTCCAATCTTGATACTTCCTCCCCACTGGTGGCAGAGGGAGTGCAGAGGGCCCAGAGCCTAGCAGGCCTAGAATCAATCCTTGTGCTACCACATCTCCACTGGCTGCACATGGGCAAATTGTTCCTACGTGAGCCCCATCTGTAAAATGGGCATTGTAGTAGGAGCTTCCCATACCCACAGGGACTGCTGTGTGCATCAAATGAGACAGTCGGCAAGAATCCTGCAGCACAGTGCCTACTTAGCCCATAGCGAGGGCTTAAGGGCTTACACCTTTCTGTATCCATTTCCTTTGGCTGCTGTAACAAATTACCACCAGCTTGGTGGCTTAAAACAACACGCATGTATGCTCTTATTCTTCTGGAGGTCGGTGTCACAGGGCTAAAGTTGGCAACAGTAGGCAAGGGAGTGGCTCCGCTCCTTCTCTTTTGTTACCCTTTCTTCCAGAAATGGAGGTTTAGGAGTGTTAAGAGGTGGAGGGGGCTCCCTGGCAAGCTGCTTTGGGCCCCTTTTCTGGAGGGGCAAGGCTTTCTCAAGGCAGTTCCCAAGACTCCTTGGGCAATCCACAGACCTGTTCCTCAGGGGAGATGGTAGGGGGCACCCACACTGAACCCGCCCCAACCTCCAGCCCCTCCGATGGGCTCTGAGGCCCCAGGACATCTTCATTACTCCCCTGGACTGCTTGCAGCCTTCCCGTCATGCACACCTTAGCGTGGACCCAGGTGGCAGGTGGCAGTGGCTCGGCATTTCCAAGGGGGCCAAACAAGGGCTGCTGCCTACAGTTCACACACATTTTCTCACATATGCACATATGTACATACATGCACACTCACATATAATCATATCTATGCACATACTCATATATACTCACATGCACACACACACACATACACAGAGGCCACGTGCCTCTTCCACGGGCCAGACTCAAAGCTGCCTTTCCTCCCCTCATCCCAGAAATGCAGTCACTGCCTCTTCTGCCCCCATCATGTGCCCCTTTTCTCACGCTCCAGGGTGGGTGGCAGTGGGGGTGGGTAAGTGCAAGCAGATGAAAGAATGGATTTCGATCCTTCCCTGTTGGGAATGACTGTCCCATCTAGGAGCCCTGGGACAGGATTTTCCATGCTTTTCTGAAAAGGCCACTCAGCCTGTGGAATGAATGGGACACTGAGGGTCTGTTCCAAACTTGGCTTCCGTTCACAGAGTGGAGCCTTTTGACTATATGCCCAAGAACCGAGAAGTCTAGGGTCCTATGGAAAAGGGAGGTCACTGTGCATATACTGCGTGCACACATCTGTGAACACGTGTATTTGTGTGTAGGTGTGCCCTTGAGCATGCTTCTGGATTCGGGCACTGGTGTACGTGGGTGGAGGTGAACGCTTTTCTGGGTGTGCAGGTGTGCATGTGTGAATGTTCATCTGTTATATGCATGTGTGTGCCCATGTGCGTACAAAAAAGCACAGACTGGGGGCTTAAATAACAGACATTTATTTCTCACAGTTCTGAAGACTGAAGTCCAAGATCGAGGTGCCATATTTGGTTCCTGGTCCTCACCTCACTTCCTGGCTTATAGACAGGTATCTTCTCACTGTGTCCTCGCATGGTGGAGAAAGAGCACTGTGGTCTCTCTTCCTTTTCTTATAAGAGCACTGATCCCATCATGAAGATTCCACTCTCAGGACCTCATCTAAATCTAATCACTTCCCTAAGGCCTCATCTCCTAATGCTATCACACTGGGGGTTAGGGCTTCAGCATATGAATTTGGGTGGTAACACAAACATTCAATGCATAACAGTGCTTGTGTGTACATGTGTGCCCTGTGTGCCTGCATGTGTGCCCATGTGTGCGTGTGTGTCTGCCTGCGTCCATGTGCATGTGTTCTTGCATATGTGTGCATGTGTCTACATGTGTGCATGTGTGCGTGTGTGCCAGAGGGTTAGCAGCTCTGCCAGGCTGCTGTCACAGGTACCCCTTCTAGATTTTGTGAGTGAGATTGTGTGTGTGTGTGTGTGTGTGTGTGTGTGTGCTTCCTGCCTCGTCCAGATAGGCATCTGGAGCTCTACACTTGTCCAGCCTGAATCACAGCCCTACAATCTCCTCTCTTGTGTAGATGTGGAGACAGTAAACGCGGACAAAGCCAAAGACAGCCCAGAGTCCACTGGGGCTTTCACGCCTTTTCAGTCTCTACGCTCATCATTCTTTTGGCTTGTCCTCCTGCTAAATACCTGTTTTTTCTTTAAAGCCCACTTCCATGCCCCCTCCCCAGGAAGCCTTCCTTGTCTGGCAGTTTGTACCCTAGAAGGCTGAGTCATTCCCTTGCCTGAGTTCCCATAGTGTTTTGCATCCATCATTCTTATAGCACTTGCCAAGTGATGGTTTAGACATTTCTGCCCCCACAGCTACCGAGGCAGGGTCTAGCACCGATTCGCTTTGTCATGCTCAGCACTCATTTGTTAAATGACTAAGAGCATAATTACTATTGTCCCATGAAGACCCAGGGGCCATCCTTAGGGGACACATTTCTCTGGCCAGGCCCTCCCACTGCTTACAAACTCCTGATGAGACTAAGCCATAAGGAACAGAGATGGCCAAGCAACATTGTGCCATGCTTATGGTTTCTCTCTCCATCAAATCCAGCTCACCTCACCAGCAGCACAGAGCATGGAGGCAATCTGTGCTGGGATCGAGGGTGGGCATCCTCTGTGGCCACAAGCTCTGTAGCTCCATAAACATTGGAGTGATCATGGGTACCCTTCTCTGGATTGATGGGGACACCAAGGCCCAGAGGGACAAGACGTTACCAAGATCTCTCAGCAGGGCAGTAACAGAGCTGGACTTCAAATTCAGGGTTAACCCCCGCCCCGTGTGATACAAGAAGGGCCGTGCCACAAGTCTTATCCTGCTGCCAGGGATTTGAGGCTCCAGGCACTTCCTTTCCTGCCAGGAACATAGACAGTGAATAGACAGAGCAGTCAAGTCTGAGGTTCTGGAAGGTCTGTGGCAGCTCAGGGCACCGCAGATGCCAAGGAGATGAGGCTAAGAAGCACTTCTGACCATAACTCCTGATTCCCCTGAATGGGATCATGAAGGATGAACTTCCATGTACCATATTGCCTGTGCTGGACAGTTACATCCCTACCCATCACCAGCCGCATCCCTGGGAACTTGGTGAGCTCTCAAGTTCACCAAGCAGGGCTTCTAAATCTCCACTAAAGGAGAGGGAAAGAACCCCAAATGTTTGCATCTAAACTGGTGGCACGGACAGCCCTGCTGAGCCAGAGCCCGATCAGAAATGAAAAGATGGGGGTGGGGAAGGAGTCTTTGGAGGTTTGATTACTTTGTGCTTTGTGATGGCTGGCTCTGAGCACACACTTTTCTTGAATACATAATAGGGAGTTGGGCAAGACCGCAGAAATAAATTTTATTAACATACAATCACTGCAGTCACAGACAGGGCCTTCTTTCACCAGGTCGGGTCAATTAGCAGAAGAATGCCAGGCAGGTTTTCGTTTTAAAGGGTTTAATTAAAGTTTGGGTACAATGAACATGCAAGCCACCAATCTGTCTTTCAAGGCATGTATTATCTGGAAATTGATTGTAACATGTTCATTTCTAGAAGTGTAATTCCTTGGAAGATGCTGAAGACACCCCTGCCCACACTCCCCCGCCCCCACCCCATCCTGCTCCTACTGCCATGATTTAGTCAGCAGTGCCCAGGTCTCACATGGGGTTCAGTGGTTCTGGGGTTCCTTGGAGATCTGATATGAACTTGGGCTTATTCCTTCATTCAGAGTGCTGGAGGCCACTGAGCCAGTTTTCCTCACCCTGTGACAACACAGAGTACCGAGTGCTCCTCAAACTATCCCCTGCTGCCGGGGGCACCAAGCTTGGGATTGTGTGCTGGGATGGCAAGGGACAGCCCCTTGGCTAAAATAGGTCTCCCTCATCAGCGATTAGGACATGTCCGTAAAGGGTCCTGCTCCTTGACTAGCTTGCTGGGTGGCTCCCTTAGTCAGATCATCGTTCAAGCAGTGATTAAAGAAGTGCCAACTGGATGTCCGCTTTGTGCCTGGCATGATGCTGGGCATTGAGCGGTATGCCGGGAAGCAGCAGTCTCAGGCTCCGGGGTCAGTCAAGCCTGGTTTGGAATAGCGGTTCTTGGCGCCACCTGTGCTGGTCCCTACGTGGCCTTGGATCAATGCTTGCTCATCTATACAATGGGGACAGCAAGAAACTGCCTCCCAGGCGTGCCGTGAGGATTCCAGGGGGAATGACCTAGGCGAACTTCAGCCCAAGCTGGACGGAACCGGAGCAGCTACTGTCTCTGCTGCTCAGTTTGCATTCGTGGCTTCCGGTCATCATCTCCATCACAGCTCTGCTGGACCTGTGAAGACCCCAGGACAAGCACTGCCCACAGCGGAAAGGCCAGTTCTGCAGAATGGAGGAAACACGCTGTCTCTGGAGCTGTGATGCGACTAAAAGGGTGGGGACAGAGGGGCTCAAGGCTGGCATGGCCGTCCACCCCTGTGCAGCCGGCAGCCAGAGATGAGCCGGGGGGCCC
>NW_006430739.1:570860-593404 GCF_000325575.1 Pteropus alecto | reverse complement strand
GGGTCGACCTGGCAAGGGGCTCTGAGACCGACTAGGGGCAGGCAGCTGGGTCCTCAGGAGCCCCCCCAACCCCCAGGGCACCGGAAGGACCCAAGGCCCCAGGCACGGCACTCCAGGGATCCAGAGGGGTTTGGTTGAACCAGAAACGTGGTGGCCACGGTGACAAAGGAGAGGTTGAGGGTGGGAGAGGGGGTCATCACTTCCTTGGGCTCCCAGCACAGGCTCGCCAGCCCGCCTTTTCCTCCCAGGTCTAGAGTTGAGGCTGGGGATACAGTTTCATAGTTTCCGCCTCTTCTTTCCTAGACCCCAAAATAAGAAGGAGGAATCTGAGAGCCTAAAGAATTCCTCGGATTCCTCCCCTGCCAAATTTAGCCCTGGAATGGGCCGGACACCTCATGACAGAGCTGCTGAGATTTTCTGGGTAATGACTATGGGCTGTCATTTCCGGGAGGGCTGGCCTCCTGGCCTGAAAGCATGAGATTTATCACAGCAAAGGTAGGGCCTGCGTGCCAGGCATCTCGGGACTGTCTGTTAGCCTGCCCCAAGGAGGGAAGGAGGCCGATGTGTGTCACAGGGCTGGGGACAGGGCTTCCTGCTCCCAGTGCACAGAGAGCAGCACGGTGAGCTGCTGGGAGAGTAGAATCTGTGAGGCAGCAAGAGAAACCGGCTTTAGTATGAGGCGGCTGTCACGAAGTTGTAGATTCTTTTGTGAAATTCTGGGGAAAATGGCTCAGCTGGTGTGAGCCAAGCCCCTACTCTGCAGAAAGGCACAGGTGCAGACACCTCAATGCAGGGCAGAGAAGGAACAAGAATGTGGCTAGGGGGCCGGGGGGCCTCAGTCATGTCTCTTCCACTCTGTGCTTCCAAATTTTCCATTTTCAAGTGTGCCTGCCGACCAGACTTCTCACACCTCGGACAATTGGGCGACTGCTGAGCACAGAACTGGTTGGGGACTGAGGCCAGCTCTTGGGGAGATTTCACTGCCATTTGAAAACGTATAAGGTGAATGTGCAGCAAGGGTGAAGCAAGAGAACCAGGCACCCATCCTGGGGGACCCTGCAAGCAGTCCCTCTGTACGGAGCAAACAAAGCTAGGGCTGGAAGAGCACCCTGCCTCCCAGCCAGTCTCACCCTCCCTCTCTTTTCTGACACTCTTTGATGCCCTCCACACTACCTTAAGCTGAGGACAGTCAAAACCAGGTCCTCTTCCCTTCAAAACCCTCCAAAGCAGTATGACATGATGCAAGTAAAATAGAACAATGAAGTGGGGTCTGTTCCCAGCTCTGTCATTTACTAGGCAAATGACATTGGGCAAGTCACATCCTACTCATTCTAAGCCTTACGTGTAAAATACTAACTTATTGCACACAAGAGGGGCCCAAAGTTGGTTGGTTCTCTCTACATCCTAAACATTCCACACTCCCGCCAAGTCAGGCCACTGCCCCCTCCTCCAGCCCCAACCCAACAGGCCTCCCTTCAGGTCTCTCTAACCTTATCCCGCTCCCAGGTGTCAGGAGCCCCAGGGCTAAGCCTGGCCCTGTCATTGAAGACGGGATGCCAAGAAAGGTCAGTAAACTGTCCTGATTGCAGCACACCCATCTGCAGTCATTTGCCTTTAAGACAAGCTGCTACTACAGATCTGGGGCCCCAAGGTCAACATACATTTGTACTATGCCTTGGAATCTTGGCAATTTTTGTTCAGAAGAATGGGGGAGTGTGTGTTAAAGGCGAAGGGGAGGCAGGGGAAGAATGCTGCTGCTCGGCCCCCTCCTCAGATGATCCAAGGACATGCCTGCTGTCCTTGTTCAGCTGTTCGAGCTGACCTGTGCTTGGGGTCAGATGACAGACAGGCAAGGAAGGAAGGAGGGAGGGAGAAAAGGAGGGAGGAATTCTATAAATTTCCTGATTCCTCCTAAGTTTTATTTGTCTCAGCACTGCCATCCCTTGATCCTACAATGGCTTGCTCTACTAGGGGATTTTTGGTTGTTTGTTTTATATGAGAGTTCAAACAAGCAATGTCCAGCCATCAGCTGTCCATAACTAGCTCCTGAGACCCACCTCCAGAAAAGGAATGCTCAATAAACCCTTCTAGAATGCCTCTCTAAATATCTGGGAAAGAGAGTAAAATGGCCTCAAACTTTACTGTTGAAGACCAGTTTGAAGATGAAGAACAAACTAAGGATCATTCTAGTCTTCCCTTCTCATCATACAGTTGGGATCACTGAGGCCAGAGAGGGGGCAGGCCTCTTTTGAGGTTGCCATATTAAGCCCAATGCAAGGGACAGCTCGGTATGAGCTCTGAGATCCAGCCTTGTTGGAGCTCACATCTTTGTCAGAGCACGAGGCCTGCAATGGAATGGCCAGCATGGTCATTCATTGGTCAATAGTCCAATGGCCAGCTTGGAAGTCACTTCTGGACATTTCCTTGAAGTATGCCCATTGGGGAACTTGGTAGCCCACGGTCCCGGCTTGAGGGACAAGAGCCTAGACTTTCATACTTTGGGATGACTCTTGAGAAGTGTTGGAAGTACAGGGACATTGAAGCTCCATAGCCAACCAGGCAGCAAGTCTGTATCCTCCCTACCCCCATGTGTGGGCCTGAACGCACATGCCTAGGAAATACAATCTGGAGATACTTCCAACAAACAGACAGGCAAATAAAGCCTTGCAGGCCTGGTCCATACGGGTGCCAAGCTTCTGCTGCCTTTGTAGGAGCATCTCCTATCAGTGGGAAATCTTGAGGGGGCGTGGATAACAGCCCCCTCAGCCCGAGACTATGGCTGGCCTTGGGCCTCTGCCCCAAAGTCTGACCTGAGAGCCAGGGGCTGCTAGCCCTGAGACCTATGACTTTTGGTCAGCAGACTGTTCTGAGAGGTGGCCTGTCATAGTGGGAAGAGCACCATCTGAAATTAAGCTACCTGTATTGAGATCCTGCTTTTATCATTGGATAGCCACATGCCCAATCAGCTGAAAGGCTTGAAGAGCAAAACTGTGGTTTCCCTGAGGAAGCAGAAATTCTACCTCAAAGATACAGCATCGATTCCCGCCTGAGTTTCCAGCCTGCTCAACTGTCCTACAAATTTTGGACTTGCCAGCCCCCATGATCACATGATAGTCCTTGTATAATTATATCCTACTGGCTCAGTTTCTCTGGAGAACTCTGTCTGGTAGAATGAGTAACTGTAAAGTGCTTGTGGTGGCATCTGGGATACAGGTAAGCTCTATACACGAGATCACACAATAAACATCTTGCACCTTGGGCCAAGGTGGGGGTGAGGAGTGACAGCAGGTAGAGTGCCTGAGCTCTCAGGTGTGCCCCTACCCTCCACTCATCTCCAAAGAGGGTTGTGTGCTCAGCAGAGTTCTCTAATTAAGTAGGGGGTGACCAGGACTTCCTGAAGCTCAGGCGATGGTTTCCAATGCAAACCTGGTCAACGGAAGTCTGTTATTCTGCCAAATATTCTGCAAAGGAATTTCATAGTACTTTAAATATAGTTGGGAAATGTTCTATCTCCCTCCTAAAAATTCAAAACCTCCATGACCTAATGAAGGCTCTGAGAAATCCTCCTGGAAAGAGAACCATTTAATGTTGTTCAAACCGGCATTTCCCAAACTTCTTTGATCTCAGAATCCTTTTTTCTTAGAATAGCAATTCTAGTCACATCTGGTAAAACTCATGCTCCATAGAACATATTTCTGGAAATATTGGAGTCGGTAGCCTTTAAATGGCCTTCCAGCTACAATAGGTTAGTTTTGTTTTTTGTTTTTTAATTTCTACAAGACTCATAAACCTGTTGGCTCTCTATTAATTGTCTTCCACTCATTGGAATGTTGGGGGATGTGATGACTCACAGACGGGTTTCTGATGGAGTGCGAATATCTGCGGCCACAGTGCCCTTGGCAGTGGCTAAGGGACTTGAGAGCAGTAACCTTATGACTATGTGGATTTGACACTCTGACCACAGATGGGTTGTGCAGTGGGGCACAGGCCCACTGCAGGCTGCATCCACCAAGAACATTTAGAGTATGATTCTGGGATGTTAGATCTTTTTGAAGACCTGGGAAAAAGTTATGGACCTTCTCAGAAAAACACACAAAAGTTCATGTGCGTGTACACGTATGTGTACATTATATCTGCATCCAAATGCAAGGGTCTCATGAATGAGCTGAAGCCCTCCCCGGACTTCTTAGGGGTGTCTAGACTTGGCTTAAGAACCCCTAGAATGGCCCTGGGCTCCTGGTTGGGGCTCACCTCTGACAATCTTTGACCTCCAAGGAAATCTGGAGACTTCTTTTCTAGGTGTGAAGTGTGGGGGCCAGGAGACCCAGCCCCTGCCTTCAGAGCTGGCCTTCTAACAAGGGCCCTGAGACAGGCACTTGTCGTCTCCTGGTCCTGGCTAAATTCAGAAAGCAACAGGGATTATAGGAATGCATTGGACAAGAGGGCCTTTCTGGGGCTTCTGTGAGAGGTCTGAGAATGGTTGGTTTTAATCACAAAGATAGCTTCTTCGAGGTGGGGCTTTGAGCTGCGATTCGAAGAATGTGGGTTGTGGCTTGAGGGATCTAAGGCCAGTTGTTGCTTGCACAACGGACAACTTAGGCAACAGCTAGGTGGTGGGAAAGGGGGGTGCATTCGAGAGAGTGAGTGTGGCAGTAGGAAGAAGAACTGAGCATGGGTCAAGTTGAGGGTAAGCGTGAACTCACGACAATTCAGGCCACAAATGGCAAACCCACTCTAAACTCAGCAAACATCCTGGGGCCCTCCTTTATGCAAAGTTCCCTCTGGCCTGGTAGGCAGGTAAGGCAGGCACACTCCCTTCTCAATTCAATCCCTCTGGAATTCCCCACAGCAGCTGTCTTGAGCCTTCCCCACCAGGCTCTTCCAACCCTGGCCCCACCCACCTCTGCCAGCCGCAGGCTCAGCTCAGGCTTTGCAGAGAAGACCAAGGTCATCCGACTTGAGGCTTCCATCATCTTTGCCACTTTAAAATCACTGCAAGCATCTCTTCCTTTTCTTCCTACTTTCCACTTAATTTCAAAAGAAAAAGGGCTGTTCCTTCCCCTGTGCATGGTGACATATCTCCTGGGTCTTGGATCCCATCTTGTCCCATCTCCTCTGGGCCTCATTTCTTCTAAAAAGTGTTCTTCTATAACTGCCTCCACATTTCCTGCATCCCCACAACCATCCCTGCTTCTAAGGCTGAAACATCCAGCAATCTTTGATGCATCCCCTTCTTCCCTCACCCTGCCCAATGAAGGAAGGGAGAAGGATTCATTGCAGGCATCACGAGGCACCTACAGGTTGCACCAGCCTGGAGGAGGTCAGAGTTTTCACAGAACTGACAGACACAGCAGAGGCTGGAATGAAATCAAGAAAACATGAAGTAGGTTATAAAAAGTATCTGATCCAGTCCACTCCTTATACCACTCAGATTAGCTCGTATCTTCCATTGTCCCCAGCTCCAACATTCCAATATGGAGCCTCTATATTTGAGAAAAGAAAATGCTCTCACTTCTTTCTTGTGACATTCTAAGTCCAAGACCAATCTACCCAGAGGCCCTCAAAGTGGTGGCCAGCTGCATTTTTTGCAAAGTCTTAATGCAAGAGGGTTAATGGAAAAGCAGTTGTCCCTGGTGCCATAGTTGACTCCTAGGCTATAACTGATATCCATCACCTCCCTCCTCCACCCTGTATTCTCAAAACGTTCTTCCCTGTGTCAACATTTTGGCTTGTCTGTGTTCCAAAATCAATTAGTGAGCAGGGTTGGTTCTTTCTGAGGGCTATGAAGGAAGGATCTATACCAGGCTTCTCTCGTTGGCTTGTAGATGGCCGTCTTTCCCTGTGTCTCTTCACATTGTCTTCCCTCTGTATATGATTCTTTGTCCAAAGTTCTCCTTTTTATAAGTTCCCTTTTTCATATTGGATTAGGGCCCTTCCCTACTCCGGTATAGCCTTAGCTTAACTAATTATATCTGTAATGACCTTATTTTCATATAAGGTCACAATCTGAGGTACCAGGGTTAGGACTTCAACATATGAATTTGGAAGGTGGATAAAACTCAACCCATGACAACCAGCTAAGCCAATTGCCACTGTCCAATGGTCTATACTTTTATAGGCTACTTCTCCCTCCATACGAAGTTGATAACCAATTCTACCACTTACAACTCCACCCACTAGGAGTATTTCCTTTTACCACTGTTCTTTATGCCATCACCGAATGTAGCAACAGTCCATTTCTTTTTCAGCTTTCACCAATACATTGTGCCAACCAATCTGAGAACCAGGCCCAAATTATTTTATCCTCCATCAGTGGATCATAGGAAAACTCCATAAAGCCATAGATATGAACTGAGGGAATGCTGTGGTCAGTTCAACAGATGTAGATGACACAGGAGTCTGGACCATCTGTTTAGATAACTTACTCGAATCTATGGATCTTCTTGGATCCGTAGTCAAATTACTATTTTCATCATACAAATGATGTGCTTGCCTGACCTTATAACTTTTTGGATCTACTAATACTTAGCTTGTGATGGGTAACTGCAGTCTTATAGTTACTTAGGGTCCCATGGTCAAGTACTAATTCTCTACCAAGGCCAAATAGCATTATAGCTTCAAGTTCAATGGGATCCTTACTGTAGGGCAGGAGGAGCAATGGGGTTTGAACACCCAGTACACATGAGTGGGTGCTGAATGAGAGCTGTTTTATGAAACAAGAACAAACCCCTGGCACAGGAGGCATAACCTTGCTCCCAGACTTTAGGATTCTGCACTGAGACTCTGCTATTAAAGCTTGCCAAAGACTCCACACAGCATGCTTGTCTACCACAGATGCCTCTAGCACCATTGGACCTGATGAGTCATTAGGCTGAAGAGGCAGAGCAACTTGAACTTCAGCCTGGGCCTGCGGCACAGCCCTCTCTTCTTCTAAGCCCCCTCAAAGCTGGCAACCTCTGAAAAACACAATAAAAATCTTGGAGCAAAATCTTCAATTGCATTCTAGGCTGCCTCCAAAATCCCAAAAGACCTAACAAGTACTTCGTCTCTTTGTTAGTGGTAGGCATTTTAAGATAAAATAATTTGTCTTTTTTCTTAGAGGAGATGCCATTGCATGTTTTAGATCATTAGACTCCTAAATATTTTAGTGATATGGCAGACCCATGCATCTTCTTGGGGTATATCTCCCACACTCTTATTTGCATATGTCTTACAAGAACATCTGAGGTACTTGTCATTTGATGCTTACCAGATCCAATTAGCATGATGTCAGCAATTTCATCAATATGATGGACAAGTGTGACGTTCTTTGAAATGTCAGGATCACATTGTGAACAAAGCAGAGAGCAGAAAATTTGCCTTGCCCTGGGGTAAAATAGTGAATAGGTACTGCTGGCCTTCTCATGTAAAGGCAAACTGCCTTTAATCCCACTTATTGATGGTAATTAAAATAAAGCATTCTGCAGACCAATAGCCACACACCAAATGCCAAGGGATGTTCTGGTCTGCTTTAGTAAAAATAGCACATCCAGCGGTGCAGCCGCAGATGGAGCAATCACCTGGTTAAGTTTCTAGTAAGTGGTCTACCATCATCTGCCAAAATCCATCTGGTTTTTGCTGGAGCCGCATAAGTGAATTGAGCAAGGATATGATGAGGACCACTACACTTGCATCCTTTGAGTCTTTGGTAGCGAAACTAATTTTTGCAATTTCTCTTAAGGTTGCTTCTGATTTACTATCTAGTCTAAGGGGGCAGACAGTTTCAATGCTTTCCACTTGAACCTTCCTATCAAAATGTTCTTACTCCACAAGTCAGGGTGCCAATGTCAGAGTTCTTCTACTTGCTAAAAATATCCACTCCGATTACATGCTTGAAAGCCAGGGAAATAACTACAGAGTGGGTCTACAGACCCATTAAACCATTGAGCCAGAACTCCGTTTATCATCTTACTTCGATAAATACCTACTCTAATAAGAAAATCATGATGACATTTGAGGTTTCCTGTTACTAGTGTAAGCTCAGGCCCTGTATTTAACAGTTCTTGAAAAGTATAAGTAGTTTCTTTTCCCTAGCACAGTTACCCTCACAAATGTCCTTAGGTCCCTTTGGGGAAAGATTGGGAGAATATTTGTCATATGTAATTGTGGTGGCACTATAGAGTTCTTCCACATTTGGGAAGTGACGTCGATCTGGAAACTGGGTAAGGAACTGAGTTTTTCATGGTGGTGGCTGACATCCACCTTCTGCTCATAAGCTTTAGTTTCTTTAAAAAATTGTACTGATTAAATGACATCCTAGTTATCTCTCCATCTATCTACCCTAGGAACACAATGGTCTGTTAGTCATCATACAGATTCCTGCAGATATGGCACCCCAGTTGCTACTCTGACTTTGCCTCCCATTATGATAATGGCTAACTGTTGTCACCTGGCCTCTCCCATTCTGGAGTCTCATCATCTTCGTTGATACCAAAGAACCCAGTTTCATAGTGGTATCTCACACTTTAAAACTCAATCTAGAGAGGGCAGCTACCTATCAAGCTTCTCAAATATGCTAGCGCCCCTCTTACCCATTGCCTTGCTGAAGGGAGTGTTCTGTAGCCCAGCCAAGGAACACAGTCAAATGGTGGATTCTTTGATCATATAATAAATCTATTCTAACACTTCTCTGAACATCGTGATTCCTTCCTTGATACTACACCAAGAAAGTTACAGCAATGCCATCTCATTCATTACAGACTGTCGTCCAAGTTTTAAGGAGCCATCGAGCAGAGTATTAGGACCCATTCCTAATGTCTTTGTCTGAACATTGAATCCTTGAGCACAAGAGAATACCACGATATCAATAAATCCACCATCTACTCCCTGAGTCCACCACCGTCAACCTGCAACTACCATAACTAGTCTCACAATTCTTGCTTCTGTGTATTAGGCCATTTCTGCAATTCTTTAGGCATGCAAGCTATTTTCTTTAAGAACAAGAATTGTACTTCCAAGTTGGGGCTACATTGAGATATGACCCTGGTTATCAGCCTGGGGGCAATGAGAGTTAGTAGAGGTGGGTCTTAAGGAGGAAGAGCATCATCTTGCAATTCACCTGCATCAAGTAAAGTATCGCAGAGTCTCCACAGAGTCAAGCTGCTCCTCTATGGCAAAAGAAAAGAGGCTGCCAGCATTGAGGGTTCTAGAGAATATGGGGATTCAAGATTCTCAGGCTTATCCACCCAAATATTCCCAACCCAGGTCTCAAGTTCCCACTGTTTTCCCATCAAGACCTTGATATAGGAAACGATTGAGGCTGTATTCAATATTATTTGCAACATTTTATTCTTATAATTTGATGATGGTGGGTCTTATTTTCATCACGGTCTGCCCTACTGCTGAAGGAGATGAGGATCCTCTTAAAATTTTCCATAGAGTCTCTCTAGCTTTCACAGGGTGTTTTGAATTGATGGTCAGCTGACCCAAGCTTGTCATTTCCCTTATTGCAAGTTTCTCAAAGTAACAAAAGCCAGACAACCTCCAAATCCTCATGATTACTGTTATCCCCCATACTATCCGAGCGCTACAACTACCGCATAACCACACGCTTCACAAGTGACAGTCTAGATAACTGTGATGCCACCGCATATCAAGGATTATCACAGCCCTTTTCCCACCAGAAATGAAGTCCATATTACCATCTGACTTGTAAGAGATCCAGCTCCGAAATCTTATCTTTGGGATTTCTAAGGCCCTTCCTAGTACAAACTATCTGGTTCCCCAGAGAGCAGAGCATAAGATGAAGGCTTAAATGAAATATCTTTATTGGGAAATGTTATCCCAGAGAGCAGGAGTCAGAGGTGAGGTTGGGCAAAATAAGAAAGGAGGAAGAACCAAAGCAAGGCTACAATATCTAATTATGCATCTTAATGTGCGACTGGTTCTCGAGACCTTTGAGAAGCCAAAGGAAATATGTATCATAACTAGGAGAGGGAGAGTAGTTATCCCGTCTCCTTTTCCCATTGGTCAATCTTTCCCTCCATGGAAACTTAGGCAACCTTACATGTGTGCACAGCAAAAATGTTCTCCTGGCATTCCGTGCCACGGTGTCAAAAGAGAAGACCCTCTTGGGATAGAGGCACGTGATGGAAGCCTAAGGTGAGGTGCTGTCAAGGTATACCTGCATGAGTTTGTTGGACCCCACACAGAGAGAACTGGTTGCTTTAAAGATGGCTGGGATAAAAGACAAGTGACACTAAGCAGATCGGATACGATATATAAGAGGCGTTGGTAGTCCTCCTGCTTTTTTATGAATCTTTCTTCCAGGACTAGTGTGGCACTGGAGCAAGGTACTCAGGGGATGCTTAGGGGAGAGGTTGTAAGTGCCTGTTCCTTCTCGGGCTGGAGGCTGAAGCTGGGAGTCACAGACAGCATCAGAGAAGGAGCTGGACCAGCTGGCTTAGGATTCCAGGCTTAAGGAGCCTAGTAATGGGAAGGACCAAGGCCACAAGGCAATATAGACTCCTGGCTCAGAGGCTTCTGCTTCCTTCCTGTCAGAGGATAGAGGCCACTATTTTCCAAGCTCAGGGACAATGGACCACTCGGAAGAAGTAGGAATCTTTTAACAGGGAGTAAAGAAGGGAGGCCTCTAGGGAACAAGAGGGCAGAGTGGGTCCTGGGAGGTGGGAACAGGATCCAGTCAGGACCATTAAAAAACATCATAAGAGCATCCACTTAAAACTATAGATGTCTGTTCCTATCCGTAGGTGGGGCTTTAGAGGTAGTGAGATGGAAGGTTCTTTAGGAAACAGTGAGTGGACACTGGGCAGCAAGCAGCAGCACGAGCTGCCTCTCTCAGTGCTTTCGGCAATGAATGAAGTGCTTGCATCTGAGCCCATGGCCCCGAACGAATGGATGGAGATCCATGGGCAGGATGGCTTCGATTTGCTCCAACTCACAGTCCCAGGAAACCATAATTGAAAATCAATAATTACTAATAAATCGCTAAGTAATGTTACACTGGCAAAATGGCCATTTCATTAGCAGGAACAAGCCTTGAGCGGAGAGCAAGGGGAGTTGGCATGGAGTTCGGCGGGGGACAGCTAGTTCTGGGGTAGGAAATGTCCTGCTTGCTGTTCATTCTACTGTAGAGAAACGTGGTCCCTCATGCCTGCAACTTCTTAGGGCTACAGAAGCTTCTCAAGTCTTCTCCTTTGATTTCCCCAGCCTCACTGAGCCTACGGAGTGGCATGGTGGAGAGGTACCTGTGAGGTGGCACACTGCCACGTTTGCCCTTCAGGAATGAGGAGCCAGTGTGAGGCTGTGGCTTCACAGACAGGGCCAGGACGCTGGAATGGACAATAATGCATTGTGGGAAGGAGGACTTCTGTGGGACAGGGCTAGGGACAGGGGCAGAATGGAGAGGAAGCTGAGCTCTGCATAGCCACCTGTGGGAAGCTTTGAGATACCCGCTGCAAGGGTCAGTGTGGCACGACGTCTGGCTTGTTTAGAATGCCACGGCTCTAAAGCAGGGCACCATGGCCCTCCTAGCCAGCCAGGCATCTGCCACTAGGTCCAGGGGATTTGATTACTAAAGCCCTTTGTTTTGCTGCTGATGCAACGTGACACTAGCCTGTGCGATCTGGCTGTGGGCATCACGTTACCAGCACACAGCAATGAGATGTAAATTTGGCTGTCGCAAAAGGCACCAATTTTGTCTTCTCCTCTGAATCTCCTTTCTCCGAACAGCAGGGACATTTCAGTCCCATGTAAAGCACACATTCTCTTCCTCCTGGCAAATGCCCAGTACCATAATTCTCCTGATAGCGTATCCTTGGCAGTGTCTTGGGCAGCACCTCCAGGGCAAGAAAATTGTTCTGAACCCTAGGTCCTGAGGTGCTAGGGGCAGTGATGAGGTGCCCAGAGAGAATTCACTTTGGTAGCAAAGCATCTCCTGGCTGCACGTGTCTCTGTGCTCAGGATAAAGGGCTGGGGAGACAAAAGTCCCAGCCCACAGGGAAGAACAACAAGCCGCTTCCTTGCCCTTTCATTTGATTGCTCAAATTCCACCAGGTGGCATCTATACTCATTCCTCAAGGCAGCAGGTCTTTCTTGCTGGCAGACATGCTATGTGGAAGGCAGGATGGGGGAGGCATAGCCACAGCTCCAACACAACTGGTGGCCACCCGCAGCCCAGGACTGGTCTCTCAGCCACCTGGGCAGGTGGGTGGCCTTTCTGGAAAATGCTGCAGATGGGAGGTCCAAGACTGTGAGAGAGCTGGAATCTGAAACCCAGAGAGGGAAAGGAGCTGGTCCCAGGTCCCACGCTGGACCAGCTGCAGGACTGAGCCAAGGACCCAGGGTCTTGCCTCCCAGGTCAGGCTTCTTTTCATTTGATGGCACTGCCATCACAGGACACCCTGCATCTACTGGCTGGTTAGAGGCTCATCCATTGCTGAAAGCACTGAGAGAGGCAGCTCGTGCTGCTGCCTGCTGCTCAGTGTCCACTCACTGTTTCCTAAAGAACCTTCCATCTCACTACCTCTAAAGCCCCAGCTACAGATGGGAATAGACATTTATAGATTTAAGTGGATGCTCTTATGATGTTTTTAAATGGCCCTGACTGGATCCTGTTCCCACCTCCCCACATACGCACGTGTATTTGTCCATGTTGCTTGTTGGTGGACTAAGGTCATTTAATGCACAGGACGGATGTACCACACTTGAGATCTGGAGGGGCTCTGTCACTGAAAAGATAAACAGGCTTTGCCCTCAGCAAGCATTTATAGCAGCAGCAGGTTGAAACTGGCTGTACCTGAATGACAGCTAAAATCTGACAGATACTAACTCATTGAATTCTCACTCCAAACCTGTGAGGTAGGTATCTCAATTAACCTCACTTTACAAATGAAGAAACAGAGGCACAGAGAGGGTAAACAAGCTGCTCAAAGTCACGCAGCTGGTAAATGGAAAAGCCTGGATTGAAATGAGTTTGGTGCTTGGCTGCTCGCTTTTCTACTATGCTGTTTAATCTCTCACAGGGGCAGTATGAGGGTCCGACGAGCTATGAGTCAGGTGCCAGCACACGCTGCTTAGGGTCCCTCGAGCTCTCAAGTGCGGTAACTCATTGTCTGTCATGACGAGTGTGAGATGGTTTGTCTTTTGCCACACACACCCCCACGTGAGTCTACAGCCCACTAAGTCCAGTGGTCTGTGCATATTAGGCTTTTGGAAAAGGCTCCTTTGTGCAGTCCATCAGTTGGACATGCAGGCATTTGTATACTGCACAGCAGCTCTGTCTCTGAGCCTGTGCTGGGAAGACAAAATAAAAGAGAACTGGGCCTAGAATCAAGTAGCACCTAGTCTAGCGGGAGACAGTGGATCTGCACTTACAGACCAGAGTGCGGAAGATGAATTGGAGTCAGCTCAGATGTCAGAGGTGCTTTTTGTGAAGGGGCTGCTCCTTCTCCTGGCCTCAGGGAGGACGGGGATCACCAAGAGCCAAACAGCAGCAGACTAAGTCTTCAGCTGAAGCCTGCTGGCTGCAGAGGAGGGCCCCAAGTGAGTGAGGAAAGCAGGGCCCCCTGTAGCCGGGAGGAAACACTATGTGCACAGCATGGAGGTGTAAAAGAACCACATGTTTCAGAACAACTGGTCATGTGCTATGTCCACCACAGGGGCAAATCCAGAGGACAGACTATAGAGTCAGAGAATCATTCTCAAACTTTAAAATTGAATGGAATTTCCCCTGCTAGGGTTCAGACTTTCTTGGGACCCATGATCCCTTTTTTTTCTTTCTGATTTCTACTTTCTGGAATGGAGATGTCTACCTTATGCCTGTCCCAAGATTTTAGTCAGAGTTCTACAGAGAGACAAGATCAACAAGATAGATAGATAGATAGGTAGGTAGGTAGATAGATAGATAGATAGATAGATAGATAGATAGATAGATAGATAGATAGATAGATGATAGATAGATAGATAGATAATAGATCGATTTATAATAGGTTTGGCTTGCATGAATATGGAGGCCAAGAAGTCCCACAATCTGCTGTCCGTAAGCTGGAGAACCAGGAAAACCAATGGTACAATTCAGTCTGTGTCCAAAGGCCTAAGAAACAGGGGGCCACGGGTGTAAGTCCTGGAGTCTCAAGGTCTGAGAACCAGGAGCTCTGAAGTCCAACGTCAGGAAAAGATGGCCGTGCTAGCTCAAGAAGAGAAAGGGAATCTGCCCTTCCTGTGCCTTTCTGTCCCATTAGGAGCCTCAGTGGATTAGCTGAGGGTGAATCTCTTTACTCAGTCTGCTGGTTCAAATGCTAATCTTTTCCACAAACACCCTCACAGACACACCCAGAAATAAAGATTTACCAGCTTTCTTGGCATCCCTTAGCCCAGTCAAGTTGACACAGAAAAATAATCATTACACCCATCATTACATTTTGGAAGCAGATAATTCGTTGCTTGGTTTAACAGGTTCACAATTAGAAAGGCATTTTGGCCTAGGATGGCTCATATCCTGTGTCTCACCCATACCTGATTTAGATGACATTTGGATGAGATTTTGGACTGAGAGTTACTGCTGAAATGGGTTAAGACTTGTGAGGATGTTGGGATGGGATGTTAAGTGTATTTTGCATGTGAGAAAGACACATGAACTTTTGGGGGCCAGAGGGTAAACTGTGATTGGTTGAATTGCGTCCTACAAACATTTGTATGTTGAAGTTCTAAGAATATGACCTTGTTTAGAACTAGGGTAATTGTAAATGTAATTAATTAAGTTAAGGCGAGGTGATACTGGGGTTGGGCGGAACACTAATCTAATATCACTGGTGTCCTTATATAAAGAGGAAATTTGGACACAGAGACATGCATTGAAGGAAGACATCGTGAAGAGACACAGGGAGAGACGGCCATTCAGAAGCCATAGAGAGAGGCCTGGAACAGCTCCTTCCCCCTCAGCCCTCAGAAGAAACCAACTTTACTGACCCCTTGATCTCAGACTTCCAGCCTCCTGAGCTGGGGGATAATACATTTCTGTTGCTTAAGCCCCCCAGTCTGTGGTTCTTTGTTACAGAAGTCCAAGAAGACTAAGAAATTTTGGTGTTTTGGAGCAGGGACTTTTCCCTGAGAATAATAGAGAGCCATGGAACTAATTTAAGCAAGGGAGGAATGACGTAAGATCTGTATTCTATAAGTTTACCCCAGCAGCTGTGAGGAAGATGCGCCGAAGGGGGCAAGACTGGAGGCGAGGAGACCAGTTAGGACATGTTGTTTTACTCTAGATGAAAGCTGACGGTTGCCTAATATGATAATAATAATAGGAATAGTAATTAGTAGTAGTTGCAGTACACTTCTTTTTATAACACTAGCTGATCACTTATACTGTGCTAGGTGCTTTACATAGATTATTATATTTAACACTCACACTATTGTCATCTCCATTTCGGAGACTAGAAAACTTGCCCCAGGCCACACAGTAAGTGATGGGGCCAGGACTTGAACCAGGCAGTGTGGCTGCAACACCTGCATGCAATTGGCATGTTGGTAAATATTTGACAACCAGCCTCGATTTGCAGCATTTGCCTATTTCCGCGGTGTTGATACTCCCACCGCAGCCAATTCCAAGCTACCAACGAGTCATCAACAGGTTCACAAAATGGCTGAATATGTAGCTGTCCTTTCTTATGAGGTGGTGAAAGCCAGCCAAGCCAGCTGACTAGCAAAGCACCAGGCACAGTACTAATAACACGTGAAGTGCATGTTACTTCCCTCCTCTCTGGTGGCTTGTCGTAGTAGGATTCTGTCGAGGCTGCTGAGCCCCAGACCACCTAGGACATTCAAATCTTGGTTCTAGCGGTGAGTAACTGTGTGATCTCAGGCAAGTTGCTGAACCTCTCTGAACATGTTTGCTCAGCTCTGAAATTAGTTTTTATGAGGCTTCATTGAGCTCACGGATGTGAAGCATGTGGCCTGGCACATAGTAGGTATACTCCGAGCTTTAGCTGATTTTATTGTTACTGTGATTGTGTTTTCCAAACCCAGAACAGCAGGAGCACACTGTCTGGTTTTTCTCCAGAAACCCGCCTGGACTGTGAGCCGGCCCGATGCTGGGTCTCAGCTGGTTCGCTGGTGTTAGGTCATATTAACCTTCCGAATGGTCGTGGTGGTGGTGCAGCAGTAGCCTAGCTAGTTGCTAAGACAGTCACAGGCCAGACTTTTTGGGTGTGTGTGTATTTAATCACAAATTTGCAAACGGTCTGAAGGGTCTTAGAACAGTGGATGGAGCCTCTTCCCATGTGGGGCCTGAGTCGTGCCTGTGCTGTTGGAAAAAAATGTCATCGCATGAAGAGTAATAATTAGCAAGCCATCTGCATACTTTTTTTCTATATAAAAGCTTTGACAATGTCTTTCAGTTGTATGTATGGTGCACGAGGAAAACTGGCAGCCATCTGGATTTACGTTAATTCCCTAAATTATTTCTCTATCTCTGTGTAGATAACCATTTCCCATCTTTATCTACGCTTCGATGGTATTGCCTATGCATTCTGGAAGTAGCATTCATGGTAAGCAAGGAGCTGTGGGGGGAAAATTGACTTGTAGCAACAGTTTTCTGGTTTCATGGTGAAATTGATGCAGCCATTCTACAGCCCCTTAATTAACTGCTTGCTTGCTAATAAGGGCTTTTTTCTTAAAGGTTCCTATTTTTTCTTTTAAATCAGTGTAGTTGCCAGGAAATTACAATCAATATTTTAACAATTTCCCATTTGTTTCCATTGTGATTCTCAAAAATACTCACCACCCCCAATGTCCCTGTTAATTAAAATTGTTTAAGAACACGATGAAGAGAAATAATCCGACTCGTTTCCCAATGGCTCTCCTCCACCGCACCAGGGCAAAATGCCATGTGTCCCCCACAAGTGCCCCAATCTGGCTCCACACCTGGCACAGACTCACGTTTTACCAGACATATCAGAACACTCACTGTTTGCCCAATATCACAAGGTGTTTGAACCTTTGGTGGGGGGACCTGAGCTTTCATACTGATGTGTTTCATCTTGTTAGATTCAATACCTGCCTCTTGTCTTTGGGGGTATATGCCATAATATTCCTAACAGTAGCCTCTTCTCTGAGGACTAATGAACTATGGGCCAGGTGCCCTGCCAAAGGTGGTCCCATGCACAGGGGGCTGCAACTCCAACTATACCCCAGTAAGGCAGGTACCACTAAAACTACCACTTGACAAGTGAGACATCTGAGACTCAGGAGGTTCACATAGCTAGTTGGTGTCAGAACCTGGTTGTATACCAGGGCCTCTAGGCTCCCTGATCAAGTTGTGCTTTCTTTGCCTGGGCCTCCCCATGGCATTTGTCTGTCCTGGTTCCTATCAGTTGTGGCCTCCAATCTGCTGTGGTCAGAGAACACAGGTCACCACTGGGGTCAGGACTGTATGCAGAGGATGAGTCAGCAAGCCCTGAGTGAATGCTTCAGGAGCCTTGAGCTCAGAGCCTGAGCTGGGGGTAGGGTTGTGGTCTCTGCATGCGTGGATATGACTGCTGAGAGCTAGGAGCCAGGAGAGAGGCAGGGGGAGCAAGTGGAAGGCGTGACCTCCAGTTGGGCACAGCCAACAGCCTCTGCATAAGTGCAGAGGTGGGGGAATGCCATGCCCCATGCTGATCCCTGCCACATGCACCGCCCCATTTCCTCCCTCTGGTTCCAGATTCTGCCACCCAGAGGCCGCTCTGAACCCCCTCTGCCCCAGTCACAGGTCAGCCATGATTTTATCAGGGAGGCTTCAGGGGAATCTTAAAATTCCCTGGTAAAACAATGGAACAGGAAGAACTGAGGGTGAAGGCCTGCAAAGTCAGAGGTACAGACAGGTCCATGGATGGCCAAGGAGGGAGGGTGTCCATGCTGCAATGGGAGTCAGGCCAGGCTTCACAGAGCAGGAAGCTTTTAAGATTAGTCTTCATCAGGCATTCAAGGGAAAATGTAAGAGCAAAGGTGGGAATGTGGGAAGAACCAGGAATTGTTTGGTGTCCAATTAATAGCCTAGCCAGGCAGAAGGCCCAAAGGCATGTGTGAAAGTACCAGGAGATGAAGCTGATGGAGGCTGAGGCATGACTATAGAGGGCTTTGAATGCCAGGCTGAGGAGTTGGCATTGAGTGCTGTCAGCAGTAGGGAGCCACAGGAGGCTCTGGAGCAAGGGAGTAACCACAAACAGAGCAACTGGATGTGTGCTTCTTATCTGCAGTTAGCATGCCTGTTCTCCACAGGCCCCAATCTGAATTCCAGAGGCTGCCAGGTAAGCCTCCAGCACTTGTTACATGAACTTGGAAAAACTTAGTATAAGTTCACAAGAATATGACTATGAATGACAGATGGCTACTGATTATGTTCAAGCTCCAAGTTTGGGTCAGATCAAAAGCAGGCCCACATCGGCCTTGGCATGTGGACCCCCATAGGCCAAGCCCAATCCTTTGCTTGGTAGCATCTCAGCAACAGGGCCAGGAGATTCCCTCGGGAGCAGGGCAGCCCCCCCCCCCCACCCCCCCACCACCCCGTTTTTCTGTGGGATTCCTTTCCTCAACAGGACTGTGTACACGCTAAACATGAGTGGCTACGTGGCAGATAGAGGCGGCCCGATTGCATACTGCTCCGCTACTCTCAAGCTGTGTGATCATGGACATGTCCTTTTACCCCTCTGAGCCTCCCATTTCCTCATCTAGAACATAGAGATAATGGTAGCTTACACCTCATTGGGTACATGGGCTCCTGTAGGTAATGCACATGGTAGGCCTCAGAAAATGGAGAGAGATACTGTTAGCTCAGGACTTGGTCTGCATTTTGGATGACGAAAGGGTCTCACAGCCAGTGCACTCAGTATGGAGACAGTCCTCTCCCCACCTGTTTCTGTTCCTCTCCCATTTGTCTATTAATCTTGGGGGTACCCAAGATGACAACCACAGGGAACCTCTGTTTCCGGTAACCAAAAAAACCACAACACACCTGGGCCACAGTGCCCCTTGGTGACATGACTCCAGGCTGGTTTTAAGGCACAAACAGAAAGTTCTTCACCCGACCTCCAGTCCTCTTTTGTTCAGGTCATGAAACTCTTTAAAATGCAATGAAATAAATGAAAACTATGGGCCCCTTTCCCAGTGTATCTGTACAATCCTGTGGTCCCCAGAGTTTCTGGAAAATTCCAAGGAAACAGAATCCTACTAGCATTCACTGAGGAGATACTGCCTGCCAGTCATCGCACTAGGAGCTGGGAATACAGCTGTGGACACCAATCACAGCCTTCCTGAGGTCTAACCTGTAGAGAAGGACAGCTAGTGGTAAGCACCAAAGAGAAAACAAAGCGGGAAAGGGGAAAGGAAGTGCCAGAGATGGGCGTGGGGCTTTGAAATATTACATAGGATGGCCAGGTGACACTTGTGTCAAGATTAAGAAATAAGAGAACCGGCCCTGTGGATATCTGGGGAAGTGCATTCCAGCAGAGGGAACAGGTAGTGCGAAGGCCCTAAGGAGGATGCCTGGTGTGCAGAGGAAGAGTCAGGAGGCCTGGAGCAGAGGGAGGGAGGGCGCAGGGAAGATAATGTCATCCAGATGGGGAGGGGATGTCTTGCAGGGTGCACAGAGATTGGGACTAGACTGAGGTGGGGGAGAGGGGTTTAGGAGGAAGTAGGGAACAGAGGAACCCATTAGGTGGCTACTGGAGTAATCCAGGTGGGAGATGTTGATGGCTGGACCCAGGGGGTAGCATTGAAGGAAGAGAGAAGGCTGAGATGGTGGATATATTTTGAAGATGGAGATGAATTGCTTGCATCTCTGGATGTCGAGTGTGAGCAAAAGAGGAGTCAAAGAAGAGTCCAGGGCATTTGGCCTGGGCAACTGGAAGAATAGAGCTGCCATAAACTGAGGTGGTAGACTATGGGAGAAGTGGGTTTGGGGAGTGACCAGGAGCTCTTCTCAGGCCAAGTGGAATTTGAGATGTGCAGTGTCTATCTAGGTGTTGATGCAAAGCAAGCAGTTGGCCATCTGACACAGGTGCAGCTGTGATGTCACAGGATCCCGTGACATTTAGGGGATCTGGCATCACTCGCTCCACTGGGGAAGCAGAGGGAAAGTGACATGAGGGTAGAGATTTCTGGGAACAGAACCCTATCTTCCACTTCCTTGACCAGTGTATTTTGTAGGGGTGGGGATCAAATTTTAACAATACTGCAATGCTCTCTGATAGTTATTGCAGGTTCTAACAGCTTTGTTAATCGGGTTCCCTTCAAGACACTCAAGAGCTGTGTCTAGCTCTAGGGGTGCATGGTGTTTCTAGGATGACTCCTCTCTGCAAGATCCTGACAGGCCAGGGGCCTTGTCTGGAGTGAAGATGAGGATTGCAATGTCACTAGAGAGCAATAAGCATCCTTGTACACAAGCCCTCTGCTGAGCAGCCCCGGCTGGGCCCAGCCGAGGTGGATTACTTTCCAGCTGAGCCTCGCATGCCCACCTCACCCTCAGGGGCCCTGCTCGCCCTGGTACCGGGGTAATGTGCAGGTGTCTGAAACCTGTGCCACGTGGTTGGGGCCCAGACGCTGCCCCTTGGCAGGGGAACTTCAGGAAACCTCGGAGGCCATCCCCCACCTCCGTGGCCCCTACTCAGTCCATGAGGGTACCACGCTAGGTTCTCAGAGGGCTCGAGCTGTCCGCGTGGGCTCGGGGCGTGGGCGTTTAGGGAAGGAGTGGCCGAATGGGCGGTGGGCCCACCCCTTTATTCCCAGCGCCCGGCTCGGCCGAGTGCGACCAGATGTGGTGGTGACAGGTCGCTCCTCAGAGGTGCTGGCAGGAGCCGTGGGCAGGCTCTGAGGCTTCGCCCGCCAAGCGCTGCTACTGTCGGACCCGACGCAGCGTCGGCCCCCGGGCTGAGATCAGGGAATTCCAGGTTAGGAAATGCAGCCGGGGAGGAGACCCTGGAGAAGAGGCGCAGGCCGGCCCTGGGGTGGGGGAGGGGAGCGGCTGGCCCAGGAGCCATGCATACGGCGGATGGGCTGCTCTGGCCCGCCCAGCAGTTCACAGGCAACCGGTGTGCCTGCAGAAGCTGCAGGTGTTTGCCCCAGGATAACCCCCTGCCGAGAGAGGGTCGGTGCAGCCCCGCTAGGGTAGGGGCTTCACGGCTCCAAGCCAGGAGGGCGGGAGACTGGCTGGCGCGCCTGGGCTCCAGGCTGAGCACACCGGGGGGGCAGCACAGACAGCGTCCCCGCGGAGATGGCGGGGGGAGTTTTTTCGGGGAGAGAGGGGGCCGCTAGGGGAGCAAGGGGGCGGGTGCAGTTCAGTAGCCGCCACCTGAGAGCCCTGGTCCCCATTGCTGTCACAGCAGGTCGGCCGGGCTGTCCAGCGGTAGCCAGTGAGCGGACGCGTCGGCAGTGGGACAGGCGCTACCCGCCCAGCGCCCCCCACTGAAGGTGAGCGCCCTCTCGGTAGCTAGCTCTTGGGCCAGTCCCTACTGAGAATGGGACGGGGTGGGGGTGGGAGTCAAATAGGCTACTTTACAACGAGGCTCCCTTCCGTGTGACGCTCCGGAGTCCTCCAGGGTCCAGGGTCCTGCCATCTCTCTCTCTCTCTCTTTCTCTCCCCCCACCCCCTCTCTCCCTCTCTCCCTCTCTCCCTTCCCCCCCTCCCTCTCTCTCTTCCCCGGTGCCTCTCTTCCACTCTCCGTTATTTTCCGTCGGTTTCTGTTGGTGCCTCTCTCGGTCTTCCTCTCTCGGCTCCCGTGATTCGCGCGCACTCTCGCCCTGTCTATAGTGAGAACTGGCTCTCCCGCGCTCCCGGCTGGCCCTTGGTCCGTCAGGGGCGCGCACGGCTCTCCCGCTCGCTCTGCCCACTCTCGGGAAAGCTACCTGCGCCTGTGGGTTTCCTAAGCGCGCGAGGCTCAGCCTGTGGCCCTCCCGCGAGTCCCATCCTTTCATGCTCGGGGGCGCTCGGTCACCCCGCTGCCTCCTTTCCCCATCAGCGGACCGTCTAGGCGGGCCACCTGCCGCGAGGGGCACTGACCGCCTCCAGCTGCGTGCGGAGCCACAGAGGTAAGTGCCTTCATGCCCCTTCCTCCTCCCCTCCGCTCCGACCCAGGCACCCGGGTTCGAGTGGACTGGAGAAATGAGGCGACTACAGCGAAGCCAGCCTGTGGCCGCTTTCCCTTTTAAAAAGTGGCCGGAGAGCCCAGGAGGCCCCTTGGGCGGCCGCCGCGCTTCCGCTGCCCCAGACCCCTTTGGCTCTTGGAAACTCAGTGTTTCGGGGCTCAGAGCCGGCGGGGTCGCGGGCGGGGCAGCGCGGCTTCCCCTTTAAGGCTAGAGCCGCTTGTCGCCGCGAGTGTGAGGGTGTGTGAGTGTGCGGCGTGCGTGTCTCCTCCTCCCCGAGTGACACAGCAGTGAGAAATGCCTATCAGTAACTTAAACCCCCGAAACTCCACCTTCCGGGCGCACGGCGCGGAGCCGGGCGGTGGGAATGGAGCGAGCAGATTGAGGCCGCCACTGCAGCGCCGCCGGCATGAACTTGGCCACGAGCTGAA
>NW_006430739.1:570014-570408 GCF_000325575.1 Pteropus alecto | reverse complement strand
GCTGAGCGCGGCTCGCATCGCCTGGGGCTGCGGCCTCTTCCTTCTCCCCCGCGCCCACCGGCCGTCTGGAATCGGGCAGAGGCAGCCAAGTACCAGGGAGGGAAAGCAGAGGGGCACAAGCCACGCGGGCTCCCCCGGCCGAGCCAGGCGACCAGGAGGCTCCCACTCTGTCCCGGCACCCCCTGGGCCGCTTGCAGCCCGGATGCCCCTGGCGACGACGCCCTCGCTTGCTAGCTCCCTGAGCCCGGGCCAGTCAGCAATGGGCGCAGGATGCAGGAATCCCCCCTCACCCCAACCGGGTTTGCCGCCGCCGCCGCGGAGAGGGAGTGCGGAGTGTGCGCGCGCCGAGCCCGCTGCCTTGCGCTGGCTCCCTTGCCAAATCCTCCCCTGGAGA
>NW_006430739.1:568791-569885 GCF_000325575.1 Pteropus alecto | reverse complement strand
CCCCCGGAGCGCCGCCAAATACTTTTCTCGGCCAGTTGGCTCGGCTAGGCTCCATCCCGATGCAGCGTGTCGGAAGCCGCTTGGAAAGCTGGCCATACCATCTGATTTTGATCCGTGATTAAACGCGGACTGAGCAGACGCTAATAGGATTAGCCTGCCAGAAAACTGCTCTGAAGTCGTCGGAACCTGAGCAACACAGACGCACCTCGGGCCGGGGCTTTGCCCTCCACGCTCCTGCAGCTGGGTGCTGCCGAGCGGAGCGCCCTGAATGTGGGTGTGTGTGCCCTGGCGGGAGCACACGATGGCTGGGGAACGGGGAGAGAAGAGACTCCCCTTGCTAGGGTGGCTTGACGTTTTTGGCAACAGAAGGAATTCCCGGGGCTCCTTCCCCGCGGCGAACGGGCCGTTCACGGGTAGCCGACTGAGGCTGCCTCCGGGACATTGTCTGTGAGGGAGAGCGAGCCCAGCGTACGACAGGCGGGTGGCCGCGCTGGAACAAAGACGCAAAGTCTCCCCTAGCCCCAGCAATTTCGAAAGAGTTGGATGGGAAAAGGGCCCGGCTGTCCTGGGGGAGACCCCCGCGGGAATCGTACCGCCCCCACCGGCCCCAGCCGCGTGCGATCGTGTTCCCAGGCTGCAATGAGCCAGCGGGCAGCACCGCAGCGTCACAGCCCAGTCTTTGGCAGGCGTGGGCCGCCGCCCGGGTGCCCACGGGCCGGGCGGGGTCGGGGCCGCGCACCCACGGGGGCTTCCCAGCCGCCGCTGCTCAGGGCTCCTAGAGACCGCGCAGCTTCTTCCCCCACCCCACCTCTTCTTGTCTTTATAGATCGCTCTCCTTCTCACCCACCACCGCCGCTGCGGCCAACAATCCGCTTTCTAAAAAGCCCCTTTGTTTCCCAGGAGGCTGGAGAGAGGGAAGGGGAAAGGGATGCAGAGGCAGAGGGCGGGGGCGGCAGCCTCCCAGTGGCTTCGGACCGCTCGGGACAGGAGGGCATATGTAGGCGGCGGGGGAGGGGGCTGTTTCCAAGACCTTCCGCAGGAGCCGCAGAAGGTGTAGGGGAGCCCCCAGCTCCTGACACCCAGCTGGAGCCCAG
>NW_006430739.1:560311-568682 GCF_000325575.1 Pteropus alecto | reverse complement strand
GGCGCCCTCTCTTCGGTTTCGCTTTACTGCCCGCGCCCCTCGCCACCCGGGCTCTGGGCGGCTGTCGCGCCCGCGGGTGTGAGACGACGGCAGCGACTCTGAATCTCTCACTACCCCAGGGCTACTGTCTTTACTCCTTTCGGCGCCCTTCTGCCGCCACCTCCCCCCACCCGCAGGCTCCAACGCTCCGCGAGCCCCCTTTGTTTGGAGGCTCGGAGGGAGTCCGAACGGCCACCTCCGAGGTTCTTGCAGCGTGGGCGGGCAGTGCGGATGAGGATGCACCTCCGGACCGTGCCTCTGGACACTGGGGATATACAGGATTTAGCCGGCCCCTATCCCTTACACCTGCTCCCCAAACTTACGGGACCCCGGGGGAGCGCTTACACTGAGGAATGTTAATCATAAAGTGGGAAGTAATCTTTTGCCAGCCTCTGGGCCTGCCCTGCCCCCGCCCCCCCGAAGCGGCCAGCTTCTTTCCTGGTAAAGTTTGTTCGGAAAGGGAATACTGACTATAAGAAAAATTGACAAATAAGGAGTAGTGGGCGGAGCCCAAACTCGACTAGTGGGTCCTCCCAAGCTAAGTGAGATTCCTCCAGTTGTCTCGCCGCCACCACTGCCTCCGCCCCCTCTCCCCATTTAATCTCATGGAAACATATTATTTGTGCCTTTTCACATATCTTTCCTCTTCCCCACTCCCCTCTGCTCCCTGGAGATTATTCGTAAGTGTTGATCGAACATTTGTTCTCTGGTCTTTGGAATAGAAGGTGAAGCGTTAACCTCCCCCCCCCCCACAACACGCACATCCCAACTGCATCTAAAACCACAAGAAAGTGCTGAAAGAGTAAACCACGAGCTCTACCTTCTCCTCCCCCCTTTGTGCTTCCCGTCTGGAGCAAGATCATTGGAAAATAAAGCTGCTGATGTGCGAGATGGAACATATGGTCCCTCCATAAGAGAGTAGCTGAAATGGCCTTGAACCTGCCGGACAGACCAGCTGTTTGCTGCCAGCCAGAGCAGCTAATCAGCTTCTTCCCCTTAAAGTAACAGCCCTCTTTTCTCTTGATGACTAGTTTGCATATTAAATAAGATATTCTCCAGAGGAGAAACATGATGTGGTCCTATATTGCTTTGTACTTTGGTGTTTCTCTCCAATGCTTGTCCCCTCCTCTGGGGGCTGCCTTCACCTCTCCTCACATATACTTCCAGTGTGTGAATGTTTCCTTTAACACAGATTTAAGAATGTTACTCAAAGTGGAATTTGGGGAGAGGGAGGCAGGAAAAAAGAGAGGGTCTGACAGATTCTCAGATGCCAGGGAAGAAGTCTCTGTTTTGTTCTACTTGCTTTAGAAAAACTAGCAGCAGCACCCCCCTTCCCCCACTTAAATATATCACAGAGAGCTGCAGCTCTTCCTTATAAGATCTCCTTAAAAATCGTCCTCTTCCGGCTGTGACCATTTTCAGTTTTTCTTCAGTACAATGTGTTTGAGAGGGGGAAAAAAACAGTTTGGCATTGGAAGAAGAAAGGCTTGAGGAGATACAAGGAAATTCCATGTTAGGAAATCATTAGCAAAGGGTGACTTCGTCTGTTTTCCTGCCACTGACGCTGACAGTGACACAGATGTGTGGGTTGAAACAGGAACGTCATTGAATATTTAAACTCGACCAGGAAATAGCCTATTGCTGGGGTGGGGGTGGGGACTATACATTCACTGCATCTTAAGGTAGAGGATTTACTGTTATTCCTTTTCAGTAAGGAAAGGGAATTTCTCAGGCTTGGGCAACACATTTACTATCATTCCTGCCTCCCTTTAAACTGACCTAAAGGTTTAAAATGCACCTGTTAGTAGAACATCCCTAGGGAACTCAAGCACTGCTTAGGCTTATAAAATGGGCAGAAGCTGATCTTAGACAAGTGGTTCTTATCTTCAGGTAGTGGTTGCACTGCTCCTTTAAAGGGCTTCTTATATGCAGTAAACCTTTTTTTTTTTTAGGTTCTGATTTTGCTTTTTTTTTTTTCTGGAGCTGTGCTTTAGAGAGTTAATTATGCTAGGAGCTAAGAAACTTGTGTTCTAGAGCACTTTCTCCACTAATTAGTAGAATGATCTTGGACAAGTTCATTCTCTCTCCTTGTTCTTCACTCTCCCCTCCATGACTTCCAAATCTAAGTCCCTTCCAGCTTCGATACACTTGTGATTTGTGAATGAAATAGTAATTTTCTGGGAAAGGGAAATAGCATTGGGGAAAACAGCTAGATATATATATATATATTTTAAATGGGGCTGAGATTTTAAGGGGCAGCAAGAAGAGGGAGGAGTAAAAAATGGCAGAAAGCTAAGCAGAACAATATACAAATGGGAAGTATTCCTGTTCTTTGTGTCTTCTGCCAGTGTGAACTTCTAACCCAGAATCATGGATAGTGGAAGCTGAGAGGCAACCCGGAGGGCTTCTTGTCCTGTACCCCTAATCCAGTCATCTCAGTGCCTATCAATGGCAGGCCTCCTAATCATTGGGTTGCTTTACAGATAACAGGATCTAAACTCTTTAAATTAGGCTGGCATGTTTCCGACAGACTCATCTAATATAGAGCAGATTTGCTGTTTTGCAGTTACTTAGCAAAGGTTTCAAGGACAAAAGGCTTTCCCTCTACACACGTGCCCCACTGGAGTATGGGGTCTGAACTCACTGATGAACCTTTTCTTTTATTCCTAGTCTAGCCGGCTGTTGTTGTTTGTTTGTTGTTTTTTTTTCAAAATCGCATTTCCAACTTTGAGGATGCGGCAGCCATGAAAGAATCTGCCACTGTCCTGCTTGATGTTAATATTGATTTTTTTAAACGGATTGGGGGAGGGGTGGACATTATGAAGAAGGACCTTTTATCCTCTGAGCTCTTTGGCAATTATCTTGCTGCCATAAATGTTGATACACATATAATGGATGTAACTAAAAAATCTCCTTATCCAAGCAGAAAAGGCTGAGTGTTTGTTGGAGCAGATAGAATGCTGAGAGTATGAATAGACCAACCCAGATGTGGTTGGGGAGGGAGATAAATGATGGGGGAACAGGAGTCGGTTACTATGGATCAGCACAATAAACTAATTCCCATCATACACCTCTCACAACACCACTGAGGGGTAACCTAGGCAGCACCAGTCAACTGTACGGCAGGAGCAAAGCCTCGCAAAGCTCAGCTGGAAGCAGTCTGATTTTTCAGACATTGAGTCCTTAAACATCTTCTGGACTTTGAAGAGGGAAACTTTATAAATCTGCATGAACCCGATGGGTTTTATTGCAGTGCTTGCTACTGGCTTTGTCGTCACTGCTGTCGTCATTTAGAAAGGAAGAGCAAGGAAGAGCATGGAAGAGCAGGCCCAGGAGCCTGCTGACAGTAGGGGTCCTGGGGAGGGGTGGATTTGAATAGAGTCCTGTGTGGTCTTCTAAATGACAAGCCTGGGGCTGCTGAAGCCTCAGGAGCATGCCTTGCAAGGGGAGGGAATGGGTTCTGTCTGTCTCACACTCCGTTACTTTAATTTTTCTCCCTGTTCACAGAGCCTCCTTGATTTCCTTTGTGCCTCAAGTCCCCCTTTAAAATTTGACCTCTTCGTAATTTCCAAAAACAATAAAATAGGTCACAGCTGCAAAAGATACCCCCAGGTGAGGCATAGCGAGGGGCCTCGCTGGCCGTGGGCACCATGCTCCCCAGAGACTAGGCCAAGGAGTACCATAAGGCACTGCGAGAATTGTTTTCTCCCAGAGGGATTCCCCCTGGGCTTCCATGGAACTTCAGCTTCTGACACCGCCCTATTCACTGGCCTATATGAAGGTGAGCTCTCCCGACCCTGGTGGAGGAACCCAGTCCTGCCTTGGTTGCCCTCTAACCCTGAGGTAACTGGTACCCCTTTCTACATAGCCTGGCACTTAGCCTCAAAGTGCCCGCACTCCCTGGAGGGGAAGGGACCCACCTATCTTCCCCTCCCAGGGTACCATGGTGCTCATTCTGCCCAGAAAATAACCACAAAGTGAGCTTTAAAGAAATGCTGTTTTTCTTAAGACAGAATTGTTCCAGGAGGCCTGGAGGAAGACAGGGCCAGCCATGATTCTGACATGCTAGAAGGGGACCTGGCCAGTTGGCCATTGTGTTTACCCCCTTTGCTCCACCTGTGGGAGCACCTGGATGTTAGGCCATCAGGACACATTCTGCGGATTCTAGAAGAGGCCAGTGGAGGCCACGGGGCTTGAACCTAGTGAAAGGTATCTGGGTCGGAAGGGCCTGGTGGCTTCGGTTTGTGCCCTCTATCTTTGGAGGGGAGCTATGGGCCTTGGGGAACTAAAGGCAGGACAGAAACCAAGTTGTCCTGAATGCTTAGGGCAATGTCAAGTCCTCTGACCATTCGAACCTAAAACCCCCACCCCCGGGCTTCGTTAAGAGCCTGGTGACATAAAAAGAGGACAGTATCTAGCTCTGCCTTCCTTTTTGGGGCCCCATTAGCTGCTTGAGCATAGTCCTACACATAGTCAGACAAAGCTGCCCCAACTCATCTACAAACTCAGATGCTGAGTGTTGGAGGATTTTTGAGCTGGAAGAGGAAAGCTGTATGATTTTACACAAGAGGAAAGTGAGGCCTAGAGATAGAGAAGGGGCCCGAGTTTCCTAAGGGGACACAGTAGAGGGAGCCCAAAGCAGACAGAACCCTGGTCTCAGGCTCTCAGTCAAGTACTAGGGTCCGGAACATCCACTTTGCACTTGTGCTCAGGAAGAGTGAATGTGATTAGAGAAATGTAATATAATCCTGTGTCAGTGTGTGCTTCGATTAGCATTGTTGGGACAGCAGAGGGATGCGGAGGGGTACATTGGAATCAGAAATCCAAGTTTAGAACTAGCTGAAGATCATCGAAAGTTATAAGTTAAGGATCAGTCTGGGGCCTAGGCATCGGTGCCTCAGAAAGGGGAGTGTCTTGTCTTGTTTTGTTTTCAGGTTGCTGATAGTGTTGGGCAGCCAGCCCCTTGGAGGGCTGGGCTGGGAGGGCTCTGTTGGCAGTTGTGGGTTGTTTTGAGTTTTGTTCATGAGATCTTGGTGTTAGTATCTGCCTCTGGGAAGTTCCAGCACCAACCTGGGAATTTGAAGTGGGACAGTAGTTTCAGGGTAGTTGTCAATGTCACATGCTTTGCATATCTAATTCTGAAAGACTGGCATGCATTATGCTAGGTTTGGGGAGGAGGGCACAGCGTTTCTAAGCCGCTTGTCTGTCAAGGATTAATTTAACCTCTAATTACTATATTTTCTTCGCAGTTTGCTGCATGAACATGTTGTAACAAAAGCTCAAAGAAGTATGCCATTTCATTTCGCTGCCACTCTAAAATTAATTTTGGGGATATGGAGTCAAATCTGACACACTTGGTGTTAAAATGATTGTGCTGACAATCGAATTAAAGTGAACAATCTGATTGTTTCTAGTGATCCCCCAGCAATGTGGTATAGAGTGTTATTGTGTTAGTCGCAGCCACAGCCCTCAAAACGAGCCATGACAACGTGGAAGAGTGTTGCTGCACTAATCCCTCCGGACAGCCAGCGCTCCCGACACATGGCCCATGTGTTGCCTTTGGAGCGTGACTAATGCCCTTCGTAGTAGGGCAGCCTGGGAGCCCTTCCTGGCTGCTAACAGGGCGGGTGCGGGGAGGTCTCCTCCCACAGCAGAGGTGAGGCCATTACCAAATTGGAGACTCCCGGGGGCCTGCTCCCAAGGCAGAACCTGTTCAGGGCCTGGTGACAGTGAAATCACAAGATTAAACTGCCGAGGATTCTCCAAGCAGGCTTCTCTGCCTCCTCCTCCTTGCCCCCGCTCCAGGGATGGCCCCTTGGTAGCCCTACGAATCTCTTTTGATCTCTACCTCCCCACGCAGCAGCAGCGGATGGGGGAGGGTGGCTGGGAAGTCTGGCTTCTCAGACCCTGGACAGGAGCATGGTTTGCTTCCTGTTTCAGAGTCCACAGAAGTAGACTTGTGGGATAAGAGTGGCAACCAGCTTAGCCAGGCTTCATTTCCTTGCTTGGGGACTAGTAGTCAGCTGGACTTTTACACTCACACGCGCACCTCTACCTCAGTGACAGAGAAGCATGATTTTTCTTCCTTCCAGGAAGGAAAGATTCTCCTCTTTTTAGAGCATATTTCACCCTGGGATTTGAGAACTACTAGCGAACATTGTCTCTCTTATCCTCAGCACATCCTTTCTGAAAGGTGGTACCCAGATAGAAAGGGACAGGCTGTCTGGCCTTTGCAGTCATGCTTGTGGGTTGGCCTTTTGCAAAATCCTGAGCAAACCAAGTTCAGGTGCAGTCTCCCCACCATGTCCTTTCTGGATCTTAGACCTGCCCCTGCCCCTTCCCTGGAAAAGCACCATCCTCAGCCTTCTGTGTCTTAGTGTGACTCATTTCTTTGGGAAAATCTGGAGCCTCTAACTTGAATTGTGGTATGCAAGGGTTACCATGCCTTGGAGAGCATCCGTTCTTTAGGGCACAGGTAAGAGATGGTCAAGGGCTATAGAGGTGCTCTTGGACCTCTTCCCCACAGTGGTACTATGTCTGGCATAAAGCTGGTTCTCTTGAGATTGGAGAATAGCCAGGAGCACCTGTCTGCCAAGGCTCTCCTGAGCTCACCCCTAGGCAAGTCACCCCTAGCTGATCTTCTGAATCCTGAATCATAAAAAAATGAAACCTGTCTGTCTGAAGCAGGGGCAGCTCTTTGCCTTTTGTGAGTCACAGATTTCTTTGAGAATCTGATGAAAGCTGTGGGTCTTCCCCTTAGACCACCATACAAGTATATGCAATGTTGCATCTAACTTCAGGGGCTCATAGACCCTCCTGGAAACCCATTCATGGTTCCCGTGGGGTTCCTTTAAGACAGGTTAAGAATGCCTCGATATGGCCTCTTGGGCTGTGCCAGATGGAATGGTCATCTCTGGTTACCGCATGGGCATAGAAAGACTGTGATGTGGTGAAAGAACATAAACTTTGCCTTTAGCACGGGACATTGACCAGCTTGGGATTTTAGGCAAGTCTGTGAATCTACCCAAGCTACCGTGTCCTCAGTTGTCAGATGGGAATATGAGGAGGCCAGGCCTACCCAGCTTAACAGCTTCGGGGGAGATTCAGATGAGCCGGTGTTGGTGAGATGGTCTTGCACGCATCAGGCATACTCTCGGGTTGCTCTCTGCAATATCCCTGGCCACTCTACATTTTGCCTGCTCATTTGGCCTGAGAAATTTAACACTAGAAAAGCAGGTCTCTTTTGACAGGAAAAGTCCTTTTGTCCCTTCCTTTGACATTGTGTAAGTTACACCCAGGCAAACTAGTATAAAAGAATCTCTAGCTTGGGAGGAACCTCTGTGGACATGCAGCATGTCTGGGCTCTAGGCAGTTCTGGAGCCGTGCCTGGTTAGGAGAGCTGCTTGCCCGGTTAGGAGAGCTGCTTGCCCAGCCCTCAGCGGCTCCCAAGCGGGACCAGGGTGTGCGTATCTTGCCCAGTGCCCTGGAGGATGTTCCATGTCAGCCTACCACAGAAGTTAGCAAATGGGATCTGAGAAGGCAAATGCTTAGGTTTTCCACATTCCAGTACTGTCACATCTGGCATCAAGAGGTAAAAGTGGATCCTTGAATCTCCCCTAAATCAGTGAAAAGGTCCAGCCAGCTTCTTGATGCGAACTGGGTGGTGCACCTGCTCTGAGATTTGGCCAGGGCCCTGATCCAAGGGAGGGGGCCAGTTCTTTTTGAATAAAAACCTCAGGAGGAGACTACAGGCACTTTGGGGGAGGGTCGGCCTGGGAGGAAAGAGGCCTGCCCGCTGGACTCAATTCAAATAGCCCTCCTTCACTGCCCATGTCCAATCCTGGCAATGTGGAAAGACTTCTCAAGGCCAGACCAGGAGAGCTAGTAAATCACAGATGGGGAAACTGAGGCCCTGAGAGGGGGCTGTGCTTGCCCAGGGTCACCTGACAAGTCGGGAGCTGGCTGTGCAAGAACACTGGTGAGTATGAAGACATGTCCTGGGCCCTTGTTGGGCTTGTGCTCCCCCAGGCTCCTGACAATAGTGCCTTTTCACCTCTTTTAAAAACAAAGCCCTGTCTTCAGGTAAACTTGGCCTTAATGAATGTTCAGGTTCTCAAAGCCAGCTTGAGAGAGTAAATAGCAAGTTTGGAAAGCCCTTTGAACCCTCAGAGGATGATCCTGGCCACTCTGAGCCCGTTGCTATGCAGGTCCAGAATGGAGGCAGCCACACATTTGTAGAGCCAGTTACTCCCTTCACCCTGCACCCCCACCCCCAAGTTAGGAACCTTTTGGAAGACAGTGTGTTGCTAGGAGCTTGGATTTTCTCTTTCCC
>NW_006430739.1:504088-560125 GCF_000325575.1 Pteropus alecto | reverse complement strand
CTTTGAACTGTTTTGCAAACAGATTGAGGGGTCACCCCTTTCTTTCTTTTGTTAAACTAGCCAGATTTGCTAGGGCTGGTTAAGTAGAGATCATGTTGAAAATGAATGTTCAGTACTGGGTCATTATGCAGAGTGGCGTCGATTGCCATCCTTTGCTGGAGTGTCTGGGCCTTCAGGTTCATTGTTCATCTGGAGGGGGAGGAATCCTGCAAATGACTTGAAAGTAGATGCCCCAGCAATTTTAGGCATCTTCATATAATCATTTGAAACAATAATGGTCTGTAAGTTGGAAAGTGTGGCAGTTTGTGCTTGCCCTTTGGAAGAGTCACTGTTTGGGACCAGCTTTCTGAGTCTGGGAAGGATCCCTAGTGCCATAGTGGGAAAAATATCCACCCAGGGGTCAGCCGATATGTGCTCTGGGTCCAGCTGTGAGCCGTACTTTCCCCATCTGTATAGTGAAGGAGTCGACTAGTGGAATCTTAGGGCACCTCCAGCTCTGACATGTCATGATTCTCAGAGTTGCAAATTAAACTCTTAAGTTACTTAAAATATTTGAAAAAGAGAAATCATAATTTGTTCTTTTTGAAATGGCCAGAGGCTTGAAACCATGAGGCTTTCATTTTAGTTTGGTAGGTGGGAGCTGTGGCTGCAATATGTACAGGATAGTCCTAGAGCTTTCGGTAAAGAAAAAGAGCTGATGTGTATTTATGCAGGACCAAAGACTGGGAAAGTGGACGTTTCCTTAGAGATCCCAGTTTTCACACGTGAAGATGCTGGGGCTGGATCCTCCTGCAAGCTACTAGGAGCTGAGCCAGTCCAGGACTCAGGTGTTCCCACTCTCAACTCACTGCGGACCATTTGCCTACCCATGGTTTGCACACCCTTACAGGAGAAGCATCCAGATGTCCATCTTTTGGGCCTGCGGTTAGCAGAATATTGGACTGTGAGATTTTGATTTCTAGCCACCAAGTAGTAGCTTATCAAAAGGATTTTTTGTCCTTCATCCCTGCCCCCAACAACCAAAATTTGTTCTCGGCTAAAGTAAATATTTAATTTTGTTGGTCTTGTACCAATGCCTAATTTTAAATAAAGCATATATATTTTTTTAAATAATGAGAGGTGGTCCTTAGGGGCTTGTTATTTAGAATTATTTTAATTTTAAACATATGGGCTGTTTTAGGTTTGACTTCATATGTGCTAATTTTCGTTATTGGAAAAAAAAAAACCCTAAGCCACCCCACCCTTATTTTTATAATGAGTAACAGTTTGTCTTGCCTAAAAGAAGCTTTTAGTTTCTCAACTGTTTGTACCCACAGTACTTGGCACGGCACGTTTGCTTATTTGTTTGTTTGTTTTTAAATCACATACATGTGCTGGCCACCTATAGCTCATGGGCTGCTTACAAAATCTGTCTGGGTCATCCCCACATGGCCACGAGGTCTGGGGCTGTTTTTATTTGGTTCCAACCTGACCACCTCTTATCTGTGCCCAGCCACCCCCTCCTCAGGCCTGGAACGGGACCAGTGTCTGGGAGAGAGGCAGCCTGGGTGCCAGGCCCAGCTCTGCTGCCTCACTGTGTGACCTTGGGTAAGTCCCTTCCCTTTGCTGGACCCCACAGTTCTCATCATGGGCCTAGAGGGGTAGAGGGCTCTCTCAGATTTTCCTCTTATTAGATTGGATTGTTATATTTGAAGGCTGTGATTTAACTAGTGGAATATATGACCTTTAAATCCTTTCTAGAGGTAAACTTCAGTGATTGTCTGAATCACTGAAAGAGGCTGAGTAGACATCAAGTCCAAGAAAAATGAAACATACTAGCACTTTTAAGTATATGTCCTTCACTGCCCGCATAGTTTTGATGTCTGCCTGCCTTTTGGAAAAATGTGTCTATTCCCTCCCCCTCGCTCAGATTTCTTAAGAGCCTTGGCCTTCAAAAAGGGAGGTGGGAAAGGAGGGTAGTGCCTAAGGTCTTTCTCTCTACTGTAAACACTTGTAAGTGGCGGGGCGAGTAGAGTTCACTCTCTTCTCCCATTTGGACAGGTCAGGAGTCACTATGAAACTGGACCCTAAAATATTCCAAAACTAGAACTTGGGTGCTGGTCAATTTAGGAACTGGTCCAAAGTCATTTTGAAAAATTGATTCCACAGATATACTTTGTGTGTCTACTATATGCCAAAGACTGTTGAAGAATGGATGGATGGATGGATGGATGGACAAAAGGAAGGAAGGAAGGATCGGCAGATAGATGAGAGTTAAGATGTAAAAGTCTGCTCAATACCCAAAGTAAAGAATTTATGCAAATGAATAACGTGTCAGGGTGATGATAGAGGAGTGAACAAAACAGACAAAGCAGCCTCATGCCTCATGAAAGGTAGCCTAGTGGGAGAGACTGACAATAACAAGATCAATAAGTAAAAAAATATAGTATGTCCGATGTGATAAGTGCCTTGAAGCAAAATAAATCAAGGAAGGGAGTTGAAAAGTGCCGGGGAAGGGAGCACTTTTAAATAGGGTGGCCACTGAGGACCGTGTGGAAAGGTGAAATACAAGCAAAAACTTGCAAAACCATTTATCAACCAAGCCAGTGTTGTCCAATAGAAATATAGTGCAAGCCAAAGATGCAAGCCACACATATAATTTTAAATTTTATAGTAGCCACATTCAAAAAGAAGCAAGTGAAATTAATTTAATATATATTATTTAACCCGATCTATCTAAAAATCTATCCAAAATATTATTTCAACATGTAATCGACTTAAAAATGACTGCGATGGGGTACACTCTTTATTATGCTGTCTTCACGTTTCAGTGTGTAGTTTACACTCACAGCAAGTCTCAGTTCAGACTAACCGCACTCACTGCAAGTGCTCGTGTCACCGTGGAGGACAGCATATAATTAGACTTCAAATTAAACCTCATTTTAGCAGACCCCTGATAAACTACTTTATAGGCTGCTTTCTTTGCTGACTGGACTGAAATTATTTAAAATAAGGAATGTTGCTAATCATCAATTTGCAGAAGTTCTTTCACAGTAGGTATTTAGTAACCTTTAACATCTTAACTTTTGATGGATCTGCATGATGTCTGCCTGCCCATCCGTTCATCCATCCATTCTTCAGGAATGGCTGAAACCTGAAAGGAGTCTTCCAATTCTCAGTTCTTCTGCCTTGTGGGCCGGGTTCTGAATGCGGACCTGGAGGGAGTTCTGTGGACCTGCTCAGTCTCAGGGCTTTGAGGGGCATTGACAACAGGTCTTTTGGCAGAAGGAAAGCTCCGGTTTTGACTTGAAATTTCTCAAAACACCAGTTCCCTGAATGCCTGCAGGTGTCTAGAGACTGCTGTCCTGGCGCCTCTTGGAAATCCACTCATTAACTGAGAGCATTTTGTAAGGGGTGGCCCCTCAACCCTGTACTCTTTGCTCCTACACCTTCTCCTTGGGGGGCTAATTGATCACTTTTAAGCTTTATCTAAGTTTTTAGCTTGACATAAATTCAGACTTCTAGAAAAGTTGCAAGAGGAATACAAATACTTTCTGAATACCTTTTACTTCAGTACCCCAAGTGTTAATGTTTTACCACATTTTCTGTTTTATCTACTTTCCCCTCTACACACACACACACACAGACACACACACACTATATCTTTTTTCTGAATCGCATGAGAATTAATTGCAGACAGCGTTCCTTTATCTCTAAATAGTTGAATGTGTCTATCCTAAAAACAAAGACATTGTCTTATATAAGAATAGGATGTTGGTCAAAATCAGGAAACTAACATTGGTACCAATCAGATCTAAAGATCTTAATCTAAAAACTCTATTTAGATTTTGCCGATTGTCCCCAAAATGTCTTTTATAGCAAAAGAAAACTCAGGATCCTGTGGTGCATTTGGTTATGTCCCTTTGGTCTCCTTTAATCTGAAACAATTCTTCAGTCTGTCTTTGTGTTTTGTAGCCAGTTGTTTTGCAGAATGTCTCTCATTTTGGGTTTGTCTGATGTTTCGTCATGATTAAATTCAGGTTCTACACTTTTTGGCAGGAATACCACAGAAGCAATGCCGGGTCCTTCTCAGTGCATTATTTCATGACATGCATAATGTCGATAAGTCTCATTACTGGTGATATTAATCTTGATCACTTGGTTAATATGGTGTCTGCCAGGTTTTTCCACCGTCAACTTACATTTTCTTCTTTATAATTATCTTATGGGAATGTATTTTAAAGATCTGTTCATGTCCTGTTACTCCGCAAACTTTCATTAGTTTAGCATCCATTGATGATCCTTGCCTGAAGTGAGTTTATTATGCTGGTTGCCAAACAATGAATTTCTAGTTCTATCATCCCCTCTAAATTTATTATTTGGCTTTCTACTGTAAGAGTTATCTTTCCTCCCTCATTTATTTACTTATGTATTTGTTTATATCAGGTGAACTTGAAAATAATAAAATTGTTATTTTATTTAATGAGTTCTAATTCTTTACTATCATTATGAAGCTCGAATTGTCCCAGGTTTGGCCAGTGGGAGCCTCATTCATGCTGTCTCTTATGTCTTTTTGACATGTCCCTAATCATTCTCTGAACATGGCCTTAATTTCTGGCACAAGATATTCCAGGCTCATCTTGTACATTTTCTGACTCAGCCTTAACACTCAGCCATTTTCCCAAGGAGCCCTAGTTTCTTTTGGTGGAGAATGGAATTTAGAAATCAAGATCTGAGCACTAGATGTGTTCTCATTTCTACAGGAATGTCATTGCTAGTAGACCCTCTCAGTCCACAAAGCCTGGAAATTAATTAATTAACTTACATTTATACTTCATTGTATTTTATTTTATTTTTATTATTGTGGCAACTTCTCCATCATGAGTTCACACTGATACCTCTGAATTCCAATCCAGCAGCAAGATTTATTCTCTCTTTCCCCTTTCAATATTTGTAACTCCCTTTCGTGTCAGTGAATAATCTCTCTGCTGTTTTCCGTAATATGTTTGCCCATTTACTGAATCCCAAAATACACAGAAGGTAGTTTCAGAATTGCTAACCTATAACTCTGTGGAAAGAAGGCTGTTAACTAGAGTACAATATTTGTTTAGAATTCATTTTGTCGTTAGCCTAAGGATATATTGTCTAAAGTCTGTGTTAAAAGGTACCTGGGCTAGTTCTACATCCCTTTGCCCCCAGGGTGGTCATTTGCATATGGTTCAGTTTAAATTTGTTGAGGTAACATTGGTTAATGACATTATACAAATTTTAGCTGCACAACATTACGATTTGCTATCTGTATACTCTAATGCATGCTCACCACCCAAAATCTAGTTTCCTTTTGTTACCATATAATTGACCCAATTCACTTCCCCCATCACCTCTGCCAATCACCATTCTGTTGTCAGTATCTATGAGTTTGTTTTTGTTTTTAGTTTGTTTAATTCTTTTTTTTTTTGAGCCTCTGAAATAATAACGTAATTCCAAAAGTTAAAACTGTACGAAAGCGACACCTCTCATTATTTCTATTCTTTCCACCTCATTCAATTTATCCCCTCTAAATAACCAACCTCATTTGTTTTCTGTTTCATTTTGTACAAATGAACAGATATCTGTACATTTTCCTATATTCCTTTCTCACATGAAGAGTAGCATACTATAGATACCCTTTTGGGCTTTGCTTTTTTACATTACAGTATATCCTAGAAATCACTTCATATCAGTTCATAGAGATCTTTCTCATTTTTTCATAACAGCTTCATGAAATGGCATTATGTGGATGCACCATAGATTATTCAACCATCCTCCTCTGTGTGAGCATGTAGGTTGTTACTAATATTTTGCGATTACAGACAGTGCTGCAAATCAACAACCTGGTACATATGCATTTTCATTTTGTTGGAGGTGTATCTTCAGAGTAGATTCCTAGGAATAGTATTAGTGTGTCAAGAAGTAAACATATACAGTTTTGTTAGGTATTGCCAAATTCCTCTGCTGACGCGTTGTACCAATTTACATTCCCATCAGCAATGTGTGAGTCTTTTTATCCCTCAAGCCTTGCCAACAATGTTTGCTATACTTTAAAACTTTTGTAAATCTTGATAGGTGAGAAATGGTATTTCAGTAATTTTAATTAGCATTTTTCTAATTATGAGTGACTTGGAGCATCTTTTAACATGTTTTGGAGCCTTTTTAAAATATATTTGTGTGTATGTGTGCATGAATCATCTGTTCCTATCTTTCTCACTTTTTCTATTGGTTTTTTAACATTTTATCCTCAATTTTAAGAGTTTATATTAAGGGTATTAGTTTCGTTAAATCTGCGATATATGTCACAAGTAATTTTCCCGATTTGTTTATTGTTTTTTGATGTTGTTTATTTTTCTTTGCCATGCAAAAGTATTTTTATGTAGTCACATATCAATCTTTTATTGCATCTGGATTTTGAGTCACAGTTAGAAAGCCTTCCCTCACACTCATTTTCCTTCCAGTATCTGTAGGGTTTCAGGTTTCACATTTAGATTCCTAATCCATTTAAAGTTTATTCTTGAGGATAGTTTATGATATGGAACTTTACCCATTTTTAGATGGCTACTCAGTTATCACAAACCTGTTTTTAAAAACATCTTTGCCCCCAGTGATTTAAACGAAACTTCTATCGGATACTCAATTTCCATACATACTTGACTGTATTTCTAGATACATGTTTTATTCCACTGGTCGATTTGTCTATTCTTTCTTCCGATACCACAATTTTAATTATAGAAGACTTACAGTATGATTTTTAAAATCTTTTTATTTTGAGTTAATTGTAGATTCACATACAGTTGTAAGAAATGATACAGAAAGTTCCTGTTTACTGTCACCGTTGCCCCAGTGGTGACGTCTTGCATAACTATACTGCAGTGTCACAACTAGGACACAGGCATTGATACAGTTCATCCAAAATAAAAGCCCAAGTTGAGTTTTGAGGCTTCTTTATAGTAATTTTACATTCTTGTTCATTGCCCGGTATGTAATTTGAAAATACTTTCTCCTAGTCTGTAGCTTTTCATCCTCTTAACAGGTTCTTTCACAGAAAGATTATTTTACAGACCACGCTTTTGTTGTCAGGTCTAAGAAATATTTACTCACTGAGTCTTCTAATCAATGAACACGGTATGGCTATTTATTTAGCTCTCTATTTCTTTCATAAGCATTTTGTAATTTTCTGGATATAGATCCTGTGCACATTTTCTTAGATATATAATATCTAAGTATCGCACTTGTGCAGCAATTGTAAATAGTATTGTGTTTCTTAAACACAGTTTTGATACGATTCACATATAAAATTCATTTAAAGTGTTCAATTCAGTGATTTTTAACTATATTCAAAGAGTTGTGCCATCATCAGCAATATTTAATATCAGAGCATTTTAATTACCCTGAAAAGAAACCACATGCCCATCAGTAGCCATTCCCCATTCCCCCTTAGCCTCACCTTCTAGCAACCATTAATCTTTTTGGTTTCTAGGGATTTGCCTATTTCGGACATTCTTACAAATGGAGGCATATAATAGGTAGCCTTTTCTGAGTGATATCTTTCCCCTAGCATACTATTTTCAAGTTTTATCCATGTTTTAGCATGTACTGGTACTTCATTACTTTTTATTGTCAAATAATATTCCAGTGTATGAACAGACGACATTCTGTTTATCCATTCACTAACTGATAGAAATTTGTAACACTTTTGACTGTTATGAGTAATAACCGCTATGAACATTTATGTACAAGTTTTTGTGTAGACATAGCTTTTATTTCTGTCAGGTCTATACCTAGGAAAGGAATTTCTCGGTCATATGGTAATTCTACATTTAACATTTTGAGGAACTGCCACAATTTTTTCAAAATAGTTGCACCGTTTTCCCAATCTCGCCGACATTATATGAGGATTCCAATTTCTCCACATCCATACCAACACTTGTAATTTTCTGTTTGTTGTTGTTGTTGTTGTTGTAAACACTGATGTTGAGCGTCTTTTTGTGTTTGTTGGCCATTTGTACATCTGCTTTGGTGGAACATTTTCTCAGACCCTTTGCCCATTTTTGAATTGGTTTGTCTTCTGTTGTTGAGTCATAACGGTTCTTTATATGTTCTGGATATTAAACCCTTATCACACATATGAATTGCGAATGTTTTCTTTCATTCTCTGGATCATTTCCCACTTTTTGATGGTATTATTTGTAGGACACAAGTTTTAATTTTGATGAAGTCCAATTATCTTGTTTTTCTTTTATCACTTATGTTTTTGATGTCATATCCAAGAAACTATTGCCTAATTCAAAGCCACATGAGTTTGGTAATTTTGGTTCTTACATTTAGGTCTATCACCCGTTTTGAGTTAAGTTTCGTGTATAATGAAAAGGGAGTCCAACATCATTTCTTTTCCATGTGTATATCTAGTTGTCACAGCACTATTTGTTGAAAATACTATTATTTTGTCTTGGCACACTTGGTAGTTTGCTAGTAGACTGTTAAAGATTTTCTCATTTTTATTTGTGATTAGTTTTGGTCTCTAGTTTTCTTTTTTGTACTGCCTTTGTCTGGTTTTCATATCAAGGTAATACTAACCTCATAAAATGAATAAAAATGTGTCCCCCCTTCTTTATTTTTTAGACAAGAATGTGTATAATTGGTAGTGATTCTTTTTTAATGGTTGGTAGAATTTTCCAATGACATTATGTGGATTTGGTGTTTTATTTGGCGGGTAAATTATAAATTATGTGTGTCCCACACATTTTTTATAAGTTTTGTTTCCATTTTCATTTGGTTCAATGCACTTTTGTTTCCTTCGAGACTTCCTCTAACCTATAGATTATTTAAAGTGTGTTGTTTAATTTCTAAGTATTCAGAGATTTTCCTGATTTCATTCTGTTATTGATTTCTGGTTTGATTCCATTGCGATTAAAGAACATACTCTGTGTGGTTTCACTTCTTTTTGTTGAGGGAGGTGTGTTTTAGGACTCAGGATATGGTCTACCTTGGTATACGTTCAATGGGCCCTTGAAATGAATGTGTAATCTGCTATTGTTGGATTGAGTGTCATTTAGACCCTGTTAGTTGATGAAGTATTGTTGAGTTCTTCATCTTTGTTGATTCTGACTAGTGAGTGGTTGTATCTATTGCTGAGAGTGGGGGTGTTGAAGTCTCCAACTCTCTCACATGGATTTGTCTGTGTGTCCTTTTAGCTTTCTCAGTTTTTGCTTCATGTGTTTTGAGACTGTTGTTTGGTGTAAACACATTTAGGATTATTATACCTTACTAGTGGACTGATTCTTTTATCATTATGTAATGTCTGCCTGTCTCCAATAATTTGCTTTGTTCTGAAGTCTTTTTCTGATATTAATGTAGCCACTGCTGCTTTTTTTCAAATCAATGTTTGCATGGTATATCTTTTCCCATTCTTTTACTTTCAACCTACCTGTGTTATTGTATGTGGAGTATCTTATAGATAGAATGTAGTTGAGTCATTTTAAAAAAAAATATCTACTCTGCCAATCTCTATCTTTTAATTGGCGTGTTTCTACCATATAAGTGTAATTGTCGATATGTTCAGCTTAAGTGTGCTATTTTATTGTTTTCTGTTTGCTTCTTCTGGTGTTTGCTCCTCCGTTTTCTCTTCCCTTGCATTCCTGTGGGTTGCTTAGACATATATTAAGATTCCATTTTGATTTATATTTAGTATTTTCGAGTATCACAGTGTATAGTTTTCTTAGTGGTTACTCTAGTAGCCAGTTAGTTGTTACTCTAATAACAGTGTACATAAGTAATTTATCAGTCTACAGTCTACATTTTACCACTTTGAGAGAAGTGTAAAAATCTTAACTTCCATTTAGATCTCTTTATCCTTCCCACTTTTTAAATATAATTCTTAACCATTCTTCTATACATACTGAGTGTCAGAGGAGATGGTGTTATAACTTTTACGTCATCCATCAAATATGATTTAAGAAACTTGTGAAAAGTTTATTATACTTATCACTATTTTTACCTATTGTGAAGTTCTTCTTTCCTTTATGATGTTTCAAGTCTTTTTCTATTATTTCCTTCCTGCTTAGAGGACTTCTTTTAGCTATTCTCTAATAGTGGGGTTATTAGCAACAATGTCTCTTAGTTTTTCTTCATCTGAGTTCCCCTTTATTTTTAAAGGTTATTTTCTGCCAGATATATAATTTTAAGTGCTTTCTTTCTTTTTTTTTTTCTTTTTTAAAAATGTTATGCCACTTCCTTCTACAGGAGCAACTCCGTGGTTCCTGAAAAGAAATCCACTGTCATTTGAAGTGATAGTTCTCTATAAGTAATGTGTCATTATTTTCTGATTGTTCTCAATAAAATTTTTTTGCCTTTAGTTTTTGTAAGTGTAATTATGAAGTTTCTTTGGGTTTTTCCTGTTTGGGATTGTCTTGGACTTTCTAGGTTTATAATTTTGCTGAATTTTGAAAATTTTCAGCCATTACTTCTTTAATTAATTTTTCAGTCTCATTCTCTCCTCTTCTTCTGGGCCTCCAATGGTACAAAAGTTGGATCTTTTCTTGTTGTCCCACAAGGCCCCGAAGGCCTGTTCCTTCATCTTCCTCCTCCTTCCCCTTCTTTTTTAGATAATTTTCTCTCTGTTGTTCAGATTGCCTGAATTCTATTGATAATGCTCTCAAGTTCATTAATTCTATCTTCTGTCATTGCCACTCTACTAATTAGCCCTTCAGTGAGTTATTTTATTTTTGTTATTGTGTTTTTCAGTTCCATAATTTCCATTTGGCTCTTATAACTTTTTATTTCTTTGCTGAGATTTTCTGTTTTGTTCATTTGTTTTAAGAATATTTGTAATTGCTTGTTGAGCTGACACTACCCTGGTGAGCAAATGGGAGCATGCTTGGATCTTTGACACCTCTGAGCAGAGGTATCAGAGCGTGGCCATTTGCTAACATTGGGGCTAGGGGCGGGTAGGTAATATCATCTTCCTCCTTTGCCTGGCTGAAACCACAGGCTGGGGATGGCTTTTCTGTTGGTGTTGGCTGGAGTAGGGTGGGTGTTTTCAAGAAAGTTTTCTTAGACCACCTTTTCCACAGTGCTTTGACTTGTGGGGGGAGGCTCGTTGAAGTTTTTTTTTTTTTTTTTAACTGAAAGTGTTGTCAGTTCCAGATTAGAGGCTTTTGCAGCATCCTGTCCAGAATATAGAGAAGTCAGTAAGGAAAACCCAGGGAATTCACTGCTGTGCTCTCCCTCAAGTCTCTAGGTCCCTAGGTTGACTGTTTTTTTCTTTCTGCCTTCTAGAGCCTTCCTATCCTTGCTTGTTATATTATTTCCAGGTTTCGTTTGTTTCTACCGTCTGCTTTTTGAAAAGTTTCTAATTGTGATAAAATAGACTTAATGGGAAATTTATCATCTTAACCATTTGTAAGTGTACATTCACTATTGGTAAGTGTATTCATACTGTTGGGCAAGGTGCAGGCCTTTTTAGTTGTAAGATTAGGACCTGGGAGGAATGAGACTACTACTCCATCTTGGTTAGAATCAGAAGTGTCCTATGTTTTCCTGGCTATTCTTGAATGCTTATATTTCATAAAAATTTAATATCAACTTGTCTAAGCATTAAAAATCGTGTTGGCATTTTTATTAGGATTGCATTTGATATTTATAAACTAAGTTAGAGAGAAATGGCAATTTTATGATGTTGAGTCATTTTATTCAAGAGCATTTCATTTGTTAAGGTCTACTTTCAAATCTTTCTGGAATGTTTTAGCATTTCCTTCATAGAGGTTTTATAAATGCTTGTTCTGTTCCCCCCCCCCCAAGGATGTTATTTTCCTTATTGTTTTTGTAAGTAGAGACTTTTTTCTGTTGTATTTGCCCCATCTCTGGCTTTTGGGGTCATGAAATAAACCAGTGACCCTTTAAATCTGGATCTTCAGCCTGTCACCTGAGCTCTAGACTTAGATTTGTAACAGTTGATCCTACCTGCTTACCTGGTTAGCCCTCTCACACCTTCAATTCAGTGTACACGAGGATCTATTTCTCTTCTTCCTGCTCATCCCAAACCTCGCTCTAATAATGGTAACACTCACCAGAAACTGTAAACTTATTTCCAACTCATCCTTTTATACCAACTCACCAACTAATTGGTCATCAAGTACTGATTCTCTAGCATTTTAGAAGCTGTGATCATGAAATCAACATGTTAGACAGAATCATAGTCATCTAGACTAACTGTACTTCTGATGCCTAAATTCTCAATTCGATTTCTCCCTTATGTGGTTTCTGGCATGTGCTTGAACATGTATTTCCAGGGACAGGAAATTTAGTCCCTTATGTGGCAATCGATTTTATTTTTGGCTACTTCTGAATACATGAATAATATATATCATTTCATCACCTTTCTAAAATCATCACCCTGTGCTTGTTCAGCACCTGCCTTGGACCCTGAGCCCACGACCCTCGCCTGGACTGATGCTCCACCTTGCAGTGGTTCATTCCCATTTCTCTGTGGGTTCTCCTACAGCACAGTTCTGACCATGGCTCTGCCAGGTTCCAGTACACACAAACTGAAGGCCAAACTTCTTTGCCTAACATCCAAGGCATTTTCCAAGCTGACCTCCCAGGCTTCCTCTCCCACATTATCTCCAGCTACTCTGGGTGGGTGAAGGAAGGATAGAAAAAGAGGAAGAAGGAGAAAGAGGAAGAGAGGGAGGAGCCAAGAATACAGTAGCTTTCTAAAGGCCTGTGTCAACCTTAGTTGTGGAGAGTCCTTCTTTCCTGCTCTGTCACTGGAGGTAAGGAGAACTGGCAGCTTTGGCATCTTATAGCAGGGAGGCTGTCAGTGATCATTACACTGGGACCAATAAATAAATATAACATCAGTGACCATGAATACAAACTAAATTCCAGAACACTGCCTCCTCCATGAACCCCCATAGGACATTTCTGTTTCCTGGAGGTATTGGTTGCTTGTAGCCTTATAGTATAATTATTTATGGAAGGCTAATTCACTTAGGGGAGGGACTGTCTTTGATCCCTCTCTGTATCTTCCACTCTGTCTTCTTTCCTTATCAGAATCCCGTTCACTCATTAGGGTCCCACTCAGATGTCACTTCTGCTGGAAAACTTTCTCCAGTCTTAGTCAGAATTCATTCCACAGAGATTTCCTGAGCACTGAGGATGAAATGCTGGAGAGGTGCGCTTCCTACCCTGTAGGAGCTGGCCTTCAAGACAAGCTTCTATGTTGGTGTCCAGCACCATCTGACGTGTGTCATAGGTCAGCCTGTCCCACTGAGCTCCAAGCCCAATACCCAGCCCAGAGTAGATTCTCAGGGGGTGGATGGTTCCAAACCAAGTGATATTCGGGTTCAGGGAAAGGAGAGGATGAATGGCTCAGAGGTCACTTGCCGTGAGGAAGAGGTCATGCAGGGCAGAAGCCATCACCCAAACAGCTAGACCTTTGCTTAGGCCCTGAGGTGGTGAGTTTGCGAGCAGTAGGGGATCTAGATGGCAAAAGGCAGGACAGAGAGGGGCTGGCAAGTATGGAGGAATCCGAAGGCCATGCTCTGGAACTTGCCCTGTAGGAACTGTGGCACCACCCACAATTTGAGCAGGGAAGATGGTCACACCAGTTTTTTGGAAAGATCACTCTGACTGCAGTATAGAGGATAAATTGGAAAGCAGAGACTGGAGACGGGGGTGGTCCCCTGGGAGGAGGCTGTGGCAAGAGTCCAGGGGAAAGATGATAAGCATAAACCAGGGCAGTGGAAGGAGACAGACCTGACAGATGGTTGAAAGACAGAATCAACAGATGGCCATTACTCCAAAGACAGGCTTGACTGATGTTTCACCCGTACAGAGATGTGGGCTAGAATCTGTGATAGAAATACTGTTATTAACAACTGTGCAAGGTGTTCAGCTCAGACTCGAATAGTATTGTGGATTGAATTGTGTCCCCCCAAAGGATATGTTGAAGTCCAAACCCCTACAACCAACCTATGATTGTGACTGCATTGGGAAATAGGGTCTTTGCAAATATAATCAAGTTAAGATAAGGTGGGGCCCTAATCCAATATGACTGGTGTCTTTACAAGAAGAGGGAAAGTTGGCATTGAGAAACGCAGGGAGGAGAAGGCCATGTAAAGACAGAGATGGATTTTGTGTCTAGAAGCCAAGGAATGCCAAGGATTGACGATAGCACCACAGAGGCATGGAACAGAGTCACCCTCAGAGCCTCCACAAGGGACCAACCCTGACAACACCTGGATTTCAGACTTCCGGCTTCCAAAATTGTGAGACACAATATATTTCTGTTTTAAGCCAGCCAGTTCGTGGCAATTTGTTATGGCAGCCGCAGAAAACTAACACAAATGGTATGAAAGAACAATTGAACAGGCTCTTGGGGACTGTTGAGGGGGTGATAAGGGGACATTCATGGTGTAAAAATCTGGCAGCGACCGTATTAGGTGGCTTGGGAAGAGATCATTTTGTATTTTGGATCCAGCCTGCTGCATTGCTCTTTAAAAGGAGGCTTGTTAGAAAAAAAAAAAAATACTGGGTGTTGCTCAGGAGTTGTCACATGCTATTGTCAGAGAAACAAGACGGTCTCCTAAGAGACCTACAAATTCATTCTGCCCTGTGGCTTAAGTGGTTACCTCCTGGTCACAGACTGGAAGTTCCCTGGGGAGGTTAGAACCCAAACCTCCCTGAGGGTGTTCTTCCTGCTTTACCTCAGCATCTCTCGCCTCATCTCTTATTTTTGACAGTTACACGGACTTTAACTAGCATGTGTTGTAGCAGAGGATTTTGATTTAGAAAGTAGAAAAAAAGGCAAAAAAATATTAAAAGTCACTGCAGTTCATACACTGGAATATTATTCAGCCGTGAAAAGGAACAAAGTCCTGGTATCTGTTACAACATGGATGAGTTTCCAAAACTTACTAAGGAAAAGAAGCCAGACACAAATGATCATATATAGTATGATCCGCTTTATATAAAATGCCCCCAAATAAGTAAATCCATAGAGATGGAAAGCAGAGTCATGATTGCCAGTGGCTGGGACTGGGGAGTGGGAGACAGGGAGTGACTGCTAATGGGTCCAAAATTTCCTTTTGGGGAGATGAAAATGTTTTAGAACTAGACATAGCCTATGGTTGCACAGCATTGTGAACGTACTAAATGCTACTGAATTGTATACTTTAAAATGGCTAACTTTATGTTCACGAGAGCTTTACCTCTATAAACAAAGTCATTGCAGGCTTGAAACCATATTTTTTACTTGGTTTCTGAAAATATGGGGATCAGTAATCCTATCTGTGGCTCTGAGGGCAGGGCTGTCTCCCCAGCTAAGCAGCAGGCAGCATAGAGGGCCCGAACGAGCAGACATCCACTCCCATTTGTCCACGTGGAATGAAGAGCAGGGTAGCCCGGCCCTCCTGAGAGCCGCCTCAGGCCACCCACATGGTGAGACATCACATGCTCCCATCTGACTTCTGGGTGGACCAACCATACCTGTGGTGGAGAAGGATAAAATGGAAGTGTAAGGAGGCAAGGCCCACTACATTCCCTCCAGTGCTGTGAAAAGATCTCTCCACACGGTTGTGTGATTTTAAAGAGCAGTTTCCTTCACAAGCAGCTTCTCCTTAGGCTATGGTTTCCTGGGAGCCTTTCTGAAAATTCCAGTGAAAAGATCCTGGAGTCTTCTCATCCAGAAAGCTGAGAAAGCACAGGTCCGCCAGAATGATGAGCAAAGTGCATTGGTATATCCTATGAAATGTCGAAAATCGCCCATATTCTCATATTCTGAGGCTCAGGGATATCACCCAAAAGCTGGGATGGGAGGGGTGTTTTGCTCCTTTGTCGAAGTATAATTGACAGAATAAACTGCACATATTTAAAGTACAATCTGATCAGTTTTGACACAAGCCTACACCGTCACCAGTTAAGATAATAAATATCCCCATTAACTCCCAAAGTTTTCTTCTGTCGCTAGGTAAACCCTCCCCGTTGTCCCCTCCATGATCCCCAGGCAACTACTGATCTGTCTTCTGTCAATCCTGAGTACTTTGCATTTTCTAGAGTTTTGTGTAAATGGACTCATAGAATAGGAACTCTCTCTCTCTCTCTCTTTCTCTCTCTTTTTTTTTGGTCTGACTTCTCTCTTTTGGCATAATGACTAAAATTTAGTCATGTGTGTAACAGTTCTTCCTTCCTTTTTATTGCCGAGAATTATTCTTTTCTATGAATTATGCCACAATTTATTTATCTATTCACCTGTTGATGGGTTTGGGGTTGTTTCCAGTTTTTGGTGAGTATAAATACAGCTGCTATCAACATAAGTGTATAAATGTTTGTGCGGGCATACTCTTTGCTTTCTTTTAGGTAAATATCCAGGAGTGGAATACGTAGGTCATAAGGTGTTCATTTAACTTTTTAAAAAATGCCTAAACCGTTTTTATTTTCAGAGTAGTTGTACAATATTATATTCCATGCTTGTGTGATTTTTAAAATCCATGGCTGTCTATGGGGTTGGCAGAGGTTCACGGTTTTTCACACATGTTCTGCAGCAAATTAGACATTGGGCTTGGTCCAGAAATAACCTTTGTTCTATATTATGAAACAAGATTGGGAGGAGGGGCAAGTAGTGAAGGGGAAAAAAACTGGATGTGGGGGACAGAGCTCAGGGAATAAGGGAACATCAACAGGAGTCAAATTGACCTCTTTGAAGGGAAGACTGAGGACTGCGGGTGGCTGAGGGAAGGGAGGGGACAGCCAAGTGTTCAGAGCCTTTATCCTGACTGCCTGCTGGAGAAATCGAAACTCTGGAGAATGAATGGGTCATTTTTCCGGACACCCACTTCTAGGCCCTGGAGCCCACCTGTGGGACCATATTATTGCCTGGGTCTGGGAATCCATTGCAGTGAGACAGCATACACTTGGCCGACGCCTTGGAATAAGGCCAGAAGTGGGCAGTGTGACATTACCTGTTTTCCACCCTTCACATGCTTGCTGTTTTGTACAGTCCTTCTTCCTTTTCCTATTCTCTCTCTCCTTTTTTCCTATTATCTCTTTAAAGGCCGATTGGAGAGAGGTGAGGTGGGGAGGGTGCTTGAGTGATATCACATCTTCTCAGAGAAGTCCCCTGTGGCTCTTGGGAGATTGCTAGACCTGGAAGCAGGAGACTTCTGTTCTAGGGCCAGCTTTTCCGGAGCTATCCGTGCTGCATGCACTCCCTGAGCCTCAGTTTCCCCATGTACAGAATGTGGCTCAGACTAGCTGGTATCAGACGGTTCTTCCAGTACTCGACTCCAAGGGTGAGAAATTGAGCCCAGCTCCAGGGCCTCGTCCTAGTCCTTGAGTTGCAAAAGAGAGTTAGTTGCAGATGTTTTATCTCAAACCTCTCATCTCTGCATCTCAGAAATTCACACTAACTGCACTTAATGGAGTCTTGCGTGTCCTGATGAAGTACAGTCTCTTTAGGCCATCCTTGCGTTTAAAGTGATGGGATGAGGAGGAAGAGAAAGGTCTGAACACCTGCCTTCTTAGCCAAACGTGTGCTGCTGCCTTCTCCTGCTAAGAAGAGCAGGGACAACAGCTCGTCCTTACTGAGTCTGGATCGCACTTGGTGTTTCTTTTTAACCCTCGCAGCACCTGATGGGTAGATTCTATTATTATTGCCTCCCTTTACAATGGAGGATACTTAGGTACAGAAAGGGTCAAGTCCTTGCTCCCTGTCACTTAGCCAGAGAGTAGCGGCACTGTTAAGAAGAAAAAGAATGCATGAGAGGGCCTCCTTTCCCAGCAAGATGCAATCCAAGCATGCAAGTCAGAAAGGGATAGCGTGCTGCCCTCAGACCTCCATCACCTCGCAGAGCTTGGCTAGAAAGGACGCAAAACAAGCGCCACCCAAAGCGAACTCCAAATCCCAAAATGCAGCTTTACTTTTCCCTTGTGCCCCTTGGCTCCTCTGGGTGGCTGTAGGATCTCTCGATTCTCGAGCCAAGAGGGAGTGGGTCCCGTGGTCCCTGGAAGACCCACCCTGTTAGTGTTTTTCCATCAAGATAGTAACACACTTGTTCTAGAATTTCTCTGTGGCAGACATTGGCTGAGTTCGGGGCCCCACCAGGAGAGATCCAAGAAGAGGAGCCAGAGCCACCCCAGAGTGATTCAGGCCGAGAGGGCAGGACACTGTTTCTTTTCCATGGAGCAGGGCTTCTATAATAGCCTAGAACAGGGTCTGGGGTCTGACTCAGCCTCTCTCCGCACCCCCTCCCTCAGTCGCCCTCTCCACTTCATTTTCATTTTCATCTCTGAAAGCTGCTTCTCAGCCGTTTCCCAAGAGGGTCTGACTCATGATCCCAAGCTGTCTCACCGAGGAAAAATGTTGGAGTGCCCGACGACAATTATAAGCCATGGGCACAGCCTCTGTCCAAATGGGCCCAGCCATCTCAAATAAACAAGCACGCCTGTGTCTGCAAACCAGACGTGAGGCTCTCAGGAGAACCTCTTTAACCAGCCATCATAAGGCTCATTATACCTGGATCTGTACAGAGGAAGATCTTTATAGCACTTGTGATGGGTGCTTTCTGAACTCTCTGGGGCCAGGCTGGTTCTCGCCCCTTCTGGCAGGGAAGAGAGTTAATACTGGGTGCTGCTGAAATGACTCCCGAAGGCCAGGATTCTTAACTCTTTCTGTGCTATGGATGTCCTTGACATTTTGGTGAAACGTTAGGGACATTTCTCAAAAAACAAATATTTTTAAATGCACAAAAAACGGTAAGATCACAAAGGATACCAACCAGATAAAAATAGTTATTGAAATAGTTATCACATCAACAAAGCAAATGCGTGATATGTTTCTTTAAGTTTTTCTTAATACATTAAATAAGATCTATCCGTAGGTCTCATAACTACTGCAATTTCAAGGTAGTAATATTTGGAGATTCTGGCTGTGACTGTAATGTGAAATAAAAATATCTGTGATTTCTCTTGGCGACAAAGTCACAGGTTCTGTAAATATTACTGTGGTTTGTTGCCAACATTCATAATTGAAGGAAATGCTAAATTTCAGTTAGAAGTTAGTGAAAACAGATGTAATTTTTCCCCGCTGGAGTTTGTAGATTCTCTGAATTCTGTACATGAACCTTAGGTTAAGAGCCCCCTGCTAAGGCAACACTGAAACCTATGTAGATTCTCAGGTGAGTCAAACTGTTGACCTTACAACTTTTTCTGACACTGTGCTTTCTCTTCTTACTGCCAAAGCACAACCAGAGAACTTACATTCCAGTCTAGCTCCACCAATTATGAGCTGTGTGCCTTCGAGTGAGTTGCTGAACCTCTCTGAACATCAGTTTTCTCCTCCGTCAAAAGGGGATAACAACAGTATCTACCCCCTAGTGTTGACAAGAGAATTAAATGAGATAATGCATATAAAACATCCTGGTACTATTAGCCGTTAATAAAGATTAGCTCTAATAATTATTATAGGACACACACAGACAGGGGAGGGTGCGGTGGTGTCCTAGAGCTGACTCCTGCTGACTCTCGAAAGCCAATTGATAGATTTTTAGGAATTTTGTGAGCTGTTTGACATCATGCCACAGTGAGAGTATTTACAGCAGAAATCATCAAGTGCTGCAACAGAGCTTTGAATCAGAGCTTTTTTTTTTCCCTTGGAGAGCTGCTTGTTAAACATTTATCAGCACAGCACTTGGGGATTGGGGGGAGGCTGTTCTTACCACAATGGTGGCGAGCCAACCTATACTGTATCTGGGAAAAATGTGAAACATCAGATGGGTTTCGGGGGAGAAAACGAAATGTTCCTTGCGGTCCACGTTAATTTCATTTGTTGTCTGTTGGTTCTTCCATCTACATAGTTTCGCATCGAGAAAAGAACAGGTTTTTCTTGATTAATGTTCACAGTTCTTGATAATTACTTCTATTTCAGCAATTCTGCAAAAGGATCTGTTTCCAGATAAGGAGGAAAAAAACCTCTGTTCTTTTTACCTGCAGAGTACAATATTTTTTACTTAAAATCCAATATTTCTATGTACCGGTAACTTATTTCCATGTCGAGTTTTATCTGTAAGATTCCCGTACGTTCTTTCCTGAGAGTATTGCAAAGGCACATGGCAGAAAAGTGACTTTACTGATTACGCAGCCCTGTTAGTATTAATCGAGTCCAAATATTGGTTTCGATGGTGTTTAGAGAGAACTCCTAAGTGGATGTTTATGTCTGCAAATGGAAGTGCCGAGTAGCTAGCTTCGCAGAGCTCATGCGGGGGAGTCAGTCCTGGGTGGTGGTTTACTCATGCACCGGCATTTGGTTGTATGGGCTGTTTTCAAATGCTTCTCTGCTAGCTTTCCAGTCTATAAGCCACTTGTGTATGCTGCTGTTCACCTGTTAAGTACGCTGACACGTGATGCAGAAAGGAAATATAATGGGGATGGCAAGCATGAGAACTTACAACTCTGAAGAAGTGGAACGTGGCAGAGATGGGAGCTCCCATTAGTCCTGGCAGGGACTGGACAGCCTCTTTTGTGGGTATGCTGTGGGATGCTCCAAAAGGCAGGTGTGCCGTGAAACTCCCTCTGGCCTTGAGGACCTCCACTGAGACGTTGGGTGGCCTGCTGAGCTATTGGTCTGACACATTCCCACCCCCAGTGCAGTTTTTCTCAGATTGTATCAGTTTTTATGAAATGTGGGAACAATCAGTTTGACGCTTCCCTTGCTGGGTCATCACCATGATTGTGGTCCATACACAAGTCATGTCTCTGACTTTTCCTCTTATTAAAACCACATTAAATTGGGTCATACCTCTGGCTGGTTGCTTGGCAGCAGGTAGATAATCCAGCCTCATCATCCGGACTGGACATTAACATTGTGAATAACCAAAGATGACAGGGAGTTAGAGATAGGGACCGTGGCTGCTAAGATAAGATCTGGTTTCTAGAAGCAAAAGTGGTAAAATTAACAACCTAAAGTAATGCAAGCCGCTTGACTTGCATTAGTCTGGGCTCATTCTTTTCTCTGCTATGGCATGGTTTGTGCACTTCAGATAGAGTGGCCAGCTGAGCTGCCTCTCTACAGAATACATCCCCTCAGAAGCACATAAAATAGCAGTCTCTATTTGTGTGTTTATGCCTGTGGCAATTTCCAATGGTTCCCATCAAAATGTACCTGTTTTCTAAAACGTCTTTTTAAAATATAAATTTCACAGTTAGGAATGCGGGAAGGAGAAATGAACATCCTATAAAGTAAACCAGAGAAATTGCCTCCTATAATCGACAAAGAAATGGTGTGTGGATATTGCTGTCAGTGATTGAGCCTGACCTTGAACTTGATAGTAGTGAGCCCAAGCCTCGGAACTGGGTGTGTCCCTTCCCCTCTTGTTTTGCTAGTGCCGTGTGTGTGCTGGGCCCTGATGGGAAAGGAACTTCCTGGAAGGCGCAGAGCAGGGTCCCACCTTTCATTGTTTGTCATCCAGAGAGGACACTGAAGCCCAGAAAAGGGCAGGGACCGCCCAAGATCCCACAGCAGAGGAGCAGCAGAGCCTCTCAAAGCACAGGCCCCTGGCTCCTAGGCAGGCTCTTCACTCTGTCCCAGTAGAAGGGATGAAGCTTGCTTAGGTCTCTTTTCCTCTTTGTCACCCAACTGTTGACACCCACATTAGTAGTTTTTGAATGTTGGGACCTTTCCAGAGCCATCTGTTGCAAGAGGTGGAGAGTCCTTGCACCCGCTCATTCAGTTGTCACTGATGGACCTGCCGAGTGCCAGGCTCTCTTCTAGGGACTGGCATTCAGCATGGGGCTCATATTCTGTGGCGAGAGACTGGACAGAAAAAAGTCAAATGTTGTTTTATTTACCATGATAGCATTTCACTCCACGCAGCAGTTAATTACCACAGTGGCCAAGTGCCCCTCAGCCAGGACCCAGAAGGGGCCTAGAGGAAGCCATTTGGTGGGGCTTACCACATGTCTGCAACTGTTCTAAACACATTACAGATATTATGCCTTTGATCTTCACCACTACCCTATGGAGCAAATGTTATTATTATCATCTCTTTTTTACAGATCATGCAACGGATGCACAGAGAGGTTGAGTAACTTCCCCAAGGCCACACAGCCAATCAGTGACAGAACTAGGATTCAAATTCAGACCATTGTGTACTAGAGTCCATGCTTTAACTGTTTGGCTACTACATTGCCTCTCAGGATAGCACAGATCTGAAAATAGACCCTACCAAGTTCAAGGAAGGCCCAACAGCCAGTCCAGGATCCAGCCCTAGGTCTTCCCTACTAATGTGACCATCTTCACTGTGGAAAGAACTCCAAGGCAGCCATGTGTTAGTTCAGTACCAACAGGCCTGGCCAGTGGCCTATTCCCCTTCCTAGCCAAAACAGCCTCCCCTGGGACAGGAACTTATTTGTTTCACAAAATGTGAGGCTCTGAGGAGCCAGGTCTGATCACACCAGCTTCTTCTTCCCCGTTAAAAGTTTATCAGCACTGACCAGCCCCTGTACCCCATGGAGGTGTCAAGCTGGGACGCCAGGTTTTTCAGAGGATAATAGATTGTTGTCTTGTTGGGAGACTGGTGGCCACCACTGCCTGTGCTTTGGAGCAGTCTTGCCAGCTGCAAGGACATTTCAGCCTTTGACATGCACAGTGCCTGTTGGATTTGGCCTTCAACACAGCCGGACTTTCATGCTCTAGCCAAGGCCACTGTGATGAGCAGAGGAGAAGTGTACAAGTTGTACCAGAGGCTGCCTAAAGGCTGTCTGCCAATGTGTCTGGGATGCTGTCACCACATCCCACACTGCCGTGATCTCAAGATTGCCCTATAAACCTACCCAATAGGACCCTTTGCTGCCAAGGCATCTTTCTCTGGCCCATTTCCTTCTTTCTTGGGTCCCCAACAAGCCAGCTGTTGGGAGTTATCAGAGGCCCGGGAGCAGAAACTGCACTTACTGACAGGAGAAGCAAGCAGGCTGTCAGTGAATTGAATCCAGTCTATGTAACTGGTCCGTTTGCTTTACAGATCACATCCTTTTGAGTCAATTTTAGGTAATCAAAATTTAGTAATTAAAACAATATGATCTAGAACCGTGTTAAAAATCAAGGATTTAAAAGTGCCCCACACGATGTTCTAAAGCTAGAATGGTGTTAGTATGGTGATACAGATTTTCATAGCAAGAAGCAATCACTCATTAAGTCCACGTGTCGGCAAATCAACAGCACAGGGAGTCTATTTGGTACTTTTAACTGCAGACAATGATGCGGGGGGCCCGAGACTCAGGACCTGACATCAGAACACATCAAAACAATCTTTGAGTATGAGAGGGAAAGCTTTCACTTCTCTCCAGGGTTCTATCATTACTTAGGCAGCAACATATGATACTCTCCCCAATCCTCCTTGCGTTGTACCTTCCCCCAGCACTCGCCTTCCAGGTTTTCCCTGACTTTCAGCCATCCATACGGGTAGAGGGTCACCCACCACTCCCGCAGATCCACCTCTCCAGCTCCATTCTCAGGCTCTTCCTTTCTTGCATTTCTCCAAATAGACTCCCCTTCTTGGCCAGCTCCCTGCCAGTCTGCAACCTTTTGTGTTCTTTCGGCCATTCCTTCCCCTGATCCAGCCATACATCTCATTGGCCACTGAAGCCTAACTCAGTGGACACCGCATGGACTAATGAGCTTTGCCTCAAGTGTGTATGGAGTTGTGACAACTTTTCCCACTAATTTTATTTCACAGCTGCCTTTTGTTCTCTCTCCTCTCAGAAATAGTTTTGTGAGTTTGTTTTTTTTATTAAAGTGAATACTATTAATTTCATTCCAATTGCAATGCCCCTGTAGCTATTTAGTGTCACAAACCCACCTTTGAAGTTTTTGAAATGTTCGCTTGCTTGTCCCTATATTTCTAGTTACTCTGGGTGATCAGATCACTTATCCTACCTGTTGAAGGGTCTTGAGAAATCATCAGAAATGTCTTTTTTTCCCCCATGGACCACTCAGTTGCCCTTACTTGACTTCTCTTGCACACTATTTCTCAGATCCTTCCCTTCTGTGTAAGTATCCTATGCTTCTTGTTTTGCAAATTTAATGACTGATGCTCAGCCATCACCGGAAGGCTGTGAGCCCAAGGCAATTCATAATAAGTCCACCCTGGCCATTTATGAGTTTGTTATGGGGGTGTGGCTTCCCCCTTCCCATGTTACTCAGAAACACTGTTTAGAAGATTCAGTCAGGAACATGAAGAGAGGCATGAGGCAGATTGGAAGAGACCCTGTCCCACTAGCGAGAAGCGATCAGTCAGTTTAAATCTCATCACAGCAAGAGGAAGACTCCAGACCTTTTGGAGAGGCAGCAGCATCTGAAGGAAGCAGCTGAGATGCGTAGTCAGGGGTGAGGAGCTTGGGGTGTGTTTCCGAAATACAGAAGAAGGCAAGGGACATCACATTCCTGGATCCCCTGGCTAGTGAGGGAAGAGACTCACCCCACAGAAGGAGGCTCTTTGGAGAAAAGCTTCAGGCTTCTTTGAAAAAGAGAATGGTCTTTAACCTGTGGATAGTAGATCGGCTGGTGATGCTGCTCTGCTAGACTAGAAGACTGTGGTGGATGAAGGGATTGTGAGATGGCTGCCTGCTTGATGGCTAGGGTCAACGACAGGCCAGGGCACTGAGAGAGAGGGAACACTTGCTTACACGACTTGTGAACTTTTATCACGGAGCGTTAAGGAATCACGCAGATCTGCAAGAAAAGAATCATAAACTCCTGGATGGGTACGTACTTCCAAGTTCCAGAAAAAAAATTCTTTAAACTAGATATCTTATGTAGCTATAGTTTTTGATGTGGTTCCTTGGAAATATTGTAGAACATGCTGTGAGAGAACTAGTGAGCGAATCCTCAGAAAAGGAAGGCAGTAAAAAGTGGGTCAAAAACAGAAGCAGAAGGAGCAGGGACCCCTCAGAGCCACCCCGAGTCCATCAGGAGCATCTGGTGGTGTGAGAATAGCCTCCTTTTCTGCCGGAAGAGCTCACTGGGCAGGTAGGTCAGAGAAAAGCAGACGAGTGCTTTTGGACCCCAGCAAAGCATTTGGCAGAGTCTGTTGTGAAATCCTCTTTTACAGCCCAGTTATGTGATTGTGTAACCAAGGAAAGGACTGTATCCAAAGGCCGTGGCTAATGGATTAATGTCTTCCCTTGGAGAAGGAAGTCTAGAGGCAAGTCCCAGGGCTTGCTTCACTTTTTCTCAATGATCTGGATGAGATAGAGAAATCACTCTTACCAGATTTGCCCCTGACAGAGTGCCAGAGAGTGAGAATTCTCTGTACCATGGGATTGCGATCTAAAGAGATCTTGATGAGCTTGAGAGTCAATTTAACAGAGACAAATGGTAGGGCCTACATTTGGGTCCTGAACTCCATCTGCCCAAGTGTAGGATGGGGGACTCCTAGTTGACCGTGATCTCAGTGCGATTCAGCAGTGAGCTGGGCTGGCCAGGAATGTTACCATGGTCTTAGGCTGCAGTGACAGCAATGGCCTGATCAGTGTGAGGGTGAAAGTACTGCTGTGACCACTCCTGGAGCCTGTTGCTCAGTTGACATCAAGCGATACAGACAAACAGAGTTGACCAGGCTGGTGAGAGAGGGTGTTGAGGAGACTCAAAATTATATGCACGCCAGTGACCTCCCCATGCTGGAACTTAAACCCCGGGCTCCTGATTCTAACTTCTGAGCTTTTTAGTGAAGGCCTATGCAAAACCCTGTAAGCAGTGTACTGAACACCAAGACTTGGATTTGTTTCATTCTGTTTCTTCTGAGTATATTCAAGAGTTGGAAGACGTTCTCATGGAAAGAAAGCAGAGACCCTTTTGGCCATTACAGATGGTGTGGGCTATCCCCTCTAACTTCCAATGTCCAAGAGAAACTTAGCAGAGATAATTTCTCATTAAAAGCAATTTCTTGAATGAATACAAGATGAATTCACAAACCACCAGAGACTTCTTAACTATTTTGAATGATAAGCATTATTTTAAAACAATGCCTTTGGATGCACAAAGTTATATAACTTATAGGACTTTACTGTACCTGAACTTCACTGCAATACAGAGTGAAAATGTCTCTTTTCTAATACTTTCTCTACAACTCTCATACTTGCTTTGTATAAGCACAAAGAGGAAGGATGACTCAGTATGACATAGGCAGTTTGATTGGATGAATAAATGGATGACTGATTAGATGAATGAACGACAAAATCTTGGCACAGAAGTGTTTATTTGGAGTGTTTCTGAGTTTTTAATCAACTCTGCGCATAGTCGAGGAGTGGTAATGGATGACACTCAACTGAAGAGCCTGGAGCTCTGGGGATCTGTGATGTGTTGTAGTAATATGCCTGTCAAACTCTAGCTGTTTGCATTCTTTTAAACTCCAGAAATATACATCTGTATTTGATCCCAAAATGGAGTTAAATATTTATCCTTGAAGGAATTAGAGCTAGAAAGACTATTGAAGTTGCGGAGGTGGTACTGATTTGGGTTTTGAAGAAATTAGTTTAGAAGAAATAAGTACAGTGGAAACAGTCAAGCTCAGGTGAACGGAGCTGGCTAAGGCCTCCGAGCATGATGGAATAAGCCTGAAGCAGGACTCTGGTTGTTTTCCTGAAACTTCCTTCTCCTGGTAATCTAGCACACTGCACCCATGGCCTCCACAGTTTTAAGCTCCAGCCAATGACATGTCTTTTTTTTTTTCCTGACTCAGGGAAGACAGATTTGATCAAGAAATAATATCTTCGCTCCAGTATTAACATTTGGGCCTATGGGATGGAGTAGTAGTAGCTATGGGTCAAGTGACTTGCATCTAAGATCTGCTTGAGATTCAACAGATTTTCCTCTGCTGGCGGTGGATCACAAAAATGGAGCTTTGTCCTTGATAAACAGGCGAACTCAGCATAGGGCCAGCAATAGAAATTGACTTGTATAGTTTGAACTGTGGAAATCGGCTCTTGCTTTCAACGAGAGTAGCCTACCAAAAAAGTATTCATGTCACTTTCCTCTCCAGCTCTTTTCGAAGCCAAAAGCTGGCTGTCTGCACAACATTGGCCTTGCCTGCTTATCATGCCATGCAGCTGAATGGCTGCCTATTACATTGCATTCGTCTTTAATGCCCGCTTGTATGCGTTTTGTTGACTGTGTTCTCGAAGGGAAGTGTCTGGGAACCATTTCCGAAATGCACAGCAATTTTCCCACTGTTTTTGGAAACCAGAGCCATTGTCGCCAACTCACAATACGTATCTTGAAAATTAGATTGTTTCCTCCAAAGCTGATGGTAGTAGCCTTGACTGTTTTCTTTCGTTTGTGAAATAATATCTAAAGTATTTGCAAAGCATTTCCAAGAATGGAGAGAATTTCATTTGTCATAATAAGTACTGAAAGCACATTTTCCTCTCATCAAATGAAATTCCACGTGAAGTCTCTTAAGTGCAACACTAGGGTTTTTTTTTTCCTATTATTCAAAACTCATCTAAAGAGCGGAATGCATTAAGGAAGGGAACCGGAACGTGCACTCTTCATACGTCTTTTCTTGGCTAATAATAGTCTGTATTTTTTTAAACACTAGCTGTTCTGTTTCTTCTGTTAACTTGCTGCACCTCTTGGCTGCTTGTTAAGTGTCCTTTTCTCCCCCTACCCACCTTCTTAGGTAGTTTTCTCAGATGTACCTACCACAGTATATAGTTGGAGACACGAGGCTAGACAGTGGGTATAGACCTACGGGGACACCTCCTTGCGATGCCTGGTGACAACTGCCCACTTTTCTCTCCTAGCTGTGGCCTTGTTTCTTCCCAGTTTCTTTTTAAGGTACTTTTGGGCTCTGAGGCTAATGAAGAATTTTGAAAATTGTCTTAATTAATGATCCAGGGCTCTGGTACCTCAGATTGTCTTGTTTAGAATCTCAAGGTCACGATTCTTTGGCTTAATGTGGAAAGAGGGGGCCCCAAACTCCATCCAGCCCCACTAGGAATCTGGAGTCAGTCTAAGTTCTCTCCAGCAGCCACTGAAAGGAAGTCTGTTTGTCCACTCTGTGTGGGGAGTCATAATAGGTGGATAACCATAGAAGAAAGTTGACATAGAGGTGGTGCCAGCTGGCAAGCCACATGGGGTTCTCCAAGCCAAACTCTTTAGTATATTGAAAGAAAGTGAAACCCAGAGAGGTGAAGCGACTGGCTCGTCAGCCTTGGCAGGGAGAGGCTGCAACCTCAATGTTGCCGGCACTTCTTTGAAGAGAGGCAGGGTCACTGGACAGCCTGGGAGGCCACCTCAGGGATTTATTAGGCTGCTTCTGTCCATTCCTCTTCAGAATGTGGACCTGACTGACTGTCTTCATTCCAGGTCACTGCAGTCATGCCCTGACTTGAGATTCAATGAACCTGACTTCTAAGGTCAGCTTTCCCTGTCCGTCATTCCTTCTGATCCTAGACAAGTCTCTGCCTCGATTTCCCTATCTAGACAAGAAGGGGTTATCTTGTAATTTCTAATTTTCCCTCCCAACATTAACATTGCAGGATTCTAAGCAGGCTTTATTATAAAGGACGGGGGAGAGGACAAAAAGGGTCCCCTTCCATTCCACTCAGCCACTGGCTCCGTTTCCTGTTCTGCGGCTACGGGCAGCCCGCCCCCCTGCGCCTCTGTCCCATGGGCTTCCAGATTCAAATTCTCATGTGACCCTCACACAATACACGTGAGGGGAAAAGAGCAAAGGGGGTCAGTCCCATTTTGTTAGGTGAGGAACCTGACACTCAAAGAGGTCAAGTGATTTGTTTTAGATGGAAGTGGAACCCAGGTCTCCTGGCTCCCATGTTCTGCCCACTGTTCACCTAGACCACAGGCTGAAAGCACTGTGCAAACCTTTACTTGCCTGCTTTGGTCTGCTGTTATGGCTGGCATCTGGGCCCAAGTGGTACATGTTTATAAGCTATTTCTACACTCTGAAGCTATTAACTGCTGAAATTACTACAAAACAAAACCATTTCCAATGTTTCCATCCTGCCTAGCCCAGCATTTCCAGTTATTAGTGTATGATAAGTCTTAGGGACAACATTATTTTTAAAATCATTTCAAGGAGAAAAGAACCTTGCTTGTGTGTGTGATTTCGGACCCGTAGCCGAGTGGTAGGCAGGGGCTGGAAAGGAGGATATAAACTTCATTTTCCTCGGAAATCTTAAAAGATTTTGCTTTATCTGTTCTCTAAAAGGAACATATTTCTAAAACTCCAATTTAGATTAAGAAGTGATAACAATTTGGGCTTTATAACAAAGACTTAATTAGTTATAATTCACATACCATGCAATTCATTCTTTGAAACTGTACAATTCAGTGTGTTTTAGTGTATTCACAGAGATCTGGAACCATCACCACAATTAATTCCAGACCATTTTCTTTCTTCTTCTTTTTTTTTAATAATACACATCATTAAGTATTTAGTATGTGCCAAGCCCTAAATTTTCCATGTATTGACTTGTTTAATCTTCAAAACAGTGTAATGACGAAAGCATCAGTTATTATGAATGAGGAAACTAAGGCACGTAGAAGGCTGAAGTAGCTGGGACTATGTAGAGGGTGTCATTGACTTCAATTGCTTTGTAATCTGCACATACAATTATAACATTTTCATCACCTTCAGAAGGAACCCTGTATCCATTGGTAGTCACTCCACATTCTCTCCTCTCCCCTCAGCCCTAGATAACCACAAATCTACTTTCTGTCTCTATGGACTTGCCTATTCTAGACATTGCTTATAAATAGAATTATGCAATATGCGGCCTTTTTTGCCTGGCTTCTTTCACTTAGCATAATGATTTCAAGGTTTATCCATGTTGTAGCATGGATCAGCACTTCGGTCCTTTTTATGGCTGAGTAATATTCCATTGTGTGGATAGACCACATTTTGCTCATTCATTCACCAGTTAATGGACATTTAGGTTCATTCCGCCTCTTGGTTATTATGAATAGTATTGCTGTGAACATTCATGTACAAGTTTTTGCGTAGACATGTTTTCATTTCTTTTGGACATATATGTAGGAGCGGAATTGCTGGATCATATATTATAGCTACTCTCTTTTTAACTTGTTCAGGAACCGCCGAACTGTTTTCCAGAATGGCAGCACCATTTTCCATTCCCACCAGCAATATATGAGGGTTCCAATTTCTCCTGATCGCTTTGAGCTTTTTAAAGTACAAATTAGTAGTTAAAAAATAGTCACGGGGACGTAGAGCACAGCATAGGGAATATAGTCAATAGTATTTTAATGGCTGTGTGTAGTGCCAAGAGGGTGCTAGAGTAATTGGGGTGGGGGAGATCACTTCATGAGCTATATAAATGTCTAACCATTGTACTGTATTCCTGAAACAAATTTAAAAAAAAAAAAAAAACACCATGGCATCTGCCAAGTGCAATAAAGCAAAGCGCAGTAAAACGAGGGATGCCAAAAATAAATAAAAAATAAAAGTTGTGTTTTAGGATATTGATATATTTATTAGCACAAGGCTATAATTATATGCCTTGCAGCTCTTTGCATACTGCCAAAACAGTTCTTTCAAATGCACAGAAAAAATTAAACATTGTATTACGCATTCCTAAAGACACATGGTGTTCAACACACTCAAGTCATCAAAGCTCTAGGCTGAGGGACTCCTTCAGAGCCTTCTAGTCCAGCCCTCCCCCTAAGCTCAACTCCAGTTTGCAGATCCACTCAGCAGACCCCTTGCTGCATGCCCTGCATACTGTGGAGCTGCACACACAAGGTATGCTTCCTTCCCTCACAGAGCTCATAGTCTAAAGTGGAGCCACATGCTAGACGAGTACTTCCTGCCAAGGGCTAAGGGAACGCAAAGGGACTCCATCATATGTACTTTGTAGGACTATTGGAGAGAGCTAGTGAAATGCTCTACGTAAATCACCGAAGCAGATGCCTGGCTTATAGTGGGCAGGTGTCCAGTGGTAGCCGTTATATTTCTGTATAGAACTTTACATTTCACACATTAGGAAACTGAGTCTTTAAGGTTAAGCAGCTTTCCCAGAGCATCACAACTCATGACCAAGAAACTGGCTTTTGCTTCAAGGCCGGTCATTGGGCTCCAAAGCCCTGACTCTGCTGACATGTAGAAGCCCAACCTTCAGCCTTTATAATCCTTGACCTGTCTGTCTCCAACCTGGGCTCTTATCTGTCTCTCCCAGGTCTGGTTCCTCCTGCACCAGGGTGTCCTTCTTGACTCATGCCCAGCTTAAATACCAAGAGTGTTAGTGGCAGATACTAATTAGTAACAGTTAGCCAGTCCCTATTAGAGCAGGGTGATCTGCTGTGATTAGAGCCCAAAGTGGCCATGATTGATGGTAATGAGTTGATGGGTCGATTCCTCATGCAGTGTTCTCAGCAGCCCCACACTTCTTTCCACTGTCCAGGCTGGAAGTCTGGGGATAGGAGTGGCCTTAGCCTCCTGGTCTATGTGCAGCCAGCCATATGAATCTTCATCAGAGCTGCCTCCTTCCTATTGCTTCCTCTCCATCCTCACATGTCCCCCCCACACCACAGTTTTGTCTACAAAGGTTTGTAAAGCATTTGCCATGAGAAAAGCACTGTGTCAGGTGCTCCGGTTCAGAGCTGCCTGGGATAGGACAATCCCTGGCTTCAGGCTAGTGGGGCAGGTAAAGCAATGAGTTCAGACCTGGGTGTTCTTTAAATGCTGAGAGCCAAAGACTGCCCTCGGCTCTGGACACTCCAGTTCTTAGTCATCCTAATGAGAGACGAACCTTCATCACAGAAGAGTAAGTAAGCTCAGAAGCTCAGCGTGACCAGCGAGCACACTCTGCTGTGAATATAGGCAGTCCTCACTGGCATCTGCGCCTTCCCCGTAGAAATATTTTTCTCCCCAGTGTATTACTCTGCTAGGGCTAACATAACAAAGTTCCACAGACTGGGTGGTTTAAACAACAGACACTTATTTTCTCACAGTCCTGGAAGCTAGAAGTTTGAGATCAAGGTGTCACTAGGCCCTGACTCCCTCTGAAGGTGCCATGGAAGGACCCATTCCAGGTCTTTCTTCTAATGCTTAGAAGTTCCTTGGCTTGTGGCAGCATAATTACAGTCTTTTCACATGGCATTCTCCCTGTGTGCTTGCCTCTGTGTCCAAGTTTCCCGTTTTTATAGGGACAACAATAATACCAAGTTAGGGGCCCACTCTACTCCAGTATGACCTCATCTTAACTAATTACATCTGCAGTGACCCTAGTTCCAAATACAGTCACATTCTGTATTTGGAGGTTAGGATTTCAACATATGAATTACGGGAAGGAGGATGCAATTCAACCCATAACACCAATGTACATGTTTGAAGACAGATTGAAATGATTTTGCTGTCAACAGGACACCCACCCAACTAGGTGGGTTCCATTCCTCTGCAATCCCATTTGAAACCTGGAGGTGTTTTGGCTTTTTCTTCATTTGAGGGGCTAAATTTCACCCTTGAAAATGAGGGCTGTAACATCGAACGTCTTCTATCCTGACTGAAAATCTGCCCAACAATCCCGAGAGTCGGGTTGGGACATTATGGCACCTATCTCTGTACTCTCGCCCCATCCAGGGAGCAAGAAGAAGAAGCAGCAAGGATGAGGGACACACTCAGCTATGTCAGGTGCAGCTCAGAAGTAGGCACCCAACTTGGCTTCATGCAGCTCAGCTTTTGACCTTGCAGTCCAAAGCCCAGGCAGTCTCTGTCCCTTACTTCATTTGTTCTCTGACTATTTTGGTAAGGGCTGGGGGTGGAGGGCTAGGATTCCTCTGCACTTTTAAATAAGGTTTCGGTCCTTCGGAATTGCTCCACAGATATCTTCATGCCCCTCTTCCTTCCTTGCCAAATGCCTTTGATCTGGCTCCTCGTTTCCTTCCTCTGTTATGTCTGGAGTCAGGTGGCAACAAGGTGCAGCTGGCCCCAGCTAGCACTTTGAGCTGGACATCAGGGATCTGGCAGAGTCCACGAATCTAGGAAGCAAGAGGTCAGGTACTAGAGGCTTTGACTAACATGGGAGATATGAGGCCATAATGACCCAGAGTTACAAGGGTGCCTTCAAAACTCAGGCTGATAGCACCCAGAAGGTGTCATCCAGATGTTTTCTTGTGGGTGTGAGTGACAGAGGCTCCCAGGTGTGTGCTTAGAGCCTGAGGGAGAAAGAGAGCCTGCCCACAGGCCTTTGCTCTGAACTTGAGGTACAAGTATGTTCCCGCCCATCCCACACCATGTGCACAGCCACATAACACATCACCCTGGAGCATCAACTTTCTTGAGGTTGGGGGTGTTTTCTATCTGTACCAAAGCCAACGTGTTATATAGAAGGAAATCGAAGGTTGAATTCACGTGGCTTTAAGAAGCTGAAATCCAAGTGTGTGTGGTGGTTGGCTTTGGGATTCATCTACAGGCCTGCATTATGCTTGGATGAGAAATACTTGTCTGGGGTTGATTTTTTCAAAATTGTGGACTTTCGAAATAGGCTTCCTGGACAGGTGCTCATGGACATTGCCAGGGGAGGAGGAGCCTAAGTAGGCCTCCTGGGTGGAAAGGTGGTGTAGCCCTGCTGTGGACAGAAAGATCTGCCCAAGGGTTGTTTCCCAGCCCCAGATTCATGGACAGAGGTTGGTGTGCTGAGGATGGGAGACCCTTCTAACTTGGGCCAAATTTTAAGTTTGTTTCCAGGCGGGTGCTTCCTCCATTGACCATACTCCCCTGCCCTGGGCCCAACTGGAACATGAGCGTGGTGATGTGGTGGTGGGCCAGTAGGCGGACTACAGAATCAAGCCTTCGTTCGGGAAGCTCTGGCCACAACCCCCTCCTGTCCACTTTTATGTTGGCTGCTAGGAGCCACAAAGGGGCAAGGCATGAAATCAGTGGAGTGGAGTCTTTAAAAGCCAAAATGACATTTTTTTGGCCTTTTTTCTTGAAGGCTGAATAGGTAGCTTGTTTGATGTTGATAGGTTTTGTGTCGCCAGCCCCGAAAGGGGATCTGGGTCTTCATCCTCCATACAAGCTAGAGATGATGGGGCAGGGAGTTAGCGATGACCTCAACAGTGAATGAAGTCTCTTTTTTTCTCCCATTTTTATTTGGGTGCATTGCATATTATATTACATTTTGTCATCATTGGGGTGCCTTTAGTCCCTAGTATTTGAGTGAGGTTACAGCTGAGGCCTTGGGCTTGGCCCCTGAAATGCTCCAGAAAGATCTGGGTGAGAATTGTTTTTTAAAAAGATCTGTATAAACTTCTGTAAATTGCTCAAAAAGAAAAAAAAAATGCTACTTAGGACATGTCCCAGAAGCAACAAAAAGAATCAGAGTTCCCTTGGATCGGGACACTAAAATCTTTTTTGAACAGCAGTTAGCTTATTTTGATATAATTATAGATTCACAGGAAGTTGCAAACATGGTACAGAGAGGCCCCTGATGGTTACATCTTATATAACAGTTGTGCAATATCTAAACCAGGAAATTGATATTGCTACAAGTTTTCGTCTGAACATAAATTTTCATTTCTCTGGGATAAATGCCCTAGAGTGCAATTGCTGGGTCATATGAAACTAAACATTGCATGTTTAGTTTTAGAGGAAACTGCCAGAGTTTTGCAGAGTGGCTGCACCCTTTTGCATTCCCACCAGCAATGAATAAGTGGTGTGTTTCCTCCACATTCTCAACAGCTTTCGGTGTTGTCACTTTTTTTTTTTTTCCATTCTGATAGGTATGTAGTGGTATTTCATTGTGGTTTTAATTTGCTGTTCTCTAGTGCTTAATGATATTGAACATCTTTGTGTGTGTGTGTGTGTGTGTGTTTTGCCATTGGTAGAAACTTTTCAGTGGGATGTTATTTCATGTCTTCTGCCCATTTTCTAATTGGATGGTTTGTTTTACTACTATTGAGTTTTGAAAGTCTTTATATATTCTAGATACTAGTCCCTTATCAGATATGAGGTTTGCAGATATTTTCTCCAGTCTGTCATGTGTTTTTCATTGTATTCACAGGGTCTTTCAAAGAGCAGATTTTACTTTTGATAAGATCTAGTTTATCACTATTTCCTTTTATGGGTTATGCTTTTGGTGTCAAGTATGAAAACGAGATTTTTGCCTAACTCTACATCCCAAAGATTTTTCTCCTACCTTTGTCTAAAATTTGTATACTTTTATGCCTTACATTTAACTCTATGGTCCATTTTGTGTTAATTTTTGTGTAAGGCATGAAGCCGAGATTCAGGTTTTTTTTACCTATAAATGTTCAGTTGCTCCAGAACCATGTGTTAAAAATGCTGTCATTCCTGCATTGAATTGCTTTTGCACTTTTGTCAAAAATCAGGAGGGCATATTCCAGCCTCTGCCTGCACTGTGGACTTTCCTAAAATCTCTCAAATGTCCTCAAACCCCAAACAAGCGGTGGCTAGCCTCAGCGTGTCCTGTACCTCTTGTTAAATGGCCCAGCACCCCCTCCTTAATCCTTGGCAATCATTAATGAGTTTATTTCTATAGTTTTGTCACTTTGAGAATGTTAATATAAATGGAACTGCACAGTATGTAAGTTTTGGGGATTGACTCTCCCCTCCCCAAATAATGTATTTATTTATTTTTCTAGGAGTTTCATTTTTTTTTTATGGTGACATTGGTTAACGAAATCCATTAAGTTTCAGCTGTACACTTTAACAGTAAGGCATATATATATTTACATTGTGTTCACCTCTCATAGTTAGATTTCTTTCTGTCACCACATATTCGACCCCCTTTACCCCATCTACCTCATCCCTCTTTGCCACCCCACTACCCTCTGGTAACCACTAGTCTATTGTCCATGACCATGAGTCTCTCTGTTTGTTTGTCCTGTTCATTTGTTGATTTTAGATTTATATCCCACATATAAGTGATATCATGTGATTTTCAACTTTTTCTGTCTGGCTTATTTTGCTTAGTGTGATTATCTTGAGGTCTATCCATGTTGTCGCAAATGGCAGTTTTTCATCTCTTATGGCTGAGTAATATTCCATTGAATATACGTATCACATATATGTAGCCAGTCATCTATTGTAGGATACTTCAGTTGCTTCCATGTCCTGGCCACTGTGAATAATGCTGCTATGAATATCGGTGTATGAATATCATTTCAGATATGGGTTTTCAGTCTTTGGGGTAAATACCCAGTAGAGGGATTGCTGGATCATAGGGTAGATCAATTCTTAGTTTTTTGAAGAAACTCTATACTGTTTTCCATAGTGGCTGTATGAATTAGCAGTCCCACCAGCAGTGTATGAGGGTTTCTGTTTCTCCGCATCCTCTCCAGCGTTTGTTATTACTTGTCCTGTTGATTATAGCTATTCTAACAGGTGTGAGATGGTATCTCATTGTGTTTTTGATTGGCATTTCCCTAATAGCTAGCATTGTTGAGCATCTTTTCATATATTTGTTGGCCATTTGTATGTCTTCTAGGGAGAAGTGTCTGTTCAGGTCTTCTGCCCGTTTTTGAATTGGATCATTTATTTTGTTGTTGTTATTGAGTTGTATGAGTTCTTTTTTTATATTTTGGATATTAGGCCCTTATTGGAGGCATTGCTTGCAAAATATTTTCCCATTTGGATGGTTGTCTCTTTAGGAGTTGGCTTTTCTCACTCAGTATAATTCTCTACAGATTCATCCAGATCATTGTGTGTGTGTGTGTGTGTGTGTGTGTGTGTGTGTGTGTGTGTGTGTGTGTGTGTATATATCAACGGCGATATCTTTTTTTATTGCTAAGTAGCATTCCATGATATACATGTACCAGTTTGTTTAACCATTTATTCATTGGAGGATTTCTGGGTTGTTTCCAGTTTGGGGCTATTATGAATAAAGCTACTATAAACACTCATTTGCAAATTTTTGTATGAACACAAGTCTTCATTCCTCTGGGATAAATACCCAAGAGTGCAATTGCTAGGTCATATAGTAGTTGCATGTTCAGTCTTTTTGTGAAACTGCCAAATAGTTTTTCAGAGTGGCTATATCATTTTTTTATTCTACCAGTAACGTATGAACGATCTTGTTTCTCCCATCACAGCCAATATTTAGAGTTGTCACTATTTTTTTCTTTTAAATTTATTTTTAATTATATTTGACATACAGTATTATATTAGTTTCAGATGTACAACGTAGTGATTCAACATTTATATACCTTACAAAGTGATCACTAGACCATCTGTCACCATACATAGTTATCATGATATTATTGACTATATTCCCTGTGCTGCACATTATATCCCCATGACTTATTTTTTTTACCTGGAAGTCTATACTTCTTAATCCCCTTCCCCTTTTCTGTACAACACCCCGCCCCCCTGCCCCCTGGCAACCATCAATTTGGCCTCTGTATCTACATGTTTGAAACAAGACATGTTAATTACAGAGAGGAGATTTTTCCTTGGAAACAAACTAAATGATGACTGTAGTAACATCTTGAAATTACTGAAAGAAAAGAAAATCTATCATCCTAGAATTCTACATGCAGTGAAAATATCTGTAAAAGATGTCACTATTTTTTATAAAGGTGAAATCTGCATAACAATCCAGTGGCTTTTATTACATTTACAATGTATTAAACCTTCACCTCTATCTGGTTCCTAAACGTTTACATGATTCCAAAATAAAACTCAATGTCAAGGTTCATCATATTGTGTCATGTGTCAGTATGTCACCTCTTTGTATGGCTGAATAATAACAGCCCATGCTATGAATATACCAAAGTTTGTTTATCCATTTAGACATTGATGAACATTTGGGTTCTTTCCAGTTTTTGGTTATCATAAATAATGCTGCTATGAACATTTGTGCACAAGTATTTGAGTACCTATTTTTAGTTCTTTCAGGTATATACCTAGGAGTGGAATTGCGGGGTAAGATGGTAACTCTACGCTTAACTTTTTGAAGAACCACCAAATTGTTTCCCACAGCAGCTGTAACATTTTACATTCCCACTGGCAATGTACAGGAGTTCCAATTTCTCCACATTCTTGTCAGCACTTGTTATTTCCCTTTTTTTAAATTATGCCATCCTATTGGGTGGGAAAGTGGTATGTCACGGTTTTGATTCGCCTTTCCCTAACTCCTAGATATTGAGTATCTTTACATGTGCTTGTTGGCCGTAAGTATATCTTCTTTGGAGAAATGTCTATTTAAGTCCTTTGACAGTTTCTAAAATTCTTTTGTCTTTCATTGTTGAGTATTAAGAGATTTTAGTATATTCTGGATACTAGATCCTTATCATATATATGATTTGCAAATGTTTTCTACCATTCTGTAGGTCATCTTATAACTTTCTTCATAATGTTCTTTGATGCACAAGTTTTTCATTTTGATGAATTCCAATTCATCTATTTTTGTTGTTGTTGCTTATGCTTTTGGTGTCATATCTAATAATCCATTGCCAAATCCATTGCCTTAAGAATTTTACCTTATGTTCTTCTACAGACTTTATAATTTTAGCTCCTATGTTCAGGTCTTTGATCCATTTTGAGTTGATTTTTGTACATGGTATGCAGTAGGAGACCAACTTTATTCTTTTGCATGTGGCTATCCATTTGTCCCAGCATTACTTGTTAAATAAATTATTCTTTCTTCCATTGAATGGTCTTGACACCCTTTTTGAAAAACAATTGGCCATAGGCGTATGGGTTTATTTTTGGATTCTCAAGTCTATTCCATTGGCTTATGTGTCTGTCCTCATGGCAGCACAACATTATTTTGATTACTATAGCTTTGTACCAAGTTTTTAAATGGGAAAGTGTGAATCTTCCAACTTTGTTCTTCTTTTTTTCTATATTGTTTGAAAGTGATCATAGGATTTTTATTCTTCTACCTGTTACTATGATAGATAATGTGGGTTTGCTTTTGAACATTGAACCAGCCTTGCATCCTTAGAATAAACCTAACTTGATCATAGTGTATAATTCTTCTCATAAATTGCTAATTCTTTGTTAAGGATTTTTGTGTTCATATTCGTGAGAAATGTTGGTCTATAGTTTTCTTATTTTCTAGTCTTTGTCTTTGCTGCCAGAGTAACAGTGAGTTGGGAAGTGTCCCTTCCTCTTCTGTTTTCTAAATAGATTATGTAGTATTGGTGCTAATTCTGCTTTAAACAATCTGTATAATTCTCTAATGAGATCATCTGACCTTGGAGTTTTCATTGTCTGGATTTTTTTAAATTAAGAATTTATTTTTTTTAATAATTACAAGGCTAATTAGATTATTTCATTGGCTGAGTTTTGGTAATTCAAGATTTTAGAATAATTGATCCATTTAATCTAATTTACAAATTTATGTGTGTAGAGTTATTTGTAGTATTCTCTTTTTATCCTTTATATGTCTACAAGGTCAGTGGTAATATCCCCCTTTTCATTCCAATATTGGTAATTTGTGTATTTTCCCCTTTTTTCCCTTTGTCAGTCTTGCTAGAGGCTTGTTGATTTTATTATTTTGTCAGAGACTGACTTCTTCCAATTGGCTTTCACTTTTTTTTTTTTTTTGGTTTTCAATATTACTTTAATAACAATATCTATTTTTTTTATATTCCCTTCTGGTTGCTTTGGATTTATTTTGCTCTTTTTCTTGGATTCTCAGGTGGAAACTTACATTATTGATTTCAGATTTTTACTTATTTCTATTGTAAGCATTTAGTACTATAAATTTCCCTCTCAGCACAGCTTTACATGTGTTCCACAAGTTTTGATATATTGCATTTTCATTCAGTTCAGTGTTTTTTTGTTTGTTTGTTTTAAATTTATTTTTCAATTATAGTTGACATACATTATATTAGTTTCAGGTGTAAACACAGTGACTGGACAGTTACATACTTTATAAAGTGATCAGCACAATAAGTCTAGTTCATTGTATTTTTTAAAATTTCTCTTGAGACTTCTTTGACTCATGAATTTTTTTAAAATGTGATGTTTAGTTTTCAAGTGTTTGGAGATTTTCTTCTTGCCTTTTTGTTATTGTTTTCTAATTTGATTCCATTATAGTCAGAGAAAACACCATGTATCATTTCAATTTAAAAAAAAATGTCAATTGTTTTATAGTCTAGACCATGTCTATCTTGGTATATATTCCTTGGATGCTTGAAAATGTAATTTTTACTGGTTTATTTTTTTGGTGATTGTTCAATAAATGTCGATCAGATCCTGTTAGATGATGGTGTTGAGTTCTTCTATATCTTGTTAATTTTCTGTCTTTCGATTGTTGAGAGAGGATGTTGAAGTCTCCACCAAGAAAAGGAATGGAATTTTTCTATTTCTCCTTTCAGTACTTTTATTTTTTGCTTCATATATCATGTAGCTCTGTTGTTTGGTGCATGCACATTTAGGATTAGTATATCTTCTTGATATATTGGCCCTTTTACCATTATGTAATATCTCTCTCTGTAATTTTCTTTGTTCTGAAGTTTATTTTATCTGATATTACTAGAGCTACTGCTGCTACACTTTTTTTATTAACATTTGCATGATATATATGTTTCCATCCCTTTACTTTCAACCTGTCCTTATCATATTTGAGTTGAGCATCTTGCAGATAGCATATAGTTGAGTCATGTTTTATTATGCACTTGGCCAATCTCTGTGTTTTAATTGGTATAGTAGATGATTTTCAGTTAATGTACTTCTCGATATGTTAGTGCTTGGTTCTGCCAACTTATTTTTATTTTGTTTTGTTCTCCGTTTTTCTCTATTTTCTTTTTCCTGACTTCCTGTGGGTTACATGAACATTTCTTAGAATTCCATTTGATGATTCAGGTATAGTATTTTTGCATGTACCTTTTAGTGTAGCATTTTTAGTGGTTGCTCTAGGTATTATATCATGTACATGTAATTTATAACAGTCTACCGGTTTTAACATGTTAACCATTTCCAATGAAGTACAGACACCTTTCCTATCTTTCTAATCCTTCACCCTACTCTGTTTATAATGTAATTGTGTTACATATTTATTTATATACATTTAGAACCACATGTTGGTGCTTCAAGTATCAAAGATAATTTACAAATCTTGAAAGAAGGAAAGTCTATTATATTTACTCATACTTTTTCTTTCCATTGTTCTTTCCTCTTTTGTAATGTCCAAAATTCTCTCTTTCATCATTTTCTTTTTGTTTAGAGAACTTCCTTTCGTCATTCTCTTAGATGAGGTCTGTTGTTAACAAATCCTCTTAGTTTTCCATCATCTGAGAATTTCTTGAATCCCCTTCCATACCTGAAGCCTATTTTCACTGCATATAGGATTCTGGTTTGACAGTTCTGGTATTTCAGCACTGATTTAGGTCTTCTGTTTTAGCTGACTTCTTCTGACAATGCTCCAGCAGAGAAAGGGGTCACCATCTAATTTCTACCATGTTGGTATAGCAGTCCATGTTCTTCACTTAGCCTTCATTGACACCAGGGAGATTTGGGCTCCTCATTACTGCTGAGCAGTGGTGATAGTTCCAGGTCCCCACTAGGCTTCTATTGATGCCTCCCTGGCTGGGATGGGTAGGAGGGCCTCATTTTCCCATGTAATCTACACTGACATTGGTAGAGATGGGATGTGGACTCATTCTCTGAGTCTCTACTAGGCTTACTCTGACACTACCTTAGTGGGGACAGGGAGAGAGAAATCATTACTGCCAGGTCGGGTAGGATCAAGGCCCCTCACTTGGCCTTTGCTGATAGGACTGGGTGGAATCACACTTTTTTTTCCTGTGGTGTTTAGCTGAATTACAATAGTTTTTGCATAAAAGTTATCTGTCTTGGTAGGCTGTCTTTTCCCTGGTCCTTGGTCTAAAGAGAGCAGGCTTTTTTGGGGCCCTTTTGTGCCCATTGGCATTTTGGGTTGCAGGCTTCTTCAGATCCACATCTGCGTTCTATGAGGCAAAAGAAAACCCAGGGTGTTCCTCAGATCATAAGTTTCCTATCCGGTCTACCTTTTCCTCCCCAACATTCAGGGTCTTCTCTTTTTTAAAGTAATTTTTTTATTTTTTCAATTACAGTTGACATACAGTATTATATTAGTTTCATGTATGCAACATAGCGATTAGATATTACTATACCTTACAAAGTGATTCCTGATAAATCTAGTACCCATCTAACACTATACATAGTTATGACAATATTATTGATTATATTCCCTATGCTGTACTTCACATCCCCATAACTATTTTCTAACAGGCAATTTGTACTTCTTAATCCCTTCTTTTCCACCCTCTCCCCCAAAACTCCTCCTTCTATTTGTGCTTCTCTTTCTCACTTATTTCACTTAGCATAACACCCTGTAGGTCCATCCATGTTGTTGCACATGGCAAGATTTCATTTTTTTTTTCACGGCTGAGTAATATTCCACTGTATATGTGTACCACCTCTTCTTTACCCATTCATCCATTGATGGACACTCAGGTTGCCCTCACATCTTGGCTATTGTAAGTAATGCTGCAGTTAACATATGGATGCATATGTCTTTTCAAGTTAGTGTTTTGGGTTTCTTTGGAAAAAATACCCAGAAGTCGGATGACTGGGTCCTTCTGTGTCTTTTGTTATAACCTTTGTTTTAAAGTCCATTTTTTCTGGTATAAGTCTTGCTACCCCAGCTTTTTTGTTTGTTTGTTTTCATTTTTATGAAATATTTTTTCTATCCATTTACTTTTAGTCTGTGTGTGTCTTTAGATCCGGGGTGAGTTTCTCATAGGCAGCATATGTAAGGGTCTTGTTTTCTTATCCATTCAGCCACAATGTCTTTTGATTGGAACATTTAATCCTTTTACATTTAAAGCAATTGTTGATAGATATGTAGTTATTGCCAGTTTATTATTCATATTTTAATGTTTTTCTTCTTCTTAAAGAAGACCCTCCAACATTTCCTATAATACTGGCTTGGTGGTGATGAACTTCTTTAGCTTTTTCTTGTCTTAGGAGGCTCTTTATCTGTCCTTTGATTCTAAATGACAGCTTTGCTGGGTAGAGTAATCTTGGTTGTAGGTCCTTGCTTTTCATCACTTTGAATATTTCCTGCCAATCTCTTCTGGCCTGCAAAGTTTCTGTTGAGTAATCAGCTGTGGAATCCTGAGGCTCAGTCCCCCTGGTCACCTGAATTGGGTACTCCAAGTGTGCCCCTTTTGTGGGTTGTGTGTGACCTCCTGTTGTACTTGAGTCTTCATTGCTTTTTGCAGTGTGAGGGATTGACCTTCAGGCTGATTGACTGTGAGGGCTGGCCATGACTACTGTGGAGGAGCTGTTGTGCAGGGGCTGACTCTATGGAGCAGGATTTGCTTTATCAGGGCTCTGCTGCCTACCCAGTCTGCCCTTTGGATGTTTCATTTGTGGAAGTGATTGGGTAGTGCTGTGGTCTGAAGCTGGCCACCGGGTGTGTTCGTTCTGGGGCCTCTTAGGAGGGGCTCTGATGCAGACCAAGATCAGTCACTGCCTATGTCCTGCCCAGAGCCACTTGGCATAAGCTACAAAGTGGTCTGCAGATGGTTGCCACTTGTGCTGGCCTTGGAGGTGTCTGGGAGAAGCTAAGCTGTGAACTGATGCCAGCTGCCAGTACTTCCGGGCTTGGGGCTGCTTTGCAAGTGGTATGGGACACGCTGTGGACAGATGCTGCTTGTTTGGGATTTGCAAACCTTTGAGAGACTTTAGGAAATTCTGCAACGTGAGGCAAGATAGGCTGTTTGTATGGAAAAGTCACTGAGAGTCGCTTGGGCGGACCCGCAGGTTGGCTGGGGCGCGCTCTTGGAATTACCAAGTCAAGGTGATTGATATTAGCTAGATTGATGGAGACTCAGATATGGTACCCACTTGAGCATGTGGGCTAGGTGAGGGGAGGGCTTAACAGAGGAACAATGCCTTCCACCAGCACGTCTGTCTGGGAGAATGCTGCCCCTCCAGCCCTCGCCCTGAAGCCAGACAATTCAGTTCCTCTCTGTGTGTCCCTGGCGCTTTTTGAGCTGCTGCCCCAGTGCTGGAGCTTAGAGCAAGTGAGTCCATCAGTGAGTAAGTCCACACGTGGGCTCTTTGAGTGGAACACCTGGCACTCCAGCCACCCTCAATCTCATTTATCTACAATGTCTACTGGTTTTCACAGACAGAAGTTATAGAGACTACTCTCCCTGTCACTGGAACTCTGGGCTGGGGAGCCTGGTGTGGGGCTGGGATCCCCTTGCTCCTCCAGGGGGACTTTCAGAAAAGAGATATCATTCCCAATTTTTAACCTCCACACATGGGTGCGGGACCAGCACATTCTGCATCTCAGACCCTCCTACTAGTCTCAAGGTGTCTTCTTCTGTATTTCTTTAGTTATAGGACTTCTGTTCAGGTAGCCTTCAGGCAATGCTCAATGATGGCTGCTCTGTAGTCTACTTGTAATTTTGATGTGGTCTGGGAGGAGACCAGCACAGCGTTTACCTATTCCGCCATCTTGATCGGAATCCCAGGGTGTTCTTACGTTTGTTTTGTATATAATGTCTAGAAGTTTTAGTTGTAATCAGTGGGAGAATGGGAAAAATACTCCATTTTTGCAGAGGTGGAAGTCTGGATGTTGAAATTTTAGAGTCTGAATTCTGTATTGCCAAGGAGATTCAGGGGCAGGAGAGTTTCCCTCATATGCGAATGCCTCAGCAAAGTTCTTACTTCATGTATACATGAAAAACAAATAAATGGAAAAAAAACCAGTTTTACCTAAGTTTGCACATGTCTGTTCATCTGTCATGGAGGGCACATATTGGGGTGGCCATGATCACAGACTGATTGGTTAGTTTTTTGTAAACCAGTTCACTAGAGTTTCATGAGCCCCTTCTGACATCCATTGCTTCCTTCCGCTGACTGTCAGGTTATGAACTGTTAGCTCACTTGGCTGGGTATAGGAGTGAGAGTTGCTCCTTCTATGGGCCATAAGGCTTACTCTAGTAGAGCTGAACGGGCTGCTCGTAAGCCATCACCTGATCCAACCACCATGGTTTTTATATAAGAAAGCTGTGTCAAGAACAGAAGAGCCATTCCCCAGCTCTCACTGCCTACCATACAAAAGCAAAGCCAGACCCAGTACCCACATTCCCTGCCTTTAAACCTAGTGTGATTTTAATTATATCAGGCTGTTTCTCCACCCATCCCTAAAGTCTCCAGTTAACTTTGCCCAGCCCCGTGGCCACCACCTGCCATCTCATCCCATCCACCTGCCTCACAGAAGTGCCCCTCATCTCTGTGGGAGAGAAGGGCTCAACGAGGGTGGTGGGGTGGTGAGAGAGAAAAGAAAACGAATGTGGCTGGCTCCGCCCAAACCTGTTCTCAGAGTGGAAGTTTGTGATTCACGCGGTCAATGGTCTGTCTCATCTTCGTATCTGAAAGACAGTGTACTTTTTGTCTCCCTAAGCCCTGTGTCTAGGTCGTTTGGGAAACACCTTGGAGAGTCGAGAATAAAATTGCAGGTCAAACAATGGATGACTGGAAAAATCGGCTTGTAATCAACAGCATGCTTCCCCATTTCGCCATGGTGGGAAATCGTCAGGAGCCCAGAAAGCTCCAGGAATCGGTCAGACAATGGGCTATTGGGGGGAGGGGGGTGTTGAATGCTTCTAATCTTAAACTTGAACGTAAGATGTATTATTGAAATTCTGTGTGCAGACTTAATGGCAGGGAACCAACCCCAAATGTAAGGAATTGGAATCTGACCTAGAAAAGATCTAGGAGGTGAGTGACCTTGCCCCTTGTGAATTTCTGGAAGAGCAGGAAATACAGTCCAAGGCCCCATCTGGATTCTCAGTCCAGTGATCTCCACACTGCTCCCCTTTAACTAGAAAGGGAGGAAGGGCGAGAAGGAAGACAAGCCTACTTTTTCCCTTAATAGAAACCGGGAATGTGGGAATGACAGGCACTAGATGTATTGCATTAACTTCCTGGTACCACTGAGAACAGGAAGCCAGTGAGTAAGGCACAGAAAGAGATTCCCATTCAGCTCTCTGGCCCTAATGTCTTTTTAAAAGCCCATTTGACCAATTTCTACTTTCCTCCCATGGAACTCAGACATCATCCATGTGCCTGAAACTCAGGGTTAAGGATTCCAGTGGTAGTTCTAGGAGCCAAGATGACAGAAGGGACCATGAGAGCCATTGGTTAGTTTAATTTGACAATAACAGCCTGCAACATCACCAGGCTACTAAGATTAGTTCGGTTGGTAGGAGTTGCAGCAAACACAATGACTGTTATCTCAGTGTATTAGTCCACAGACCTAATCTCTGAAATTAATAGAGCAGAGAGGAAATGGCTCTTATAGAGCCGTGGGTCTGCTTCCTTCCTGTTCAGAGAACTGGGAGCTCAGGGCTCTGAGGTAATGTCATTTCACATAACTAGAGGGCCTGCTTCGTCCGATCCCAAGGACAAACCACTTTCAGTAAGTCAGTGTTCTATTTAGTCTAGGATTCACTGTGTGCACGGGGGTGGGGGAGGTTGTTGAAGTCTTGCTTCTCTCTTTTTTTTTCCCTCATTGTCTTCCACCAACAATGTATTGAGAATGTAGTATCAAATTGTCTATATAGGCATTTACAAAACTTGGTTACTAGAGTTGCAGCTCTCACAGAGGTGGCGTTCAGATGAGATGTCCGAGATGGAGCAATTACTTGACCAGCAGCCTGTCCTCCAGATTGCCGGTTCTTCAGTCAGGCACTGCCTAGAAGGCGGTCTCTAACCTCTATCCTAACTGCCATTTTATGTCTTGCTCTTTCGTGGTGAGCAACCGAGTCAGTGAAGGAAAATCTCTTGGTAATGCATCCAGAGCCCATGACCAGTTTCAGTGTGACTTTCAGTTTCTCCTTTGTGTCACACTTGTTTCTTTCCCAGGAAAAAAGAATGGGTGGGTTGTACTTGCAGGGGTCGTCATCTTCTCAGGTGCCCCACCAATACCCTTTAAAAAAATATGACTAGCAAGTAACTGCTTTGGTTTTGATCAGTGTAGACCTCAATGCCACAAAGGTTTTACTTAGATGGATCCTTGGAGTAGCCATCTGCACCCTCATTCTGAAGTTGCCATTGCTCACGCTATTTCCAGGCTTGGCTTTTGTTTGCAAATGGCCTTTAGAGCCCTTTCTAAGGCTTGCCAAAATTCACCTGCATTGCTTTAGAGTCTTGGACTCTAAAGTCACACCTTGGACTTGATCAAAATCGACTCTTCTCCCACTTCCGTGGCACACCTTGTTCTTTGCCCTTGGCTCTGAGTGACCTGTTTCTGAAACTCTAAGCTATCCTAAAAGACCCAGGATTTGCCCCAGTTGAGGGGGATCCAAAAATATGTTTCACGTTCCAAAAGCAAGTTCTTCACAGTACGAACCAAATTTGTCTTGGAAGATACATGTGGTCTCTGACAGGGATGACAGTGAGGGTGCCTACTCTTTTGGCCGGGCATAATAGGAATATGTGGAGCCTGGGCAGGCCAGACACTGCTGCTATCGTCAGCTGGTAGCCAGGGCGACTCGTGGTTTGAGCATAGCTGAACATTCGTGGCTAGTCGATCCCTGCAGCCTCAGGAAGATGCTGGTGCTAACACAGAGCTCTGCTGCCCACACTGAGGATCTCGGCAGCCCAGGTGTTTGCCAACTGAGGGACAGAGATGAGCAGATGAAAATAAAATGGCCTTTCGGTTCACAATGAAGCCTGCTGTCCAAACAAGTTATTGCAGGGTCCAGAATGTTAGCAGCAGCAAGAGGTCCCTTTACAGAAGCTAGGCTTAGAGTTCCAGGGTGTGGCCTGAACCAGATTTCAGCTGTTTCTGTTGCTTGCTTTCCCTCTGACGCCTCCTAAAATCCAGGGATTACAACCTGCACCCCAGTCCTGGGAAACCGTGTGCATCTAGAAGCACATCCCTTGCATACCACACTCCTCCATCCTGAAAACATCCTCAACATGGAGATCTGATTCAGACATTCAACTTACCTGGTTCTCTTGTCCCTTCTCAAAAAAACAAACTAACAACAACAACAACAACAACAACAAACATTTTAACTCAAGGTCTGTTAATAAAATTCTGTCAGTCTCAAAGGAGAGCTCTTGTAAATATCCCTGGGATTTCCATGTGAATAATTTATAGCCCTCATACAGGAAAATGTCCATCTGATGTGACAGTTGGTCTTGGCCTCAGACCAGGGTTCAAGACACCTGAATTCTAGTCTTGTTTCTGCTCCTAACTACCTATATCCATCCTTTGCCCTCCCTGAGGACAAAGGTCAAATGAACCAGGAATAAAGATAGCCACCTTTAATGGAGCATTGACTGGGTGTCAGGCACTTGCTAAACATGTTGGGGGCATTATCTCCTGTAATCCTTGGCATAATCTTGAGATGAAGAGGGTAGCTCCAGGAAACTAAGGCTCAGAGAGGTTAAGCAATTTGGCCAAACTCACTGAGCTAAGAAGTGGCAGAGCTCAGAGCCTGCTCTCGTCACCACTGTATTCTGCTACCTCTTAGATCTAAAACATGTTGAAAATCACAAAGCGCTGAGCACAGATCAGGCAGGAGTAATCACAAGAAATCTCGGCAATGCAAGTATCTTTTCAGCATTTGTTCATTCATTCAGGAGCATGATCGCTTAATGACTCTTGTGATTGGGAGAACAGCAAAATTTTACCTTTTGAACATTTGGGCATCTGCCCAAGGTTAATAAGGCATCCAGCCTCTGCAGTTAGTGTATGGAGTTTTAACAGGAGGCAGAAGGCAGAATGTTTGGTCCTTCTCTTTGAAGTTAAGATCTCTATTTCTTCTCCAGATTAGTGGGTATGTTGATTACTAGTGTGAGACTCTCTATAGCATCAGCACTCCAGATGGGAGTGCTCCAGAGCCTACGTGGAATTGGAACTCGATGTGTACATCACGTGTTGTCTCTGTCTCAGTCAACACCCCACCACAAGTTGCAAAGATTCCCCAGCTCTGAGCAGCCACCTATTCTGTTCACAAGGCAGTGCCAGATAAAATGGGGGTGCTGAGGGCATTAGACAGACAGTTGGAGGAGGAAGGAAATACTGTGCTCATTGCTCATTTTCTGTATCTCATCATTTAATGACAATAAATGGCTCATTCTATAGGTTACAGTGAGATGGCATGCCCAACATTCTTTCTGAGATTCTCAACCATTGTCCCTCTTGATGGATGAGGACACTAAGGTCTGAGAAATCCAGTGACTTACAGAAAGGTGCCCATCGAGAAAGTGGAGAACTATGTCAAAGGTCCTCATTTGGGTGGTCCCTAGTGCAGCCTGCTTTCTACTCACAGTATGACCGAAACCAGCTCCTCATCCCTTCTTCTCACCTCTAAATGCAAGTGGGGCTAAGGAAGCTTGGGGAGACCTGAGTGTAACAGGGAACGTGGAGACTTTGATCGCTACAAAAATCCTGGCCTCATTCTAGATGGCCTCTTCTTCAGACTGGCAACCTTTGAAATAGATCTGTTCACCTCCTGCTGGCTGTGTGATCAGGATTAGGGTTTGTATCTCTCATCCTTGGAGGTACATGCTTTTCTTTGTAAACAGAGCACGGGACTCTCAGTAAGGAGACCTTGAGTTTGATCCCAGGGCTGTAACTAGCGCTTCATGAGACCTTCAACAAATACCTTTCCTCTCGAGACCACATTTCCAGGGTCCCTCCTATGTGTCCAGCCCTGGGCTAGACCTTGGGCTACAGCAGCAGTTCACAGTCAAGGAGCAGACGATTTCCAGACCTCTACTGGTAAGAATTCTGTCTTGTTCCGTAGTTCTCCTTGTCTTATGCTGGAACTGGGAGGAGATGGTGGTCGATGGCTCACTCATGTCAGCTGCTTTGTATGCATTAATTAGCTCATTTGCTCCTGTGGTGTGGGGATTCACATTTCCACTTCACCAGTGAGAAAACTGAAGGTCCAAGAGTATAGAGACTTTCCCAGTGTTACAAAGTCAGTAGGCAGGAAATTCAGACTGCGAAGGCAGGCACCCAGACTCCAAAGTGCTTCCCTCTCTGCTGCTTCCCATTCCTAGCTTAGGAGCTCAGATAGTTAGGCCTTCTGCAGGCCAGTGTGACTCTTAGGGACAAAACAGAGTCCCAGGTTGCCTGGAGATTTTATTCCAGTGGCAGAGATAGCCCACAAATAGAGAAAGTGTGGAAGCATCTTTACTTCATCCTGGTGGCTCCCTGGAACCTTCTGGCCAGAATCGTCCACTATCCAGCCTGAGAGCAGTGAGCCAGGCTAATTAAAAACCCCACAGGAAGATCAGAACAGCTAGCTGGGACCTGAGCTGAATTGTCTAAACAGCCATGGAAGCCCGGAGAAGAAGCCCAGTGTCCCCTGCTCCATTCAGGCTATGGGCATTGTTGCAGGTTCAGGTCTGGCTCAGGAGAGGGGAGCTATGTGTGTGGCCCCACTTCCAGGAACAAGGTGGTCCAGGAATCAGATCATCGCGGAGGCAGCTGTCCCTGACACTGAGATCTCGCATGAGTTTTGGGTTTCAGTCTCTGCATCAGTAAAACGGGGTTAATAATCTGCCCTCTGCCCACGTCAGGGTTTCTGGATGACGATGAACAAGATGTGGATATGAACGTGGTATAAACCACACAGGATTTAACTTCTGTTAGCACTTTTTTTTTTTTTAATCATGAGAGATTGGCACTGGCTCAGAAGGGCTATGGGAAACGTGTGTCCTTGGAGTTCAGGTAGAAACACGCAGGACCCCTGAGGATATCTCAGTCTCATCAACAACCCCACCGCACTGAGGAGAGCTGGATTTATGGTGTAGCTCTGAGCATTCTGGGTCAAGGCCTGCAGTGCGTATGCGCCTTTCTATTTTGGGGATCCTCCCCATGGAGCACGCAGCTGTTCGCTCCCTTTGCTCCCTCCTCCTCTTCCTGCAGCAAGGGTCCTTTCCTGCTCCAAACACCCAACCGGGGCGGGCCTTCAGACAGATCTCTTCCGCCAGGGCTGAGGGCTGCACCATACCGCTGGGCTCTGCATCTGGGTTCTGTCTGGATAGCCCAGTTCAGCAAACCGGTGACCTGAAAATTGCAGTCTGTTTGAAGGAGAGGATGCTGGTAGGGGGAGTTCTATTTGGCAGCTGGCTTCTGCTGGCATCTGGGAGCTTGGTACTGCTTATTTCTGGACTTCTAGGAGCCCACGCTGGCCTTGTCTGCATTTCTGCCTGGCTCCTGCTCCCAGCTTTCTTGACATTAGGCCCAAGGTGACAGGTGTTTGGAGCTTGAGCTCCTTGGGGAAGAGAGCAGACCCCAGGTTGGAGCTGCAGGAGAGCCCAGCTGAACTAAGGCTTGATTACCATCCCCTAGAGGGTATGTGCAAACCAGGGGGCTGGCCCTGGGGATGGGGGCCTGGGACTCCCTAAAATCTAGGTTGGCCTGTGGCAACCGAGGCCTCTTGCTTTTACTGAAAATCCCCAGCTGGAGAGCTCAATGTTACTTGCTTGCAGACATGTATTTGGGTCATATGCTGCCCCTGGGGTGCTGAGTTCAATGAACTTGGGGTGAGGGGAAGCATGTGTTTCTAAGTTTTGGGCTACAGATTTTGACTTCTGTGGTCGATATAGAGTAATTTGCCCAAACCCTCCCTCCTTCCCTTTTGCCTTTCCTTCTCCTCCCCTTCCTTCCTGCCTTTCCATTCTCCTCCTCATTTCCTACCTCCCCTCTCACCAGATCTTTAATCCCAAAGGACCAAAGTAAGAAAGGCAGGCGGGAGCCACAGGCAGCTGGACTTAACTACTGGAGGCCCAGACCCAAGGCCCAGGCATAGCTGCTGCTACTACTACCTCCCTCTCCCCTGCCCCTCCACACAAACTTGCCTTTGTCTGCCTCCCTCCAGTGCTGTTCAGTTCGGTCACTCTCCTGACTCCTCACTCAGAGCTTTTTCATTCAGTTGCTTCCCAAGTCTGTCAGCTCTGTGACTGTGAGATCTCTTGCTCTTATGCCCCCCAACTCGTGGCTTGGTACCTGGCACATAGTAAATACTCTGTAAGCAATGGCTGCTGTTCCTCTTGGCCAGAAATCATCCCAAGCCACCTCCTTTGTTGAACCTAAGAGGCCAAGAACACACAAAGGAGAAGGGGCGTGCACAAGGTCATTGGGCCAGTTAGTAAATTCATTATAGCTTCTGAAAAGAGGTTGTCTCTTGGCCTTGTGCTAGATACGGGAAAGGAACAAGATAATTTGCAGGAAACCTTTTGCTCCAATGGTTAATTCAAATCTGTAGATGCCAGCTGAGCCCTGTCACGAGGCTGGCTTCTCTAGGGGTATAGAGATGAGGAGGAAACAGCCCTGGTCTTCAGAGAGCTGCTATGTGGAGACGGAAATATACAGGCCTAACATGGTGGCCTTGACATTGACCAGAGCAGTCGGCTGGGAATAAAAGGGGTAGAAGGTGAGGCCGTACAACATGGGAATTGTTCAAGAGTATAGAAAGGCTGTATGAGCAAGGCAAATGGGCATTGTGGAGGAGGCAGTGTTCTCTCCTTTCACTGGAGCCTGCGGAGCACTCCGCCAGCAGATGCTCAACGATAACTGTCTTTAGTGAGGGTGAAATGTGGCATTTGGGAGTGCTGTGGACCTTGCCCAGTTCAGAAGTGGTCACCTAACTTGGACCATGGTCAAAATCTTGAAACTTTTCTGTTCCAAAAATGTTACCTACCATTCTCTTGTGAATAGTAGGCCTACGCGGCCTCCCGCAGTGTGAGGAGGACAATTCGGAAATAATTATTTCCCTTGGGGAAGATGCTCAGCCTGTGCTCTATGTCAGTGATTGGCAAATTCTACCCCAGGAGCTAAATATGGCCCACAGCCTGTTTTGGTAAATAAAGTTTTATTAGCATACAGCCACACTCAGTTGTTAACATATTGCATACTGCGGAGTGCAACAGAGGCCACGTGGCTTGCAAAGCATAAAATATTTACTATTGGGACCTTTACCGAAAACATTTGCCATCCCTTGATCTAGGACACTGGGCTTTGCTTCATTTTTTCCAAGGCTGTAGTTTCCCCTAGTAAATGGGCACTGCCCTCTGTGCCGTTTGAGGAGAAATCACGGATCTTCATGCCTCCCCAAGGGTTCTGCTCCTTTCCTCTGCCAAAGCTGGCCTGACCCTTGCTCTGGATCCCATCCCTTCTCCAGTGTCCTTGCCTTGGTAACTGGTCTTTGTCCTTTCTGCAACATCCATTTCTCCCTCTCCCATCGGCATCCAGAGAGACCTTTCACAGATGGGTCAAGCCGATCATTCCTTTGCTTAACAACCTCCACCCAGTGGCTTCCCACTGCCAATAACCTACAATTCACCCCCCTCCCAATGGCCAGCAAAGCCCTGTGCGAGCTCACGGCTGCTTCCCAGGCTCGCTGTTCATCAAGCCCATTGGCCACCTGCCCTTCCCTGGAACACGCCAAGAGCTTTCCCCTTGGGCCTTCTCACTTCTGCCCTGTTGCCCAGAGCGTTCTGTTCCCAGTCTGTCTCCTGGCCTGTATTTAGATGTCTGCCTAAATGTCTCCTGTTCTGAAGAGCCACCTGGCCACTGTCACGTCACTATTTTTTCAGTCCTCTGAAGAATATTGCTCATACTCTGTTCTTGTTCTTGTTCACTTACTGTTTGTCCCACTGGAATTCTAGCTCCTTCTAAGTCTGGTTCACTATTTCCCTCCTTGGTGTATGCTCATTCTGGGGGGATTTCTGTTCTGGACTTACTAGATAGCCCTGCTTTGTATGGTTAGAAGCTTCATTTCCCTAGTGGATGAAAAACCCATTGCCACTGTCTCTAGTTGCCTCTGTTTCTAGAATAAGCTCTAGGCATTGAAATTGTCTAGTGTTCGGGCCGCTTGTGTGACACCGTCAGAAAATCTGAACATTTTCTTGCCTCTTTTCCTTCTTCGAGTCAAGCCTTTGGTGTTTAGAACAATGAACCTGGTCGATATAAAATGCCTCCAGGAAGCCAGCCGCCAAACACCAACACCCAACATCTGCTTTCTGAATATATGGCTTCAAAGAGCTAAGTATACAGTAACTAACTGCTATCCATTCTATTTTTTAAAGCCACATGACATCTAAGGAACTTAGAAATGCCTTGCCCTTTCCTGTAGTTAAATCTGACATAAAATTACTTTATTGGAAGCATTTTAACAAACAAAAATCCTCCCCTGTTTTCACCAGTAATTCAGCTTCAATTTCCAGGTGAGAATAAGATAATTATGAGTGACTGCAAGGAGACAGTTTTGAGATTTATGTTAATAACACATTCAGGGTAAGTCTTATTCATCTGGCCCAGTCACTGGAGCTTCTTACAGAGAGGTGTAGAAAGAAGGAAATATCTTGTAGAAACACCCCCCTGATCATCAGCGCCATCTCCGCAACCATCACCATGACAACCACCACCGCTACCACCATCAACACCTCTACCACCACCATCACTGCCTTCACCACTACCACCCTCCTCTCAACCTCGAGCACCATTACTACCACTATCACTGCCACCATTACTTTCAACATCATGTAGACCGCCACCACCACCACCACCACATCACGACCACTGTCAACACACACACGCATAGGCACATGCACGCACGCACGAAGCAGGGGAAATTTGTCAGGTTATGTGACGCGTTCCATGATGCAATCACAGACACTTTCTACGTATAGTGAAAGAAATGAGGATTTTTAGATTGTCGTTATTTTCAGTGTGTAACCTACTCCTGTTGCTGTGTGCTTTGGGGCTGTGGAATATCAGCATGTGTTTCTGGCCAAAATTAAATTAGGATTCATTATAAGAAACGCCAATGTCTCCAAGTACACACCTTAAAAAAAAAAAAAAGATAAGTTTAGATGACAGATCTTTCACTCCATAAAAGAATTTACTGAGGATTTCCTTTCAATGGCAAATTCTTGTTGCATTTTATTAGGATTTGGGTTACAAAAGTTAGCCTTGCACACAGCTGTTCAGGAGTGCAGCCAATGAATAGAGGCAGATCTGCCTTGAATGGCAAATGCTGCTGAGTAAACTACGTTAAAGGCTATTTTAGGACCACGAAGAATGTGTTTGCATTTTCAAGAGTGAAGAGAGAGAGAATATTTATTTGGTATGTATGTCATGCCAGGCACGGTGCTCACTTTACATCTCTAAGCTCATGTGATCTTTATAACAAATTTATGAAGTGGGCCTCACTCTCCTAATTTTGGTTGCACAGCATTGTGAACCTGCTGAATGCTACTGAATTGTACTCTTCCAAACGTTAATTTCATGCTCTGTAAATTTTACTTGAATTAGAAAAAGGGACTTAAATCATTTCACAATGTACGCATATATTAAATCATCACGTTCTACACGTTTTGAACAATCACATTGTACAACCTAAATATATACAATTTTTGTCAATCATGCCTCGTTGAAAGTACGAAAAAAAGAGGACCCAGACCATGGGGTGGATCTCTGGACTGACCTGATGTTCCTTATGCCATGTCCCCTCCCAGCCTCTATGTCTGTGGCAGCAGAGCTCAAACAGCCTGGCTCCAAAATCTACTAACTAGGGTGGGTGCATCTGCAAACAGTTAGAAGTTTTTAGAGCCAGGAGTTGGTGCTGTGTGGCTAAAATGTGCTTATTCTAGAAGCATGGCCTCCAGAATATGCACTGGACTAACCAGGTGTTTCTGGATTCTTCTTCCACGTACACAGTTGTCAGGATTCCCATGCAAACAAATTCTTTTCAAGGTCTAAAGCCTTTTGCCATTTTTTTTAACCTCATGTTTGGGGCACAAACAGATGCAAAGTCACTTGTGCCTAACCTTCATGAATCATCCTTCACACCTTCCAAGGCCTGGTACCTAATTTTGTCCTTCGTATCTTACATTATCTTGCATAAAGAAGATTCCCCCCAAATTGTATAAACTTCAATCCCCATAAAACAGAAATGCACACCTGGGTACAGGGGGAATAGTTGCTGAGCAATGAGCAACACTTTTTCTCTTCACCCCATTTAAACTACTCAAATAGATGTCAATGGGAAAG
>NW_006430739.1:498553-503968 GCF_000325575.1 Pteropus alecto | reverse complement strand
CCCACTGGGGCCTTGCTGTAAGGCAAGATATTGCCGCCATGTTCATTAGTCACGAGCGTAAGTCTTAAAGATTTTCTGGATGGAAAGCCATGGCTACTCCACGTAGTGTGTGATTCCCACGCAGCTGAAACTACCCCTTCTGCCCTCTTCACATATAGAAATTCAGGTCTGCCCAGTGGCCTTGGCCGCCACCAATCTCAGATCTGTGGCGTCAAACCTCAACTCTGCCCCCACTTTTCTCCTTCCCTGAGTGATTTTGGGCTCATTAGCTTAATTCAGGTGAAACACAGATGACACTTATTCACCTGAGTCCTGCACAGACAAGGTCCTCTGAACTGGTAGAGTGTACTTGGCTTTGACCTTCAGCTTCTATTCCAGCCCCAAGGCAGCACCTGTTTCATCTGTAGGCCAGCTTTGCCAAATCCACTCAGCCATTTGAAAAGGACTCCATCTTTCTCTTCTCCCTCAAGATATCATCTTTATCCTACTAATGATGCTACATTGGAATGTGTTTGTAGGAGACTATCTCAGGGTTTCTTACTGTGAAAAGAGGTCAACCTGGGTGTCAGAGTCTGGCCCACGGGCACATCTCTTCCTGGCTTGTGGCCTCACCAGCCCTAACACGAGTGAGAGAGACCAGCCTCTAAGGGCCTGGCATTCTGACAGCTCAAGAGTGGTAGGTTAGGGCTCAAGGAAGGCTTATTCAATGATAGAATACTTCATCTTCTCAGGGGATGGCGCAGTAGACGTTAAGAGGTCATTAAATCCATATGCATCTATAGGTTTAGGGCCATTCTTAGAGTTGCCAGTTCTTCCAACTGGTGCATCCACATTACACAATGGAAGGAGACAGTTCTAAAAAATCCCTCACCCAGGTCAGTTTGTTTCTGCACTTATTGGTACTACCACTCAGATAGCTCTGCTTGAAGCTTGTTGAAGCCACAAGTCCTCAGGTTGGGGTGGCTGAATGCTACATACAGTGTGAGAGAACTGAGAATGGTGAGTGGTAGAGAGCAGCAGGAGGTGAGATTTTAAAGCCACCGCTGGCTGTCAGATCAGTGCCGTCATAACTAGGCCACTCGCCTCCCGCCACCCCCTCCTGATACCCCATCGTAGCGGATGTGTCCTTAATTGTCAAAGAGCAAACTGAGGCCCACACAGAGGGCCCAAACACCCACTTTACAGAAGAATCAATCGTGGCTTTGGAAAGGGGAAGTGACTTGCTTACAGTCACAAAGCAAATGGAGGAGCTAGGACTTAAGTGCAAGTCTTCCAATATCTATTCCAGAGCTCCTTCCTCCACCCCACCTGGCTTCTGCCTGCGTGGGGTGCTGAGCATGCAGCGTGCTGGCTCAGGGCAAGCCAGAGAGAGGCACCAAGAAATCCCCTACTCGTGGGTCAAGGTTCTTGCTCCAAACCACCTGGTAGCAGAGATTTGTTCCAAGACAAACTGACTCTTCTTGAAACCAATCAGCATTCAGGATTCTCTGCCATTCCCAGCTACCCTGGGACTCTCCAGAGCTTCATGTCTTGCAATTCTAGAAATGCTGAAAATCCTGTTTGTTCTACGGAAAGGTCAGTTTCAGTTTGTGGGGACATTCTTCTGAAAAACAAACATGCAAATGATACATATACCCAAATATAGGCATTTATATTATACACATGTATACTCATCTGATCCTTTGTATATATCCAAGCATATTCTTTCTTTCCCCACCCCCATCCTCTTTCTCTTCCTGCAAACCCAATCCTGATGCATCATTGTCTTATCTCTTCTGGGGCCACCTCCACTGTGTCCCCCATAGTGCCTTCATTTCTTTCTTCTGAGCAAGTCTACTGGGGACCACCCTTGTCTCAGAGGGCTTGAAATCCAATCTAGTTGGCAAACATCAGTTTCTTGGAAACTCAGGGAGAACTCATAGGTACCTCGTAGGAACTGTACATATTTTTGCTGGCGTTTCATCAATGTTCATGTTAAACCTCTAGCTAAAGTGTCCAAAATTAAGTGTTTATAACAACCTGCCACACTTCTTTAGGAAGTGTACTATATATATGCTTTATTCTCTTTATGCCCATTTTATGAGCCTAGACTGTACTCTCATAATCTAGACCTTTTTCAAGAAATCCTTGTCCTTTTTGCCATTCTGGACTGAAAATGTAGAAAAGGGGGAAATTGTCATATGTCATTGTTCAGAGAGAACCAGAAGTAATATTGACTTCAGAGCTGAACTTGGTCTCTATCAGAAGGGTTGCCTTTGTTTTCTCATTATTTAGGGGATGGGGAAGCCATCACATGATTTCAAATGCATTTTAATGAATGCTTATGAGGTCGTGGGGATCACATTGGTGGCTTTGTCTGCCGATTATGAAATGGGAGTCTTTAGGCATTCATGAATGGAAATAGTCATTCCTTTCTAAAAGATGCCAGGACACCAGCCCTCCCCAACCCTGCTCCCCCTCCACACACCAAAGGCAGGAGTTGTAAGGGCTCAGGCTGGGAATTAGGACACCTGAGGTCTAGTGTTATCATTATACCCTAACTAGATATGTGACCATAAGCAAATCACATCCCATTCTGTTTTGTATAAAAAGAGATTGAGATGTGCTCTCTAGAAATCCTGCCAGTGGCTACTGATTCACTTATTGTGAAAAAAAAATCTCACAGTGAGTGGGCAGGATCATGGCCTGAAGGAGGTAGAAGCTGGCTGGTAGCTGGGACCAATAGCTTACTATTGGAGTCCACAGAGACTGGAAAACGGCACATGTGTGAAGCTGTAAATTTCGTTCAGAAGGGTCTAGAACCTTGTTTGGGGACTTGTTGCCCCCCAATGCTAAGTTGAGAGGGGAAGTCATTCAGAGTAGGAAGCTATCTTCTGCATTTGATCTAAAAAGTTTGGCTATGGAGTCAGTCAACACCCATCCCAGGTAGGCTGACCTCTACCTAGCACCCACTGGCCCAGGTGACTCGGCAAAGGTGCCAGCGTGCACTGGGCATGGAGGAAAGCTCAGCTGGCTTCTAGCAATTGAGATGAATAAGAAATCATGAGACTGCACAAGGGGAGACACTCAGGCGAGCCTATATGTAGGGGCAAAATTAACTGGATAATAGATGTCCGCACCTCACCAGTGCCTGGTGATAGCAGCAGATGCATTTAGAGTGAGGCTGGGCAGTTCCGTGTCAACATGGCTGCTTTCCCTGGTCTTGTTTGGGCTTGGCTGTGGTTCTGACCAGTCAGCCAAGGTGCTGTAGGCTAACTGTTGAAAGCTCTCACCATAAAATCCAAAATGCAGAACTGCATTTCTAACAAAGTAGAGTCTCCTAAGTCCATTGAAAAAGGAAAGCTCAAAAGAGGCTCCCATCTCCCCCTCTGCTGACACTGTAGCTCAGCCAGCATCCCCTGTACCCCCAGGGACAGCAAGGCCAGCCTGTCCCCTGATTAGGCATGCTCACAAAGCATTCAATGAGGCGAGCACCAGTGGCTGTCCAGTTACAGGGTTGGCACAGCAAGCATGGCACCCGCTCCAGCAAATTGGATCCACCAGCAGTAGGACTGCCATCGACACCCTATTGTGGCATCCTGGCATCTACTTCATCTTTGAGGAGCTGGTTGGGTTCCGGAATTGGAATTGATTGTAGAACCTGGGCTTGGATGCACTTGATGGGTGCCTGCAAAGTTACGTGCACATGCTCTCTCATTTTGGAGAGCTGGAGACCCCTATCCTTTGCCAGTGGTTCCTAATATTACCTTTAGCACCCAGGGGTCATACCTTGCTTTCCCCACCTTCTGCCACCTTAGTCCCAACAGGTTAATAGCAGACCAGCAATTAAATGAAAGGTCTAGGAGCAAGAGATTCCAAGCTTTTGCAGCTCACAACCCCTGCCTTTCCTCCCTTCAGATCCCCCAATCCTCTGCCTGATTCTACAAAGACTTCACTGTCATTAAACCTGTCTTGCAGTCCAAGACATCACGAATAGCACATTGGGCCCCACCACTGCCAGCTTGGACTCCCTGCAGGATATCTTACATAACACCCACACTCAATCTTTCCTTATTGATCCATTTCAGACATTTCTATTTTCATTATCTCGTATTTATTTGAACTCTTTGGGAGAATGTGGAAAAGACCAAATTTCAGTTTGGGACCTGATGACTTACTTGTTTGTAGGCCACCCCGTAATTGATTGAATGAATGGCCAGGCAAATTTGTGCCTTGGTCATTTCAAAAGAAAAGGCAAAGAAGAAGGCAAGTCTCCCCTCACTCAGAGCGGTGGAGCCTCTTCTGTGGGGATAAGGTGGTCAACGTTCTGCTACTGTGGTGGATTAAGGCAGTGGGTCAGGAGGCAGCTGAGTGGTCATGGAGGGGCCCTGCCTTTGCCCTCCAGCTGAACAACTCTGGGCAAGCCCTGCCCTTTCCCTGGGCCTCGGGGTTCTTGTCTTTAATAGGACAGGGTTGGATTCCCAGGGCCCTTCCACATCTACCCTTTGTAATATCAGCTTCCAGTCAGTGAGGGTCTCCTACGTGCCAGAGAATCTGTGCCGTTCTACTTAAGAGTCAGAGCAGTGTCATGAGATGAGAACCAAAATTACACACATTTTACAAATGAAGAAATTGGGCCTCAAAGAGGTTAAGTGTCAAGGCCAAGACCTAGCTGTGCTGCCTCCGGAACAGGACCCTATGTCACATGGCCTCTACCCGCACTCTGGGCCAGTGGTTAACAACCTGGCTGTCCATTTAGAATCAGCCAGGGAGCTTTGAAAAAACTTGGATGCCTGAGCCCCACCCCCGATGACATCGAAGCAGTCCATTTGTGGTGAGAGGGCCTGGGAATCTGGGTGTTTCTAAGTGATTCTGTTGTGCAGCAAGGCCTGAGATATGTGGCCTTGGGTGATCTCTTTTGACATTTAGTCTGCCGTGAGAGTCGTGACCACTGTCGTTCTAGCACATGGCCCCCAGGCACGTGTTGACCCCCAGTGTGCCAGAAGTGAGGGAACATTAGAGTATCAGCACCGGATGTCCCTGTAAGTCTTCCAAAGCTAAAAGGGAGTTTCTTACTGAAAAAGTGTTTCGAGAGAAATATATCGGTTAGACTGTTGGCATTTGGATGATTTCCAAGCCCCTCTCTACCAACCTCTATTCCTCCGCTCCACTCCACTCTCTTTCCCCTCATTTGCAGGTCATGGTCATTGACATGACTGCCACAGATGACTGTATGAAGCATGAAAGAGTAGGAAATACTGTATTACTAATTGCTTTGTTCCCAAAGATATGCTTTTATAAGTGGTGGGCAGCTCCCCTAAGGTGCAGAGCTCAGATTGGGGCCTTTTCCTGTTGTTTCATATCGCCCCAACCTGAGGATGCATCTGCAGAGAGGAATTTCTTATTTAGATAATTTTATACTTTTTTTTTTTTTTT
>NW_006430739.1:489232-498538 GCF_000325575.1 Pteropus alecto | reverse complement strand
TTTTTGCTTTACAGGTCATTCTCATTAAAAACAAGCTATACAAAAATATAGAGAACAGAAAGGAAATTGCATATATGTTCTTAAGTTATTTTTGTAAGCTCATGGCAATGTGTGTGTGTGTGTTTATGTGTTTGTGTGTAAAAATAAATGGAATCATGCTTAAATGACTGTTCTGCAACTTGTGCTTTCCTCTTAACAGTGTGTCTTAGACAGCCGCCCAAAACAACACACCCAGATCTACTTCATTCCTCTAAAAGCTCTGTTGTATTCCTTTATCACCGCAGCCTGATGCATTTAACGAAGACAGGGAGGCAACCTAAAAGTTCTGTGTCTGTGTTATGCTTTTCGTTTTAAAAAATCTGGGTATCTGTAGATAGGCAGGAATCGAAAATATCTTAGCTACTTCTAGTTTGCTCTGAAATGTCTGCTTTTGGCAGCACAGTTCATCTAGTGACTTCTGCATAGTTTCATTGAACTCTCGTTTAAGTGGGCAAAGAATATGCTTTCTGTCATGTTTAGTATACAGATAACATAATGGCTTATTTGAAATGTAATAAGACAGTTTCAATGAAACACAATAAAGAAACAAGCATTATGGTTCCAAAGATAGGTTATATGATATAGTTTTGATAATTATGTCTTAAAACTGAGATATTTGTTTTATCTTACAAGTTTCCTGTTCATTAACTTTAATGTGCCAAGCCTTTATTAAAAAATCCTCTCTCTCTCTCTCTCTCTTTCTCTCTCATAGGGAGCCATTAAGAGGAGGCAGGAAGGAGACAACTTCCAGTTTCCAGGCATGGCTGACGGGGGTTACCCTAATAAAATCAAGAGGCCTTGCCTTGAAGATGTCACCCTTTCTATGGGCACAGGTGCCCATCCCAGCCATCCCAGCCATCCCAGCCATCCCAGCCATCCCAGCCATCCCAGCATGCCTTGTGCAGAGCTGCAGGTTCCTCCACTGACAATGAACCCTAACCCTACGGCCATGGGAGTAGCGGGCCATCATTCATTACTACTCGAAAATAATCCCATGAACAGCAGTGTAATGGGCTCACCATTTGTGGTACCACCGACCACAGAAATGGGACTGAAAGGGCCTACTGTTCCTTACTATGATAAAACCAATAGTGTGCCAGCTGTGGACCAGGAACTTCAAGAACTACTGGAGGAGCTAACAAAAATTCAAGACCCTTCTCCGAATGAGCTAGATCTGGAGAAGATCCTGGGGAGCAAGCCAGCAGAACCATTGGCCCTAGATCATCCTCAGGCAACCCTGGGCACAACTCGTAAGCCTTCAGCTCAGATGCCACCATTGGAGAGTCTTGGATCCAGCAAGGAGTTTGCTTCTGGTTGCAGCCAGGTCACTGGCATGTCACTTCAAGTCCCGCTCTCATCTGCAGGGATCAACTATTCAATTCCCTCCACCAGTAAGCAGATGGTCTCACCCAGCTGTGCGACAACGCAGTCTAAGAGCCAGGTCCAGGTGATGCACCCTGTGGCTTTGCCCCCGCTCCCGGTGCCTCAGTGGCATCATGCCCACCAGCTGAAGGTGTTGGCGGCCAGCAAGCAGGGATCTGCCACGAAGCAGCCAGGGTCCACCTCCAGTTGGTCTGCCCTGCCTCCTCCAGGCCTCTCCCCAACTTACGGCCCAGTGCCATCGCCACACCCGCCGCCGTCATTCGGCTCACAGAGCCTCATGGTATCCTGCATGTCATCCAGCAACCTGCCGGGGAGTGTTCTCCAAGCTTCTCCCAATGCCTTAGTCTCAAGCATGGCATCCAGCAGCAATGCTGCCCTTGGGCCCACCATGCCCTATGCTCCTGAGAAGCTCCCCAGCCCAGCTGTCAATCAACAGCCGCAGTTCAGCCCACAGAGCTCAATTCTTGCCAACCTGGTATCCTCTACCATCAAAAGCCCTCAGGGCCACCTGATGTCTGCTCTGCCCACCAGCAGCCTGGGGCCCTCCCCACCCTACCGCCCAGAGAAGCTCTCCAGCCCAGGCTTGCCGCAGCAGTCCTTCACTCCGCAGTGCTCCTTAATCAGCAGCCTCACTCCCAACAGTAATCCGCTAAGCCAGCAGCAGCAGCAGCAGCAGCAGCAACAGCCAACAAATGCCATCTTCAAGCCCATGGTCACCAACTCACCCAAGAACCTGAGTGTTATCATGCAGCAAGGGCTAGCCGGCCCCAGCCCAGGAGCGCCAGAGCCATTTACTTTTGGCAACACCAAGCCCTTGTCACATTTCGTTTCTGAGCCGGGCCCCCAGAAGATGCCCTCCATGCCTGCCACCTCTCGGCAGCCTTCCCTGCTCTACTACCTGCAGCAGCCGATGCCAACACAGGGCTCCTCTGCCACTGCCTCCTCCACTGCCACGGCCACCTTGCAGCTGCAGCAGCAGCCGCCTGAGCGTTCTCCGTTCCTTCTGCAGCAGATGATGCAGCAGCCCCAGCGCTTTCAGCGATCGGCAGCCTCGCAGTCCATGCCTCCTCTGCCCAGACAGGTAAGACAGTCTTTTATCTGGTTGGGTTCCTTGCTTTTAGAAATAAGAACCGTGTCTCGTGCTATTGATACCTGGCTTTGGAGGCAAATCCAGGCTCTAGTCCTCTCTGAGGCTGGGCTTGACTCTGGAAAAGTCTGTTTAAGCCAGCTAATTCTGCGTGGTTAAAGCACAGTATTAATGAGGCCAAGGTTATGGTTTCAGTTCCTGTGCAGGAGGAAAACTGCACCCACAGGTGCTGCCAGGGGAAGGAACCAGGGGACACAAGTCACAATCGCACAGAACTGCCTTCCCCTGCACTGGGCCATGGAGCATGTTCCCTCACACAGGACCAGTGAAGTCTTCGTAGGATGCAAGGTAATTGCACTGAAACATTTCAATCTTGTCCCTGCTGGCATAAGGCTTCACACTGAGCCTTCTAGAAATGCCACAGCACACTTCTGCTGAGCAGCTCCAGTGTGCTGTTTGCCACTGCGCTGGATGCTGAAACAGGTCCTAAATGGAAAGGACAGATGCACAAAAGGTAGTTACTCTTTTTTACCATCTCCATTTTACACCTGAAGAAACAAAGGTTCGGAGAGCTGAAATGACTTGCCCAGAGTCACACAGTTAGCAAGGGGCAGAGCAGGAACTTGAAGCCAGGCAGTCTCGCTCCGGAGCCTGTGCTTTCCTCCAAATTACTGTGACTTCTCTTTCTCCCTCCTCTTCTACAGTCTTAGCAGTCACTAAATTCAACCGATTCTGCCTGGGTGGTGTTGATCACAGTTCCCACTTTTCGTTGTTTTGATTCCTACCTGTATTAATTACCTATAGCGGTGTACAAAATTACTCCAAGAATTCTACTTACAACAACATGTATATTACCTCACAGTTTCTGTGGGTGGGAATCCTGCCAGGGCTTAGCTGGGTTTTCTGCCTCTGAGTCTCTTGTAAGGCTGTATGTAGTCATCTCAAGGATCAACTGGGTAGGATCTGCTTCCAGGCTCACTCCCATGGCTGTTGCCATGAAGCTGTTCCTTGCAGGTTGTTGGAGTGAGGTCTCAGTTCCTCATGAGCTGTTGGCCAGAGGCCTCCCATGGTTCCTTGCCATAGGGGCCTCTTTCTAGAGCATCTCACAATATGGCAGCCGGCTTTATCTGTGTGAGCAAGAGAGAACTATGCCAGCAAGAGAGGCAGGGGGAGTGCCAACAAATCAGAAGTTAGAGTTCTTATAACCTAGTCTTAAAAGTGATATCCCATCACTTTTTCCGTATTCCATTCATTAGATGCAAGTGTGAAGGTCTGAATACCAGGAGGGGATTACATGAAGGTGTGAATACCAAGAAGCAGGGATCAATGATGTCTGCCAGAATACTGTCTGTCATGGTCTCTCCTTCCCATTTGCTGTCATTCCTGCCCACGTTCAGGCCCTCTTTATTCTTTGTCTGAACTCGTATAGTTGACTCTTAGACTGGTTTCCACCAATAAACCATATATTATTCTAACTATCATTTTGCTCTAACAGAGACCTGATCAGGTTTCATAGTTGCTCAGAAATGTCCAGAGGCCCATAACCTGCCTCCGTCTACTTCCTTAGACTGATTTCTATAACCCGGAAGTGCTTGCAGCTCCTGGCCCACTCTGTGTTCTTGGCCTTTACTCCAGCTGTTCCCTGCACCTGGCCTTCCCTTTCCACTTTTTCCTTCCTATCACACTCTTACAGCTCCTGAGGCTCAGGCACCACCCCTTCCACAAAGCTTCTTCCTGAATGTCCTCAGCACTTCCATCTCCCACTTCTGTAAAGAAGCCAAGGAGGAGATGGCCGTAAAGTGCTTGACCAGGGACCTGGCCCAAGAGAAACACCTGTCCACTGCCCTCTTTACTGAGGGCCCTAGATGAGCATGACTGTGGCAGACACCAAAGGATAGAGACCTTGTCTTTTTCATCCAGGTCTCATGAAGCATAGCCAAGCAGAGAACTTCACCCCAGGGAATTGGTCCTTTGATGGATGCACACAGCAAGCAGAGCTTCCGTGGGGATGGCCAGGGTGAGCGGCAGGCCCTTGTCTGCAGGTCAGGAGCACTTAGGTTTGATTCTGTTATAGGCCTGTTGCCATCCGTTTTCATGGATCTGTGCAGCTGGCTCAGTGGACCACCAGCATCGGCACTGGAATTCTTACCCTAGCAGGCAAGGTCCTCAGCCTGGTGACATGTCCCCATCTAACATGATGAGCTCTTTGGGTTTTTTTATGTCTTCAATGGGGTACATTTGTAGCCTGACTATGTGCCCTCAGAGCCGGATCAGTTGGCTCCGAAGGAGAATCCTTAATAATTGAGGTTATAGAAAAATCACGCCCAACTAATTACCTGGGTGGAGTTGGAGAAAGTGGTCAGGAGAAAAGACCAAGTAGCTAAGCTCCCTGAGGCTAGGAGGGGCTCAGGTGGCCTTCAACTGCAGAGGTGTAAGGCTGGACTCCCCGAATGGGATGCTATTGCTGCCAAGAGCTGTCTCCCCAGCCAGTGCCAGGCAGTGCCTGTGGGCCAGGCACGTAACCCAGTTTTTAACTTGCCTTTTCTCATTTTAATCCTCGGAGACAGGAGCTGTTATCATTCCCTTTAAAGCTGAGAAGATTCAGGCACAGCAAAGTCACTAGAGTTGCCCATAGTCACACAGCAGTCAGGGCCGGAGCAGGAAGCCTGACTATAGAGCCCGTACTCATAACCCCATGCCCGCGGCACTGCCTCCAGAACTTTGCATTCCTGTGTGAACCTCCTAATTATTACCTCTTCTACACAATGGACATGATGATAGCTTGAGGATTAAATATGTTAATACATCTAAAGCACTTCAAATAGTACCTTTCAGCAAAGGTTTGCTATCACTATGACTCTACTCTTGGCCCTAAGCCTCCAGGTCTGTTTTCTGGGGGCTAAGATGTGGCTCTCAAAACCTGTGTCAGGACAGAACATTCACTGTGTTCTCTAGACCCTGTGCCTGCCATGAGTTTGACAGGAGTTGTGGGACCACTAGCCTTGTGGTCTCTTCCCGTTCTAAACCCTGCCCTGCCTAGACCACTCTAGGCCTGGTGGTAAAGGAAAAAGGGCCATCTTTGCCCAGCTGGCTGGGATTTCCCCTTTGTTCTTTCTAGAGCTCTCTCACACTCATGCTCCACCCCTCACCCTAGCACCCTGTTCTGTCCATTCTTCTAGCCAAAACGCACTGAGCAGACCTCCAAGCTGGGTACCTCACCAGCTCTGCTGTTTCTTTTTGTGGCCTTTCCCTGCTCACTTTAAGTCTAAGAACTGAGGCCTGGTCAGTCTTCCAGGGGTGAGAAAAGGAGAAAGAGTTGAGTGTTTGAGGCAAGAGTTAGGTCACCCACGGAAAAACAGACAGCAGCCTCAGTAGTGGGAAAGGATAGGCTTCTTGCTGCCAGCAGGGTGAGCTTGTCAAGTTTTACCAATGGCCAGACCGAACCTCAGCAGACATATCTTCCCAACTTCATGGCATTGACTAGCTCGTTGTACTTGCATGGATAATGGCAGTCACCAGATCTTAGTTTTTTCAAGGTGCAGCTTCTAAATGTAAGATGAGAGACCAACTCGTGAACAAATGAAAGTGCCACATCCAGCTGTCTATAGGTGCCCAGCCCTATTTGGAGACTAGTATTTGTCCTCTTGGGGAATTTCACTTTACCTGTTAAGTGAATGATCCAATTTCAGTGGACCCTTTGCTTGCACTGAAGGTAACAGGCAAATATCATCTGGTGTCAGAACAGCAGTTCAGTGTGGTGGTTTAAGTTTAAGCAAGGGCACTGGAGGCAGACAGAACTGGGATTCGAGTCCAGGCACCAACACTGACAGGGCTGTGTGTCAGGAGCAATGCACTTAACCCCCGCAAGCCTCAGCTGCACGTGGGGAAAGGAATCATCCCCATCTCTTAGGGCATTGGAAGACAAAGGAGACACTAAACTGAAATTTCTTAGACTCTTTAGTCACACACCACATGCTCAGGGCCGCTGTAGACCCCCCAGTCTTGAATCTGAGATTCCCCGGGCTCAGATGCATTTACAAATTCAGGACATCTGGGTCTTTAGGAAGGCAACATGGTACATATACCAACTATCGCACAACAACTCTCCAGTGGAATCTAGGCAGCCGTTTCTTTTGTAAAGAAATATGAATATTTAAGTGCAGGTCAAACTGCGCCCCCAGATAAATTTTGGCACCAAAATTACAAAAAATAAGGTAGATTTTCAGAGCTTTTTGAACTTGAAATTAAAGATAAGGAATGTGGATCTGGCATTATTAAGGGAGGGACTCTTTTTGGAGTTGCGACACCCAGCTCTCATGTGCTAGATTTTAATGACCCTCAGATCTCCTCACTGGATTTCCCACCCTGCTCCTAAGGTTGGGTGACACCTCTATTTTTAATCAAGATTAGGCAAAATGGATTTTGTTTTGACACCCGAATGCCCCTTTATCCTGAAATCTGTTGGAGAAACTTTGAGGTACTGGAAAAATAGAAAAATTGGGGTTAGGGCTTCAATTTTACCATCAGCCACTGGTGAATGGAGCTCAAAGACAGAAATGGGTCTATCAAGGAGATGGGAGTTGTGCTCTGGAAGAGTGGGGATAGCAGGAGGCAGCCAGAGTGCCCTCAGTACACATGTTTGCAGAGCCGGCAGTACAGCATCATGGGGAGGAGGGACAGGGAGGGTGGCCAGTTGGAATAAGAACAAAAAAGCCTGAAATCTGATCCTCGAGGCAGGCCGAGGCACAGGGGGAAGGGGGCAGCTGCAGAGAAACAGACCAAAGAGGCGCACGATATTGTTTGGACAGATTTCGAGAGGGACAAGAGAAGGGAACCAAGCCTGCCTTAGAGAAGGCTGGACTTGGCCTCTTCTGGGTTTGCTGTACTTTCTACCTTTAACGTAAGCACCCCATCTCCGTAGCATAAGCAGCCGTGAACACCCAGCAGCTGCAGAGACAGTGGGCGAATCAAGAGAACTTGCTATTTCCCCACCTCGAGGGGCTGGGCCTGCGATGGGCATCTGAGGTGGGGCCTTGGCCTTATTGCCACCCTCACCCAAGAGTCCATCTTGTCCCTGACAAACTGAGCCCTCGGAAGTGCAGCAATCCCAGCATCCAGGGCTGAAGGAAGCCGACACAGGGCAGGGGACAAGGCTTTGGCCCTTGGTGGGTCATGGGCCCCAAGGGCTGGGCTGGGTTCAAGAGAACCCAGGCTTTGGATCACTTGGGTCCAAATCCTGGCTCTGCTGCTTTTTCGTTTGGCAAGCCGTTTGCCGTCTTCCGGCTTTAGTCTCCCCATCTTTAAAATGGAAATACCACTGTACCTATCTAATGGAGTTGCTGGGAGGATTAAATGAGATGAGGTGAAAGTACTTGGCATAGGGCCTGGCACGCAATAATGCTCCATCAATGTTTGCTGCTACTATATCAAGAAAGTTCCTGAAATTCAGAACACCAGTAACCCAGTGAAATAGGTTTGAACTGCCTCAGTGTCCAGGTTCCTCTTCATCTCCCGGGTGGGGACTTGGATAGGAGGGGCAGAGGAGTGCCCTCCCGGAGGTATCAGGGAGAACATTTGCCAGGTGGCTGAACAGAAACCAAATGGCAGACAGATCGGTGACCCTAGACAGGAGCAGAGCCTCCAGGAGCCATGTGAGGGCTGCCCATCCTGCATGGATGCTGAGTAATGAATGCACTCCAGGATGACTCTAGGTGGGCAGAGAGAGGAGCAGCCCAATTCCTCTTACAGTCACCTTGATCCCAACTCTGCTGCTGGCAGCACACTGAAGGCTGCCTGTGGTTTCTAGATTCAGAGAGATGGCCCACTGCTGATAGGCCAAGGGTGAATGGGAGGAGAGTGAGGGCCAGCTTTGCCGGCTGCCTGGTGCCAATGCTGCCAGGAGCGCTGCTTCCACTTGGTGATTGGCATTGGGGGATTGATGTTTCTCACCTGCATTTTTTGGGAGCCTTGCTCAAACTGGGCCCAGATAAGTGCCATAGCCTGCAGAGCACCCACGCTAATCCTTCAGGGAGGCGTCAACCCCCACCCTCTCCCTCCTCTTCACTACTCACTCCCACCTCCAAAAAGAACCGTTGCAGAAACTCAAGATTTTTTTTTTTTTGGTTTGGATATCGGAGACTAGATGTCCATGCTCAGTAGACCAGAACCTTTCATTACTACTGTCTTAATTAGCACTGCAAATTAAAATCTTTACATTCAAACCATGACCTCATTGAAAACAAAAATGATAAAAACAGGTTAGTTAGAGCAAGATAATCCTATTATTGTCAGAGATCTATTGGCTCCATTTTCCACTGGAAAAACAGTGAGGAGCAATGGTGGCCTGTGAGCCTTCTCAGAATTGTTCAACAACATTTAAAAGTAGGTGACCAACCAGAAGGGAGCGGAAAAATTAAAAAACAAAAAACACGTTAAAACAATTATGTATATATAGTATGAAAAAAAATTTCAAAAAAAATTTTTAAATAAAGTCCATTATGTTTATACTTTTACCTACATTCACATCTAAACAAATTAAAAAGAAAAAAGTAAAAGTAGGTGACCATTACCTTGCTGAAATACTTGACTCCTCTAGAATCAGATGCAGCACATATTGTCAAGGAAGGCTCTGATTTTGGACTTACAAGTCCCTTCTCTGGCTTCCCTGCATTCTTCTCTTGTTTTCAGGGTAAGGGTTAGGGGAGAGCAACACTGTTCCCTGTGTTATGAGAAAAATTTCTTCGCATTTGTCTTGTACTAAGTCTGGTGAGAAAGATCACAGATTTCATCAAAGGTTA
>NW_006430739.1:478173-489218 GCF_000325575.1 Pteropus alecto | reverse complement strand
GGCCTCTGGGGGAAGCTCTAGCTACACTAAGGAAGGATGGGGGTGGGATGGGATGAGTCATGTTTCAAAGAGCCCATGAGTCCTGTCCGAGTGGGGCGTTGCCCTGTTCATATCATCTCCACCAGACGTGACAATATTTTCCTGAATAAGCATCTTTATTTTATATTTAAGCACGATTGTCCATACAAGCTTAGTTTTCCCTTTCTTTCTAAATTGGGCCTCAAAGAGCTATTTACTTTGAGGAAACTTGTTTTAGCTGCTTTGGGAAGAAATATAATTAGACATAGTGTAACATGCATTTAAAAAATGTAGGGACCAATGTCTTGGTGTTGAATAAGTTTTGTTTTAACTTCTTTCTCTGAAATGCCAGGAAATGAAACTCCATAGGCTGTTGAATTGGGGAAATGCAGGCTCAGCACTTGGTACTAATGTTACCAAGAAGCAGATTTTTTTTTTCAGTTTCTTTTCAGTTTCTGAGAACCAGTAATGATCCTCCACCTCAATGCTATGTTCCTTTTTCAAAAAGCAGAAATTTAAAATGCCAGCCCCTCAAACATCAATCTTTCTTTTCTGTCAGAAGTTGAAGAATGAGTGAGATGACACATTGCAATGAGATAGCATTTTAGCTCTGGAGTAGCCATCTACCACTCAGTGAGGTCAACACCAAAATTTACAGGGATGCAAGAATCCCCCTTAATACAGATGCCCGAATAATGCAGATCAATCCATATAGTTTTGTAATTGCTTAGCAATTTACTTATGAAAGCTGAAAAGGCAACCATTTCCGGGAACCTTCCTATCAGGATTTTTGTTTTGTTTTTTGTTTGTTCATTTTCTCTTAACATACCTGAAGGTAAACAATGAACTGTTCTGAAGTTGGAGTGCCCAAACTGAGACATTTTTAAAGCAAAGTGTATAAATTATTTTATACGAAGTTCATTGAAACAACCTGCTTATTTGTCACTGTAAAGCAAGGAAAGGAATCTCATTTCCATTTCCAAAGAGTAGAAGAGAAGAGGGCAGAAATGAATCATTCTGTTGTGCTCCTTTAAACTGCAGCTCCACATGAACGTGTACAAACCCAAAATGTAGACCAGCACATGGAGAAGGAGTCCCATTCCAGGTTATGTATGGCCCCAAGTGAAAAGTTAGCAAAATTTTTAAAATGTCTAGGGCAGATGGAAAGTCGTAGTGGACTTGCTCCGTTCAGCGGTGGCCCTAACACCTGCCTTCAGCATTGTCACTGAGTGCAGGAGTAGATGGCGCCAGAGGGGCCATGTGCATCAGAGATGTAACCCATCCAGGCGAGCAAGGGAACGCGTGAAGAGGGCTCAGCTGAACCCCTCCTTTCCTTCATGCACCCTCCCCAGCTTCTCTCTCTCAAATTCATTAATGGCCCCATATCGCAGATTTATGGAAAGCTCTCCTGACTCCATTGTACTTTTAGCCTCCACCGTCCCTCGGGGATTGACAAATCTCACAACCAGGGCCGGCAACATAATGCAATCACGTGTGTGCTCTGGCCTGGCTACTTGTGAACTTGAAGAGAGCAACAGAAGGTAGAACACTGCTCACAGTTAAAGCACCCCACTCCCCATCCCTCAAAGAAAGACCTGCTTTTTCCTGGGGAGTTGAAAAGTTTTGGTTTTTATTAGATTTCAATAATTTGCACACGATGACAAACCCTGCTTTGTTTTATCATGTTCTGTCATTAGATGAGGGCTTACCTTGTTAGTTTCTCCTGTCAAAAGCAGTAAGGTTTTTGAAAGCTAAAAGCAACGTAAAGATAGAAAAGGATCACACTTCTTCTGTAGGCTCATGTCTGTGGCCATGCCGAGAGCCCATGGATGCCCCTAGTAGAGCCGGCCCTGCCTCCTGACCCCCGATGGAATAGCAGCTTCTAAGACAGAGTGAAATAAAGGCATGGCATTGATCAATTTCTTCCATACTTTGGTTTTTCTCCCCATGTCAAGCAAGTTTCATGTTAGATTAGAAAATATACAACTTGGAATGCACAGAGCCCACAGACCTTGATTCGGTTATTGGAGCTAAGTACACAGGAAAACGGGAGGTGGGAACTTCAGGAAATTATCATGTAGCCCTGAAGGCCTGAGAGATGCATACCCCTACTTCATCAGAAATCATTCCAACTCTTGCTCTGCTTTGGGGAGCTTTGGACTTAAGGCTAAACACACAGGTTTAACCTGACTTCCCCCTCTGTTGCCTGCTACGATGTTCAGTCTTTGAATAGAGGAGGTGAGCATAGTTGTGGGGACCCAGAGTATTTTACAGGCCCATGTCTGGGTAGCACATGAAGAGGATTTGTCAAAGCCAGCTGACTCGTTAGAACAATAGATGAAGGTGGACTTCTCACTGCAGTTTTGAGTAATGATCATTTATTTCCATGTGACAAAGCTTTGGAAGGTGTGGGAGGCCCCAACCATTTTCAGAAATGAGCTCTGAAAAATATGAACAAACAAAGCACTCAAATATGGCTTTCTAATTCCATGTCCTCAAAAACTATAAAAAATTGACACCCATTAGGATGGCTATTACTTTTTTAAAAATCGGCTATTGGCAAGGATGCGAAAATATTCGAAAGCTGTACTGATAATGGGAATGTAAAATGGTGCAGCCACTATGGAAAACCATAAGGTGGTTCTTCAAAGAATTGGGCATAGAATTACCATATGACCCAGCAATTCTACTCTTAGGTATATACCCAAGAGAATTGAACGTAGGGTCTTGGACAGATATCCGTCCACCCATGTCCATAGCAGCATTATTAACAATAACCCAAAGATGGAAAAAACCCAAATGCCCATCAACTTGTGAATGGATAAACAAAATGCAGTATGTTCATATTACGGAATAGTATTCAGTCTTCAAAAGGAAGGAAATTCTGACACGTGTTACAGCATAGATGAACCTAGAAGACATGATGCTCAGTAATAAGCCAAACGGAAAAGGGCAAATACTGGGCGATTCCACTTCTATGAGGTCCATAGAAGAGTCAAATTCATAGGAACAGAAAGCAGAATGGTGGGTGCCTGGGGTTGGGGAGAGAGAGAATGGGGAGTTAGTGTTTAATGGGGACAGAGTTTCAGTTTGAGATGATGAAAAAGTTCTGGCGATGGATGGTGGTGATGGTCATATAACACTGTGAGTGTACCTAACGCCATACTGTGCGCTTAAAATGGTTAAAATGTGTCTGTAGCCGTGCCACCCTGAACGTGCTAATCCCGTCTGATCTCAGAAGCTAAGCAGGGTCGGGCCTGGTTAGTACTTGGATGGAAGACCACCTAGGAAAACCAGGTGCTTATAGGAGTAAACAATAAAAAATAAGGGATTGTAAGGCGACAAGGTCCTTGCAATCTGTGAGGTCAACCAAGGGTTGCCTTGCCTTTAAATAAACAAACAAATAAATAAATAAATATTGTTTGTTTATTTATTTATTTATTTAATACAATGGTTAAAACGGCAACTTTTACCACAATAAATAAAAGAAAAACTGAAGTTTAAAACACTCACTAATCCTCCCCTAATCAAAAGCAATATTTGATTTTCAAGTCACATTAACGCGTGATGTAAAGGCAGCAGCAAGCTGGGCTGCCTCCTCTATCTCAGAGAGAGAAGCTGTGTTGGCCGCATGCATGCTCATCGTTTGTGTGGGCCAGCTGGGTTTCCTGGACGTCTTAGTGAAATGCATGCATGTGAAACGCTCGCGATAGGGTTCTTGGGCATCACCAGTGCTTAGAAATAACTTTCCTGGTAAATTGAATACAATTTCTGTCCTTTTCTGGGCGTTTTGGAGAAATGACAACATGTGGGTGGGGGAACAAAGAAATGACTGTACACAGGAAGGGACATTATTTCTGCTTCTGAATGGGATAAGAAACCCCACTTGCTTCATTGGTTCTCTGGTGCATCTGCAAGTCTGGAAACACTAGGATGACTCACAGTTCGCTGATTAATACAAAAGCCAACAAAATACTGTTAAGGACTCGCTGTCTTTGACTAGCTTTCTGTGCATACTTTCCCTCTGGGGCAAGTGCTAGGCTCTGGGGTAGAGTTCTGGAAAAGGTTAAGGATCTGAACTACAGTGAGAACCAGCTTCTAAGGTCTTGACCACTGGCTCAAAGTAGAAAGCAAGAACCTCTGACCAAGGCCCAAATACCTTCTGTGAAGTTAACACACCTGGTCATTGTGTCCCTACCCATACCCCCAACTCCCAAGACCTTTGGTTTCTGTCTTTCGGGGCCTGGTGATGTCCACTTTTTAATGAGAGTTATTTGTATTTTGTTTGTACCCCCACTAGTTAGCAGACTTCTCAGGCACAAGGAGATGTCTTATTTAGCTTGGTAAAACTGAGCCGAATGACTCTTTGAATGAATGAATGGAAGAATGCAAGAAGGAATGAACCGATAAGTAAATTGCATCTGCTAGCCTTTACAGAATTAAGCTCTTGAGACTCTTTTGAGTGTTTTAGAGTAATCATTGATAGAACCTCCCAATCTTCAAGGCCTTGGAGGCCAATGAACTCATATTCCTGCATTGGGCTGAAGGGAGGACTCTGCATCTGCACGTAGGGCCCCCACCCCCTGACCATGACACAGTTTTCTGGTCCACTGGGGCTTTTGCTCTTCTGTAGCCCTTGGGAAACACTCGTCTACCACTCTGTAAGTGTGATACCTGAATGCATGTGATTTCTTCAACTTCCAACAAATGAACAGTTGTATACCTCCAGTGGTATTTTGTACTGGTTGTACTGTTGTGGAGGTAATGGTGGTTTTATGCATTTTAGAAGGACAAAACTGGCTGTCATTTCACATACCATAGTGACAGCAGCACATGATATAAGAAAGCAAAAAAAAAAAAAAAGAACTGGCTTAGAAATTCAGGCCACTCATTCCATTGTTTTTTTTCCCCCAGTTAAGATTCATTCGTGCCACTCTGCGCCAACACCAATATTCCTAACATAAGCCAATCGATTTCACTCAGTCCTGAGAGCAGCGAGTGGTCTGCACTCACACACAGTTCTTTCTTTCTTTTTTTTTTCGACTAGCACAGCATTAAGCAAACATGTTTTGAAGGCTGTTCAGCATATGTTCTTCTATCAGGCTTAAAATATAACTTAAAAGGACACTCGGTTGTATTTGAATAAGCTGCCATCATTGGTTTAAAATTGTTTGAAAGAACATTAAGAGGTTTATTTTACCAGTTCGTGAGCAGAGATTTTTTACACCCTTTGTGGAAATGATCTTTCAGAGGTTTTGTTTGGATTTGTCTGTTTTTTGCCATTTGACAGCTATATTGTTAGTCTCTTTTATTTGCTTTATTAACTTTCATTTGCGAGTGTCTTCTTCAGTAGAATAATTACATCACAAGAATATTCCTTCCCACCACCCCCCAGAAAAGTCTCCTGCCTTCACTTATTGCTCTGTTAAGTGCTGTAGTTCAAGGTTGATAAAGATTAAAGGAGCCGAATGGGGTGAAATATGGCCTTGACCATGTTGATTCCCTCTGAGCTCTTATAGCTCTAGAATCACACAGGTCTGTTCTGCCTGGCTCTTTCCTCAGCAGCTGGTGAGCAGGACAGCTCTTCTGAGCTCTGTCATTACATCATTACCCCACACTGCGAAAGGCACGATTGTAATGGAGGACCTGTCCCTTGATAAAAACTATGTTAGTTGGCTTTTGGAATGACGCCATGGCCTCAAGAACTTATCAGATTCAACTAACTGTCTGCTGCAAGCAGGAAATCTGTTTGTGACTTGTCAGAGCTAGATTGACATCCAGTTTAAGGTTTGGAATTCTTCTCCATGCTCCATTTTTGAGACAGACTACAAAATCTTGATGTTGATCAACATTCTAATCCAATATGCTCCACCAGACTTCAGAGCCCTTTAGAGATTTAAAGACATCTGTGATGTTCCCACTGCTTCTTCTCTCTCCTGCCCAATTCTTTGCCCTAATTAATCCTTGCCGCTTGCCTCTGAACTGACAGTACAGGGCATCGGAGTGCATAAGGCTCTACTAGACTGACCAAAATGCTGCAGGTGCATCAACCTTGGCACAGAGGAGAGCATGAGTTTCACTCCCCTTGTTCCCAACAATACTGCTTTGTTCCCGCCCCCCTAAATCTCACTTACAGCGGTGGCAGCCACATCCTCCATCTGCCCTGCCTGAGCTCATTGTCCAGGCAGACTCCAGCTTATAATTCCCCACTTCCAGAAGAGGTTCTTGTAAACTAAGTATTTCTCTGTAATCCTGCGCTTGATTCGTGTCTATTTCCAACTCTCCTGGTAGATGAAGTTTTCAATATAATATTGGACTAGGATTGAGAAAGAGAATGAACCCTCATGGTTGTTTCTAGAGCCATCAGCATCCTACTCAGAAACACCTCTTACAGGATTTTAATTTTCGTTTACAGTTATTACTTCTGAAATCAAATCTCAACTTCTGGTATGTTCTTGGACTTTTCAAAGGATTTAAAAATTCAGGAGCTTGGTGCCAATTATTGCTTTCAGGAGCTAGCGCTGCCTATTTTCTATAGATGGATTCCAGTTTGGATCATCAATTATTTTCTTCACAGAAACCCACAAAGTACATATTCGGGTTTGCATTGGAATTGAATGTGATCTAGAAATCCTTAATGTTGTTAAGCTAGGCTATTGCTTCTAAAATGTGTATCACATCCAACTAATGCAAAAGAGAGTATTTAAGAGCTTGAGTACCACACTTGAGATCTGAATGAAGAGCCCAAGTTTGCGATATTTGATCCGCACTTGATGTGTTTGCTGGAGCATGTTGTACAGACAGGTCAGGTGCGTTGGATTTCTCTTCAAATGAATGGGTCTGTGGATAAAGGAACATGACTTAGGCTGAACAGGATTCAACAGGCCCCGTGCTTCGTTATCAGAAATGGGATGCTCTCCCGTGTGAGGCTGGAAGTATTATGTAGTCCTCGTTAACTCGGAGGTCTGAGGGGCCAGGCTAGATCCTTTATCAGTTTAGATGTATTGAGTCGCAAGTAGCAGAAACACCAGTTCACATTGGCTTAAACAATAAAAGGAATTTAACGGCTCCTGTAAGTAGAGGTCCTGTGGTTGGGCAGATTTCAGGGGTGGTTTCAATCAACAGCTCAACAGTGTCACCAATGAACCTGTTTCTTACCAGCTATCTAGTCTGCCTTCTGTAGCATTAGCTTCATCCTAAGGCTGGCTCCCCCTAGTGGGCACACAATAGCTGCCAGCAACTCTAGGGGCTATAAGCTTTCCCCTTCCCTGAGCCAGGGGAACAGGAGAGAGTGTTGCTTCTAGAAGCTCTGTCAAAAGAGCAAAGAAACTTCTTTACCAGAACCCCCCGGAACTTTGGGCATAGTAGCCTGAATGAATCACATAGCTACTTTGCTGCTTCGTATAAGCTGAGCTGAGTACCCCACCTCTAGAACCCTAGGTGGTACCAGGTTTCCTCAAAGCATATAGGCAGTATGGGGCAAGCGAGACTACCTGAATGAAAACTGAAGAAGGCATCCAGAGAAGGAAGACTATGTGTTGGCTAAGCAACCAACTATGTTTTCTACAATCAACCTCTTTGGCCATCCACATTCATAGTCTCCCTCCTTCCCATGAGTATGCCTCCCAAAGTGGTCATCCCACAGAAAACCTATTTACTCCTTCCCCAGAGTGGTTCAGCTCCAATCTAGAAACTCTGGGTAACGTGCAGTCCTGTCAGTTTCATCACTACCTAGCTCTTCATGTTCCAGGGTTCCCGGGGCAGTGGGAGTTCAGCAAGGTCATGAAATGCCTGGCCCCAAGTAACCACTTGAGTCTCCTGTCTTCTGGCTCAGACTCCATACTTGCACCTTCTGCATCATGAAGCAGACAGACAGTTTCAGATCTGGGAATGGGATATGAGCTTTGTACACTCTTTATAGTTTAGCGCCATTGCTATAACTCTCTTATTAAATATGTGTATAATTAAATCAAACCAAACTCTTAAAAAGATTTATTTAGAGAAGACAGATTATTTACTGTAAAGAGTGTCTACGAACTGACTAAAAGTATATCCTGAAAATGTTGACTTTGAAGACTGTCCTGAGTTTAATGTAACTGATCAATCCCAATCTCATCAGATGATCACACATCAGAAATGATGTCATTTGCCCAGACACAGTGGTAGATTATATTTCTTGCCTTTTCGGTTCCCAGAGCTGGTCCTTGTTCCTTCAAAGCGGACCCATAATCTACGAGGCCCTGATGAGGGAGAGAGAACAGTCTGGTGGAGATCAGGACAGTCTCCATAGGGGGACAGTGTACTGTGCTGACTGAGGGCTGCTGGACTTGGCAGGTGGAGACAGTCAGAAGTCTTGACTGAAGCCCAAGTTAGCCAGAAATCTTGGGAAGGGAGACTTGTCCAAGTTTCCCCATGACTTGCATTGTCTTTTTTTAAAACATCCAATTCATGACTGGGGTGAGGAAGGGAAAACAACAGAAAAAGATATCTAGCCCAAGAAATCTACAGAAACTACAGTGAAGCTCAGACAGAAATTAACTCTCTGAGCTCTGAGCCACGTGCTTAAGGGAAGAGATGGGAGGGTGCTTCACATGTCACTCATCGCTCACCTTGGTCGTTTGCTGGGTCAGCGTGGGGGGTGGCAGAAGAGTAAGAAAAAAGTTGTTTTTTGTGTATTTTTGCAGATAGAAGAGCCACGGAGTCAAGTATTCCTTTGTATCTGTTTGAGTCTGCCAAAAGGCAGACACCAGTATGAGGTTAGACGTGTAAGATATGGATTGGGGGAAAAGCCTGTGAAGGTTAAAGGAGAGGGAGCAAGAGAAGGTAGGGAGAGCCTCAGACTACAATGCAGGTGGTCTGGTCCGTGGGGTAAGAAGAGGAGTCTCTAACCATGGTGCCCCTCCAGAAACGGTTCAGCCAGGCCAATGGAGAGTCTTTAAGCCAAAGTTATCATCAGAGGACTCCTGCATCTCACAGGAGTGGGGCCTGCATTCGTACACCCATCATGTTCAGTCATTGGTTGGGAGCGGGGCCCGGGCCAAATGCAATAACAGATTTAAGGGGATGGTTTCTGGGAGGCTATCAGTCAATTATGCTCCCTGTGGCAGGAGATCTGAACAGCCATTAGTATGGCTAGTACATCCTTGCTTCAGTAGCTGTGGCTGGGAAGGCCATTTCCCAGGTCCCTGGTGTACAGTAGATAGATACTCTCAGTGAGAATCACAGACAGATTGAAAGAGGTCAGCTCTGTATGGGACACTCTCTTCTGTCCTCTCCTTCCTCATGCCATGGGCTTTTCATATAGATATGTCTTTACCAGACTGCTCATTAAAGCTGTGTAGTCTAGCTTTCACCCTCCTCTTCCCTGTTCCTGGCATTCAGACCAGGGATTGCTGAAACTAGAAAGAAAGTGTCTGGATGGGTCTATGAAAACCAGATGAGATAAGAGGCTTCCTTTAGGATACAGGAGTTGTAAGAAGGCACCGTGGGCTGGAGATCAGGAGTCTTGGGTTCTAGTTTGCTCTGAGTTGGGACAAGGCCCTTCCCTACTGCAAGCCTCAGTGTCCACACTTATCAAGTAGGGAGTTGATGGCAACCAGTGTCTCTCAGAGGATGACATTGCAGGGCTTCACTTCTAGAGACTGCGTCCCTGCAAGACAGTGGTGATAGATGCTCTCTGAAAGCCTCTCCGACTCTTGGACTCTGTCTTTAACTTACTTGACAATCTTTTTTCCCCATTTTTTTTATTGTGGTAAAATACGCATAACATAACATTTACTATCTTAACCATTTTTAAGCATACAGTTAAGTGGTATTTACACACACACTATTGTGTAACCGCCAGCACCCTCCATCTCTAGAACTCCTTTTAATATCGCAATACTGAAACTCTGTCCCCACTAAACAATAACTCCCCACTTACCTGACAGGGGAGATAGTACCATCACAAAGGTGGTTTTCACAAGGCAAGGCGTGTCCATTGCCTGGCAATCTTGAGCAAGCCATGGACCTCCCGTACATCTACAGAAAATGATGAATAGGTGATTTCTCCTCAAGCTACAAAAAATGCTAGGGCAGTAAGGAGAGGAGTAGCCCTAGGGAGACAGAATGAGTCAGAAGAAGACAGAAGATGAGGCTTTCAGTAAAAGGAAAGCAGAGAACAATGATGCCCCGCCTCCCATACAGGTAGAGAAGGAAGGAGACCAGATAGGTAGCTATGAGAGAGAGGAGTAGCAGGAGAACACGAGTTCATTGCTGGTTGGAATGCTAGAATATCTACGTTTGCATCTCTGAGGATAAAATCTGCGGGAAGAAAACCCCAAATCCTGAGCCTTGGAACTGTTGACATTCTTGATAAGACTCAGAGACCAAACACCAGGCCAACCCTAAATCCCATGAAGAGTGAGCTGAGCTAGGTCCTTGTAGCTTTGACCCCTACCTTAATCCCTTATGACTAGAGTGTCTCCAGAAAGAGCTGGGAATGACAGCAAAAAAGAAAAGAAAATCAAAACTCCAAAGCAACTTTTTTTTGACAGATTAGCTATTGATTTTTAGTTTTATTTATTTTTTAATTAAGTTTATTGGGGTAACGTTGGTTAATATAATTAAATGATTTTCAGGTGTACATTATAATTTGACATCTGTATATTCTATTGCGTGTTTACCACGCAAAGTCCAGTTTCCTTCAGCTGCCATATGTTTGATCCCCTTTACCCACTTCGCCCTCCCCTACCCCCCTATTATTTGATCCCCTTTACACCGTCTACCTCTTCCCTCCTCCCCTACCCCCTACTCTCTGGTAACCACTAGTCCATTGTCCATGTCCTTGAGTCTCCGTTTGTCCTGTTCATTTGTTTCTTTTAGGTTTATATCCCACATATAAGTGATATCATGTGATTTTCTACTTTTTCTGTCTGGCTTATTTCGTTTAGCATGATTATCTCAAGTTCCATCCATGTTGTCGCAAATGGCAGTATTTCATTTCTTCTTATGGCTGAATAATATTCCATTGTATATGTGTACCACAG
>NW_006430739.1:464946-478010 GCF_000325575.1 Pteropus alecto | reverse complement strand
AGAGCGTATAAAACATATAAAACCATCACCTATGTATCTATCAACCAGATTAAGAAGTAGAACTCTGAAATATCTTAGAAGCCCTCCCTCTTCCCAAAGATAACTATCCTGACTTCCTAGAGCCGACTCCAGGAGCACAGCTAGGCTCCTTGGTGAGCTTCAAGCTTGTCCTAGTTAGATCGGCACATCACCAATCTCATCAGATAGTTGTCTTCTGCATGGATTTCCACAGATGGCTCATCCCATCTGTCTTGTGTTGATCCTCATTAGTTTCAATCTTAGATGGGGACCTTGTCTTTCTTCAATATGTTTTATGATCTTCGATTATCAGGCTAATATGTGCTCTTTGTAGTAAACTTGGAAAATGCAGAAAACATCAAGAATATAATATTTAAGTAAGTCAGGGATAACTACTGTTAACATGTTGGAACATAGTATTCATTATTTTTTTTCTTCGCAGAAATATATATTTCACATTACAGACATTGAGTTGTATATTTAGCTTTTTCTTTTTCTTTTACAATATAAAACAGATACAGAGTAGTATGCAAGGCCTATATGCAATTTAAAGAAGTGTAGCGTCACCACCATTTAGGTTGGGAAGTAGAACGTTGTCATCCCCTGAGTAGAGCTCCATGTGACCCTTCTGATCACACCCACTTCCTCTCCCCAGAGGTGACCACTGTCTTGATTTCGACAGTCAACGCATTTCTATATAGTTTCACCTCTTGTTCATGAACTCAAACAAGCAATCACTTTGTTTTGAATAACTGAGTGGCGAGCACATCTAAGTGTGTCCATAAGCAGCAAAGAGTCATAGTACCACTATTAGATGAAGGCTTCCAGAAGAAGAGAAGCTGCACCAGGTCCCCTCTTACAGACTCAGTTGTTTAGGGACTCGGTGGCTATAAGCATGTCCTCATAAAGGAATGCATGGTGCCCACCACCATCAGGATGCTGGGTAGGATCATGGCCATGGCACTGGACACCCAGGTGTACGGCCAGAGGGATTTGGCTGCTCTGTCTGCCTCCAGGACCTCCAGCTTCCAGATGTAGGTCAAAGCAGAACACCTCTGCGGGGTGAAGTGAGAGTCCCCAGCTAATCCAGACAGCAGGATGTGGAAGGCTGAGCAGGAACTTCAGCAGCAAATGGTCAAGCCAGATCTCTGACAATGTGAGAGAGAGGCAGAACCCCAGGGACGTAGATTCAGAGAGGGGATCCGGGGATCTACCCCATTATGTTGGCCGCCCCTGTTCACTTCACTTCTCAGTTCCTGAGACAACCTGGGGCTGCTATCATGAGCCTGATGAAGATTCTGTCACGTAGACCAAGCTGTTTTTCTGCTTTACTCCTTTCTGTCTTGTGATTCAGCTTCCCTGGGGCTGTGTAGTCAGTTGACTCTGGTCTAGCTGCTTTTGAGTATTGCAAATTATGATGTTGTTATCTCCTAGAGCTTTCTCCTTACCATTGCGGGATTCTGTCTTTGCAGATGAAACCAAGCCCTTACTGTACTTTTAGTGGGACCTTGGGAGGGGAGGGACTGGATTTAGATGCGTGCATTAAATCTGTTGTCTAAATCCGGAAGTCTCCAGAGGAAATCCTGCCTCTCCCTTCCTCGGTTGCCCGAATGTGACAGTTAGTTGGATGGCTCCTTTGGAACCCTGGGGACTGTCAGCAGTGCTTACTGTACCCACAGGGAGACACTGGAAGATATCGGGGGAGAGGATATGCATAAGCATGAGGGTTAGGCTTTAGACATTGCATTTTTAGTATTGGTAATTAAGAGGCTACATTTTGGAGTAAGTGAGACCCAGGTTCAACTTCTAGCTCTGCCATTTACTTACCGTGTGACTTTGAGCAAGTTTTTGTGCTTCTCTGATCCTTATTTTCTTCACCTATAAAATGGAGATAATAATGGTACCCATCTTGCCGGGTTGCTGCAGTGATAAAGGGAGATAAAAACTGCACACTGTTTCACTCAGTGCCCGGCACATTGTACCTGTTCAGTACATAGTAGATGTTATCATCATCACCATCATCATCACAAGCTAATATAGTAAACTTCCAGAAGCTGTCAGAACCGTTGTTTCTCCCAGCTACTGAAGCCCTAGACTCCAGAGAGTCTTGGTGTCCTTGCCCTTTGACCCAGCCCCTGATGGTCCCCGAAGCAGTGCACTTGACCTTAGCTTGCTTCCGGGATGATTCTCAGTGGCCCACCTAGCCTGGCCAACCATGCAGTCTTTCTACCTCATGACCCAGCATTACTGATTACAGGTGCAGCACTGGCTACTCTGCAAAACTGCCCCCACAGAAAACGGCCAGCCTAAATGGCAATGTACTACAGACCTGCTCTGTGCCTGGCACTACAAGAAGGTATGCCATAGTCTCTAGCCCAGGGAGTCAACAGGCTACTTGCTTATTCATTGGAATTAATGGTACAGAAAAATATATCCCTTCATTCCTTAATTGATTTATACGTTATCAATTTTACCTTTTTGTGTTGTGGGGTTATTTTATTTCTCGAGACAAAGTTCAACTCAATCCTGTGATTAAATTCCAACTCTGAGAGCTTGTTGACTTAAGTGAACTTGATTTGGGGCCTCATCAATTGTATTCAGCCCTAGACATAAACTTTGAAATGTTAAAGTAAAATTGTATATACATTTATAGAGGAAAAATACAGAAAAGCTCAAACTCTTCTGGCTCTTGCATAGAGAATACCTATAGAATAGGTATACTGTTCCAAGGATATAGGTGGGATCGGGGCTACCCTAGAGTTCTTTGCAGAATCTATTTGGTGAGTGCTATCTCCCTCATACCCCCATGCCGCATGTATCATAACAGAACTTCCCTAACTTGGAGTTCTCATTTTACGATACAGTCGTAAAAAGAAAAGAACACTAGGTCACACAGTAGCTAGCCCAGAGACCATTGCACAGCTGTGGACCCCTAGCAGCCTTCCAGAATCTTCTTGCTGCTGTTGGTCTGCTTAGAGCAAATGCGAGGTTTCGTTTGCGCAATTCGATCAAGCAAAACTCAGTGCATAGATCTTGAAGTCAGACCATATCTAGGTTCTCGTGCAGGTTCTGGCAAGGTCACTACTAACGAGTGACCTTAGGCAAGTCATTTAACCTCTTTGTGCTTAAGTTTCCTCATCTTTACAATGGGATCCTAATATTACCTTCCCACTTAAGATTGTTCTGAGAATTCATTAATTGAAATGACCCCAAGAAAGGGCTGAGCACAGTGCCTTACATTAAGTAGTTCTCCATAAAGTTTTGTAATTTTACAGAAATGATCATTTATCATTATTATTAGTGTATTTTGCTAAAAAAAATAAAAAAATGAGAAGTGACAGCCCTGCTGAGCTGTGTTGATGAGACCACACCTAGAGCAACACATCCAATTCCAGGCCAACGCGTAAAATTCATAGGACGAGGCCTAGAGCATTGTAAATGTGCTCGATACATGGCAGAGGCGTTATCATTAAGACTACCACTAAGCAGCCTTCTGAGAGAGCACACAACATGCAAGCACTGCATATGCGTTAACTCAGTCTTTATAACCCCCGCCACTCTATGGATAAAGTACAGCCATTAACTCCCTTTTACAGATGAGGAAATTAAGGCACAGAAAGGTTAAGTAACTTCCCCACAATTACATAGCTAAGAAATGGCAAATCAATGGTGAAGTCCAGACCTTCTTTCTCCAAAACCTGCCATTATGCCAAAGAGCTGTGCTCTCCAGTCCTGTAGCCAGCAGCCACATGTAGCTATTTAAATTTAAATTAATTTAAAGTGAATAAAAGTGGGAATTCAGTCCTCTATTTGCACTAGCCACATTTTAGGTGCTCAGTTGCCACATGTGACCAGTGACTACCACATTGGACAGCGCAGGGATAGAACATTTTCTTTCGAGGAGGTTGATTCAACATCATCTCAGACAGTTTTCGTAGACAATGCTGCTTATAGCACTTCTGGGATTCTATTCTTTATGAAATCTCAGACTTATATAGCTTTCCATATTGTTATTAATAGACATATGGTTGTGATATATTGAAATCTCATTTGCACTTGGTCAAATAAGATAATGGTACGCAAGAAGCCAAAAAGTCTGACTCAACGTTAAATTTTCCTGCTTTCCCAATGTATTACTTCGGATTTACAAAACTGTCTCCTGTCACCTCTGTTCGACAGGTAGGGACATTCACCAATTTGCCTAAAGACTCAGCATCTTCCACAGCTCTGCCTTGATCTCTTCGAGCTATGTGGATAACATTTTGTGTCCTAGCATGTTCGTCTTAACTAGTGACCTCAACAACTGGGGCTGGCTTCTGAAGTCAGCCCAGCCCTGAAGGACCTTGAACTCCTGAGAGTCTCTGGAATCTGCTCCAAGTCTCCATTTACCTCTCCCGAGCTTTCTCTGCTTGCCTGGTATATACTTAGTAAAGACCAGGGAAAGAAAAGAGACGACAAATTCAGGGTTCATTGCCTGAACTCCTGCATGATTAAGTCTAGAAATCCACAAGCTCCCAGAAACCAGTAGAATTATAGTGTACAACTATAGCTTTGCCAATGCACACATCCCTCCTTCTGAATCTCTGTGGTAGAGAAGATTGGACCAATATCTAACCCAGTCAGTAACTTAGAAAGTCCGAGCAATTTCTGTCTACTTCTGGCAAAGCAGCTGCATATCTATAGGGGTTAGTCTTAATCTTAACTTCTTTACCAGATCCCATTTGAGCTATGGTGATGATGCCTTGGAATAGCCAACAAGGTGGAGCTACTCCCATGTGAATGAAGGGAGACCCCTGATTGTTTTCTCTCCATGTGCAGAGAAGGAGCCTTTACATTTCCAAACCCAGGAGCTGCTTGGGTTTTAGTCACTCTGTCAATCAGATCCAGGTCTGTACCCCACCTGCTACTTTGTGTCCTGGGTAAGCTTTTGTCCACTTCCTTGTCTTGTAAACTAGAGATGGTCTTAAATGCATGTGTGCACAGAGTTCAGTGTCCAGCACAGAGTGCGTGCCCAGTAAATGTGTTAGCTGATGTTATTTTCATGGAGTGATTATGATCCTTCTCTGTTCTATTGATGGGTTTTATTAACACAACGGCATTGAAAATGGATGAGTAGATGTGCTTAAATGAGGGTCAAGGTTCAGTTTATCCCAAAAAGAGGCCAGCACAGTGTTCACCAGGTTATCATCTCCCAAGTGCCTGGGACATCATGCCAAACTCATAACAGTAAAGTTGATTGGATTTTCCAAATATCTGCTGAGCCCCTTGTCTGTGCCAGGCACTGTCTGGGTACCAGAGGGATTCAGAGACAATTAAGATTTGGCTCAGCAAGTTTAGCTAGAGGTATTTATCTACAAGAGGTAGACCAAAGGAGAGCAGAATTCCCAGGGTAGAGGAGCTGGATCTTGAAGGACATATAAAAATCCCAGAGTGGAAACATAGAGAAAGGGGATTCCAGGCCAGGTGAATCAAGGAGCATAGGCGCAGAGGGCTGAACACACATGGAGTTCAGTGTCACTTGAGGGTAGTGTACATGGCACTATGGAACCTGGCTGTCAGCAGGACGGAAAGTCAAGGGACAGGGCTTAGCAGGATGTGCTTGTATCTCTATAGACAGTCGCCAGCCATTGCAGGATTTTTCAGGTGAAGGGACCCTGGGCCAGCTTTGTTGTAATCATGGGTAGCCCAGGGTCCAGGGCGCTGAGTGGGTGTGTGCTTCATGAAGTCAGGCACCATTACCCATCCCATGGTCTAAATTCTATGAAATTTGGAATCACATGGAACCAGCCAGTCCACGAGCTATTATCGTTCATGGCCACCAGTAACTGGTGGACTTGTTATTCTGCGATTTTTCATGATTCCAAGGAAAGAGATGGATGTACCTTATGTTTGGAAACCTCTAGTAGAGCTGTCCCTAACGACCTCTTCTTTGGAACTCGGGCCTTACGATGAAAGGATATATGATAAGCAGTTTCTTTTGCAAATTAAATGGAGAATACCCATGAGCACCAGCTATAAAGCTCCTAGTTAGAGTCAAGATCGAATGTTATTGTTTATTTCATTTTTTTAACTGGGATTGCACTGGCCTGCAAACTGTCTGCTCCCACTCTGCTCTACTTGAATGAGTGGCTCCAGGTCCACTGCCAGTTGTTGCTGAAAAGAACTGTGGAGGAATCTTCCACTGTTGGTCATTCCTTTGTGCCATCTGCAGTTGTTTCTGCATGATGAAATACTGAGGCATTGCACTTGTATGTTAATGCTTATGGAAGGGCAGGATTCCTGTTTCTCTATCCATTGCCAATATCTTAGAAGTCTCATGAAGCTTTCAAGGATTCCTGAGTAAAAGCTCACAGATAAGCCTCATTCATTGCTTTTCAATGTATCATCATGGAATGGACAGGTAACCGGAACTCTAGTAATATTTGCATATTGAGATTGTAAAAACTTCATTGTGAATATAACATCGTGTTTAAGGTGATCAAGGAGCTGGGTATGCAGGCATAAAGAGTTGTCAGTTGTAGAAAGCGACATTTCTGCTCTTGTCCTAGATGTCCTTGGTCCAAGGACAAATTGGAGCTAGAGATGGCCAGTGAACTTAGCTCTCTACTGAACCCTACCCTAAGGAGAAGGGCACTGGGCCTTCCACAGTTGGTACACCGTCAAATGGCAAAGAAGTTTTCTTTCCTAAGTGCCTTGCTGAGAATATTTCCTGTTGTTTTTGGTTTGGGTTTTTGGTTTTGTAAGGGGTGGGGGTGTAATCTCTAAAACTCTCCAGGTATTAGATTATGTTCCTAGTGCCATCTTTAAGTAGTTATAATTCATCATTTAAAATTTGTCTAGAGCCCCCTTGTAAAATATCAGCTGTACTTTTCTCAATTGCATGTTTTAATAGTCTACATTTCAAAACTTATTTTTCATATGACAAGTTAATGACTACACACACACCATGGCAAACTACATGTAGGCTTAGGAACGAGGTAAACCTGAGTTTGCATCCTGCTCTGCTATTAACTAGTGTGTGACTTTGGACAACTCAGTTAATCTCTCTGGGTGTCAGTGCCCTCATCTGTCAATTAAAGACAATAATAGTTGCTGCCTCATATATGGCCTTTGAAAGGACTGAGTGAGACCGGATATTGAAAGTATTGAAAGCACTTGGGATCATGCCTGATGCATAGCAAGAGCTCGATAAATTTAGTGGTGGCAATTCTTGTTGTTGATCGAATAATGCATCCAACTATTTACTGGCCTATCATCTACTGCAGAGACTTGCCCACAGCAGGTGCTTAGTACGTCTTTCTTGCAATGAATCGAACTATCTCCAACTGTTTAGCTTAGATATGGGGGATAAATATGTCCCTTTCTACTGGGATGTTTGGTAGGAGACGCGGATGATCACTAGCAGCTCAGGTGTTAAAAGCATGAGTGTGAAGAGGCTGTCTCAGGCAGAAAGAAGAACTTCTCGTCAAGGCAGGCTCTCCCCGCCCCCCACCCTGGTACTTTTGGACACCACTATTGCCAAGTGCTTGGTGTGCTCGTCAGGATGTCAGGGTTATCTCAGTAGCTCATTTGAGTATTGAAGCTTTCTCTGACATGGATATCAAGTGTGGGGTTTTTTAATTGCCTTTGGCTGAAAGAATTGGGTCATACGTTCAATTCTGATGAAACGCCTGTCTTCCAAAATACCATGGAAAGGGGAGGTTGCACCCACACAGAAGTCCTGAAACCTTGGGGTCCTGGCAAGGTGAAGTGCAGTGAGGACTACAGTTCGGGACGCGGCCGTTTGTGAGACTTCCACTTGACTGTTTGGTTTTTGCACTCACCATTTGGTTTTGCAGATTCCTCAGCATGTCCACACACATACCTACAAACCAGTTGAGAACCGTGTGCTCTGTTGTGGGAGGCAACGGGGTGGGGAGGGAACAAGATTGGTCAAGGTCATTGCTGATGAACCAGCTATCTGACCTAGCCTTACTCCCAGTTTCAACATGACGGTGGCCGGTCAAGGCAGAGGATCCTTAACTGAGATCCACGGATGGGTATTAAGTGGACCAGAAAAACCCCGAAATTATATGTAAAGTGTTGGTGGGCTGGGAAGGGGGAGACACCACCGTAAATGCTTTTTCTGTGGAGAGAGATCATAGCTTTTAACTGATTCTCAAAGCAGTCTGTGACCCAAGACAATTAAGACCACAAAGCTACTTGGTTTTGTTACCCCAGACCAGTTGGTGTGTATAACCACAACACCCAAATGACCCAGCTAGGCGGTCAGGGAAGTGACAAGATCAGTCAGAACCATTTTGTGGCCAAGCAGCTGATGGATTGTTCAATCGGTTGTTGTAGACTCATGTAGACAAAGCCTGCAAACTTTGGGAAGCCAGCCCCCCCCAGGTCAGCCTCGGGCGACAGCCCCCATCCTGCCAGGCCCTGGGGAGTGAGTCCTTCCTGCCCGGCAGCTCCTTTGCTCATGAGCTGGCCCGAGTCACCTCCTCGTACAGCACCTCAGAGGCAGCGCCCTGGGGCGGCTGGGATCCGAAGGCCTGGAGGCAGGTGCCCGCTCCACTACTGCCTAGCTGCGACGCTGTAGGTAAGTTACTTCCCCCGAGCCTCGCTTTCCTCATCTGTCAACCGGGGCGCAGTCCCCTGCTCAGCCTGCCCGCCTGCCTCACAGGGTTGTTGGGAGGAACACAGGAGGTGACAGCCCATAAAGCTCTGTATACCTAGGAGAGATTTCTCTACCGTGTCCTGGCCAATCTTTGGCAGAGACGACACCCAAGCAAGCAGAGTGCTCCAGGTGCCTCAGCCTCACCTCCAGGGAAATGAGTGGGGATTGCCCCAGATGCAGTTGCTCCCTCCCTGCCGTCCACCTTCCAGCACCCAAGTTCCTTCCCTGCCTGTCTGTCCCGTCCCTGTGGCCAGACTGTAGGCCCAAGGGGGACAGGGGCTACGCTTCTGCACCTCGAATCGTCCCAGTGCCTGCCTGCTCCATGCCTGGTGGGTGCTCAGGAACTGCCTCTCCTGACAGCGAGCCACTGTGGACTCCGCCCCCGAGGTGTTCCTTCGCCCCACCCAGGACTCGCGTACCCTAAAAGTGGGAAGTTGGATTTCCCCACTGGAGGACTGGTGGCCTGGGTAAGGCAGGCAGAAGGAATCCAAGCCAAGCCTGTCCAACGTGGCCGTGAGTTTGGATCACCCTGCATAGTCTAGAAGGAATGGCTTGACTTGCCCTTAAAGAGGCACATTAGTGGTCATGAGAGCAAGATGGTGGCTACCAGCCAGAGTGGGCCTTTGCAGAGAATTTCATTTTGATCGCGGTGGTGGTGTTCTGGTGCATGAAATATCGGTGTGCGTAGAACATCTGCCCTGTCTGCAAGAAGACTGGAGAAGCAAGCATTTCTAAGTGATAGCGATCAGAAGATGGTCATCAGGCTGAAAAGGCCTCTGGGATTCTGGCCTTTAATGGAAATTTTGCTTCGGTACGTACTGCCTTGTTCTCTATCTGCCTGCCGCGGCCTGGAAGAACAAGCAGTGCTTTCCGTTTAAGGGCTATTGATTTTTTTTTCTCTTTTTTTGCCCCTTTTTCTGTGTACTCGTGGAGTCACAGTGCTCTCCAGCTGAAACCTGAGAAATCTTGTCCAGCACAGCGCTGCCAGGGAAACAATTAGCAAAAACAGATGGGGACATCGTCCACTCAGGATGTCACTGTGTTCCCCTTGCCCTTCCCTGTCCTCGGAAGTCAAAAACAAGAGTATCCCGGCTAGCTTACCTTGTGAATTCCTATCCCCCCACTTGCCATGTCACTACCAAAGCTAAGGCCTTCCACCCAGCAGTGAAGGCTGGGGCAGATGCTCGGCCCCGAAATCTTCCCTACTAAGCCTCGAAAGTTGTTCCTACCTGGGGACACTTTGAGGGACAGGACCTCGCCAGCTCAGCCAGTGACTCAGGAAGGCCAGACGTAGGATGCAGGCACCACGGGGGAAGAAGAAAGGCAAGCTGCAAAGACACTTGTTTCCTCTGCCCTGGGACATTCCCAGCATTTAGACCAAGCCCTTCCGGGACCAGGCAGCCCTGAAACCACCGAGGAGACCAGGGAGGAGTTAGAATAGAGTTCATGCAATCAGAGGTCAAATGGAAAGACAGAAAATGGAGACTAAAAAAGCAAACCTATAGCTTTCTGTCATTCGCCTTTGATGTCGTCGATTTATGAAGCCCCCAGTGACCACTTCAGACTGGTTCAGACCCCAGGACAGCACCATCACCATGGAGGAGGTCTTCGGCTCATGTGCCAGAGGCCAGGAGGGGCAAAGAAAGACCCCAGCAGGCCACTGCTTCCCTCTCTCCCTGGTCTCACTCAGCTTAAAGAACAGCGTGGCAGATTCTGATTTATGTTCAGGGCCCCACGCACTAACCCGAGGTTTCTGCCGTCCCCCACATCCTCTCACCGGCTCCCGATCCCTTCACGCGTCGTAGTCTCTTTAGAAGATGTGTAATCATCTAAAATGATCTTCAACTTACTTGTGTCTCGTCAGTGTGCCCTCCATCGTAAACTCCATGAATAGAGATGCGCAGTGCTATTTCTATTCCTGAAAAAGAGCCTGGCCCAATGTAGACCCATGAGAAATGTCAGCTGACTGACAAAGGGACACACTGGGCTGCCAAGTAAACTATCTCTTCCCATCTGGTATTTGGACAGATTTGTTCTGGGGGCCCCAGAATCAATGAGGCTCACACGTCTCTGGCTGCACTAGGGCCCAGAAAGGCATCGAGCAAAGACAACACGAAAGGGCAGGTATCTCACCAGCCTCCAGATCTTGGCCTCTAGGATTTGAAGGGAGGGGAGGTGGCCTGATGGCACAGTCATCACTCCCATTGGTCCTTCCTCCTCTGGAAGCATTCTGAAGAAACTGAGTCACGGGATCTGAGAGTCAGGAGGGACTACGTTCACCTGTAGGAGGACACTGGTTTGTGATTAACACCAGAGGGAGGAGAGTTTTTACCTAAGAACATCCACACTTCTTCAGACAAGGCTTCTGAAGAAGTGTCTACGTTGCCTTCATCCATGGGCCGTGGCCAGTTTGAGGTGTCCCCATCCATATGGATGCGGGAGCCCCCAGAATTCAGGTCTTGATTTCATAGTCTCCATGCAGAATGCTGTCTTCCTGTCATTTCAAAGGAAAAGTCAGAAGGATGGGTGAGATGTATCCAGATCTGGCTTCCAAAAACTACAAAAGAAGATGCTTTTCCTAGTGGAGTAATAAACAAACCGAGATACTAGAGCTCATACACTTTTGAACCTCTAACACAGAGTTGAGTACCTTCTGCTGCATGGCAGGCTAGTTCTGTGCGGGGGCACGCTGCATCTGCTGGGAAAGGAGGCGGGAGTTTCCTAGTTGTAGGAAAAGAAATCTCCCTCCTCCTTCTGTCCTTCTTTCCCCTCCCTTCCATTGCCCCTCCCCCTGCCCTGTTCCTTCCGTCCTTTTCCCCTCCTTCCCTTCCTCTCTCCCTCTCCCCACCCTGTCTCCTTCCCTCCCTACCTCCATTTCTCCTTCCTTCCTCCCTCTCTCCTTCCCTGCCTCAACGTGCTGTACAGAGTAAGGCTTTGGATCCATCCCCTGGTGTCTCCCAGAAGATGTTCCATTGGAATCCCCTCCCCAGTCAGAATGTTCTCCTCCCAAAGATCGCGGGGCCAGCGACTTCAGTCTGAATCTTCGTGAAATCCAGGAACCCTTTGTGGACACCTGCTGATCACCCGCCCTTCTGCTTCACCTCTATCTTCCACCTCCCTTTGCCAGATTAAGTGGTTGAACAAGCCCTGAGGCCATTCTTACCCTGCAGTGGTGAGAGGAAGCATCCAGGTGATTCCATGGGACTTAAAGGAGCCATTCACCTGCGGTGGCTGAAGGGCGAAGCTGACACAGCAACTGGCTTGGCCTGCTGGGAGGCCCTGTTGGGCTCAGCTGTGCCAGGGGGCAGCAGCGGGACTTGGACCAGCATTTTGCCTCTTTCTCCTGACTACCACATGAATGAAGTACTAGCCCTGCCATGAGTCCCCACACATGGGCCACGGCTTTGCAGCTTCCTGAACATCAGCAAGAAGCTTATAGAAAAGCAGCTCCATGACTTCCTGGATCACTATCCCGGCTAAGACCTGTCTGTGAATGTGGCTCCTTGGCTCAGTGGGACCGGGAGGAGGTGTGACAGGGAAGAGCCAGGACCCTAGATCTCTAGGAGACTTGTCGATGGCACCAACTCAACCTTGGCAAGGTGACCAGCATCGGGGAAGCACACCCAGGCTTGAAAAGGGCCCACCAAAGCTGCCCTGTCAGTGCCACTTGGCACAATAGGGCCAAGCACAATGACAATTTCAGCCTTCGAAAAATGAGTCATTTGATGGCTTCCATAAGCATGCTTATGAAAAGCCACAGGTTGCCTGGGCCATCCTTCATGAATGTCTGTCACCAAACAGCAATTTTCAGACACAGCTTCCTCCTGGTCACTAAAAACATTTGTCATTTCCTGTTTTCTCCATTTTCCAATGATTCTAATTGTCAGTGTCAAAAGGCAACAACTGTTTTCTTGGGGCTTATCTTTGGAGCACATTGATTCAGAACAAAGGATGGGGGCCTTCATCTGCAAAACAAAGGAAACAGCCTCCTAGGGAGGCCCGGAGAGAAGGCTCTGGCTTGCGGGGCCAGGGACAACAAGGCTGGACCCGGAGCACAGGGTTGGCAGTGTCCTGGACCACCCCAGCAGTACAAAGAGACCCCGGTTGACGGCAATGACCCGGGAAGCCAGTGGGCCCGGCCTGCAGGTTGGACATCAAGTGTGCCCTTTGCACTTGGGAGTTCGCGGAGCCATGCCGCTGGCCGGATTTTCCCTTCAATTCTGGATGCTCTGGGTTTTGTGCTTCCTTGGATGAACAGTAGCCAACATTCCTACTGTCCCTGTAACACTGGACTGTGTGAGCGGCGCTCTGCTTCATCTGGCAGACACTACCCAGTTCCTCCACCCTCGGACTTTTGTCTCCAATGCCCTTCAGGTGTCTT
>NW_006430739.1:462636-464810 GCF_000325575.1 Pteropus alecto | reverse complement strand
CCTTCCCCTAATTTTTTTTCGCTCACACTCCGTAAACTCCATCTGCCCCCTGCCCCTGTACGACTGTGTCATTTGATGAAACTGGTAGGGTAGCAGGTGGAGACAGAGTTAGACTTGGTGTAGACCTGCCTGGCCACAGGAGCTGGTCCCCAGAAGCAGCTAGACAGGCGAAAGCACTGGGTCTGCAGTTAGGAACCGTGGCACATCCCGGCCAGGTTGCTTTCGGCAAGTCGTATAATCTCTCGATCTGAGCCTCGGATGTCATGTCAGTAAGCTGGCATCTGTAGATCTTCTGCTCAGATCTCCTAGAGCTGGTGTAAGGGTCGAAGAGAAGAACAGAAGTGACAAGATTGCCTCAAAAATGCCTGCCCACCCTACGCGTCTCAGGCAGATCCTTGTGCTCCCCCACTTTCTGATGGCGTGGCCTTGGGAAGGCATATGGCCCTTCTGTTCCTCAGTGTCCAAATCAGTGTCATTAGGAGAATAGCGTACCTACTTCAAAGAATTCTTTCGAGATGATGTGAAATAAATGGGTGCAGAGTGCTTAGTACAGTGAGCATACATGAAGGCGGTCCTGTCGCCCCTACCTCATGCTTTAGCAGGCAGAGAGCAGCTCCATGGGTCAGCTGACAAATAGTACCCCCAGCAACCCCAGGGGAGTGGGGGCAAGAGCTTGGACAGGAAGCAGGCTAAGGGGGCAGGATGGTGAAATTGCTTCTAGTGTAGTCTACCTGGTGCCATGTGTTTGTCCTCTCTACCTCGGCAGGAACTGCCGCCAAGCCTGGGGGCTGGGCACCCTCCCAAGCGCCAGCCCTCTGCCCGCCTTCGTCCCACACCAGCGTCTGTGACAGCAGAAAAGTAGGCCAGCTCATGTTGTAGGGTCAATTCTTCTGGCATCTGGGGGGCACAGCTCAGAAAGTGGACTCAGGAATGTGCTCCCTGATGGAGCTGCATTGGTTGTCAGCACACTAGCGAACAGACTTCTTGAGAAGTGGGGAGAGATGGCAGTGGGTGAGCACTGGACTGGGAGTCAGACCTGGGTCCCAGTCACAAACTGGTACCAAATGGCTTAGGGTCTCTGGGCAAAGGGCAAACCGTGCCTTTTACGTGCCCTCATCGGGTTCTCTCTGGGCTTCCCCTTGAGCCACTTCCACACTCAGTACTGGGTCTGTGTCCCTGAAGCTTGGCTCCTCCTCCTGCCCACCCAGTTTGGAGATGGAGACAGGAAGCTCATCCCAGTAGCCCGTGCTGCAGCCAGTCAGGAGAAAGAAGGGAAGTTGGCAATCAGTGGTTCCCTCTGGTGTCAGACAGCGCGTCCATCTGACTTTATGATCATCTTGCTGTCCGTGCCAGGACCACCAAGAACAAGCGTCAGCCCTTTCCCCATGACAACCCCGCAGAAGCCGGGCACCCATAACCACACAGCCCAGAGTCAGCTCTGCCCCAGCCCCAGCATCCCTGGTTTGCTCACCATTCCTTGTCTGTGTGGTTTGGAGCTGAGCCCTACCTTCATCACTTAGTATCCTCTGAATGCAGCTGGTTCATCTGGGTCTCCCTGAGACTGGCATGCCCAGACTTTTGTCAAAACTATAGACATGGTCTGGCCAAGGCAGAGTAGTATAGGACTGTCACCTCCCTCCTTCTACATACTCTGCTTCTATTAATGCAGCCTAATGTTACATGCGCTCTTTTGGTGACCACATCTCACCGCTGACCCATCCTGAGCAGAAGGACATCCAGAATGCCTAAATCTTTTTCTACGTGCTCTCGCTGTTAAGCTCTGTGTCTCCCGCCCCATCCTATGCTGTCGCAGTTGGTTTTTTAACCCAGGTTGCAGAATCCAACTTTTATTTATACCTGTGGAGTTTTGCTCGGGAGGGTGGGGCATGCATGCAAGTTTGTGTTGGTGTGTTCACTCATGCTTTCTGCTACACCAAAGCCAAGTCCCAGGTCCCTACACAGTGATCCCAAGGCAGTTATTTTTTGGTATCTGTAATCTTAACACATCTTTTTCATCTTCCGTTTAGCAAGAGAAACAGAGATCAGATCTTACGGCAGTGACCCCTGAACAGCAGAATGCATATATTGCCCAACAGATGAGTCAATTTCAAGGTAAGTGGTTCCCAAAGTAAACAGTTTCTGCGAGTGTTTCTGACAACATCGCGAAAGAGGGG
>NW_006430739.1:452615-462431 GCF_000325575.1 Pteropus alecto | reverse complement strand
CCTGGTTGCATCTCTCACGTTGGAAGCTTAAGTAGGATCCAGACGAAGGCCAGGTATTAATGACTCTGGCATCACTGTTTAATTCAAGAGATTGATTAAAATGAATTGGGATTGTGCCTTAAAGCAGTCATTCTCAATGGGAGAAGGGCACGTCCCCTGGGGTTTTATCAGAATCAGCTGAGGGCTGCCATGACCCCAGGGTTCTCATCCTGCCCGTCTGCCCTCCCTCCCAGTGACCTTCCATTTTAATGGAATCCTGGGCCATCTCTCAGGTGTGGGCAATGAAAAAAGGGCTAGAGAAGCTCTGCCTCAAAGAATCCGTAGTGGGGGGTTCCCAGGGGGTCCCTATGGCAACCATGAATGTAATCAACATTTATTGGCCTAGGATACAGCCGTTTGCAAACAAACAAAGAAACGAATAACAACAACAACAAAAGAAAAACAGACATGGTCCCTACTTTGCAGAGCTTCCAGACTAGCAGGAGAGACATGCAGTAAGCAGTCCTTATCAACCAGAAGTGATGTTGTGCCAGGCCAAGGGCACTCTCACCTGTGGCTCTGCAAAGGCTGCCTGCCTTCCAACAGGTGGCCAGCATCTTCTTTGTAGCTAATGCCAACATCAGACCATTGCTCCTCCATTCTCATGCAAAAACCATCGCTCCTTTAGGCCTGAGACCAACTAAATGCCCCACCTGCCCAGTGCAGGCAAGCTTTCGCTGTAGAGATAGGGCAGACAAGTTCCAGGAAGACCATTTCATCTGACAAAGGGTGGGGAGTGCCAGGTCTGTGTACAGGATACTGAATATAAAAGCAGGCCGAGACCCTAGCCTCCTGGAGCTTACAGACTGTTTGAAAAGACAAACAGAAGCTGGCGTTTTCAGTCCAATGTGGTCTGCACTTGGCAGTGCGGAGGGGGTGAGCACAGACCCAGAGTCTAGGAGGGCTCCACAGAAGAATGACAGTCTCGGCTAAGGGTGGAGGGACAAGGGCAGTTGAGAAGAGTTGGGGAACAAGGGATGCTTAGTAGGACCCAGGGATGGATGGTGAGAGGTCAGTACTGGCCTGGTATCTCCCCAGCAGCAGCTGCACCCCAAGTTGAGTATGACTTTGGAACTGACCCCCCTTCTCTCTTTCTGTAGCCGTCCAAGAACAAGTCAACTCCAAGTGTAGGCGGACCAAGGCAAGCCTCCCATCCAGCCAGCACATGATGCCACCCAGAGCTGGGCTCCTTCAGAACAATCTGAGTCCAGGAATGTTCCCACCAAGCGAGCAGCGGAGCCATGAAGGCATGATCTCAAAGTCCCCGGGCAAACAGCAAGGAATGTTCAGCTATAGCCCTCGGTTTCCTATACCTTCCCACCCAGGCCAGAACCCCCTGGGCAGCCTTGGCTTTGTCTGCCAACATATGCAGATGCCCAGGGCCACCCCCTCTGGGATGCCCCTGCCTGGGTTCTATCCCAACCCCTTGGGCAGCCAGCCCCTGAGTCCCTACCAGCTTCGACAGCCCTGTGTGCCAAAAATGCACACCGTGTTCAATGATAACACATGGGCAGCGGCGGCGGCAGCTGCAACCCCAGTGGTCTCGAGGGAACGACCCCCGAGCCAAGTAGATAATAGCTTCCAGCAGCATTTTGATAGCAACTTGATCTTTGCCAAGGCACCTGTGAGAGTCCCCCTGGTAGCCCCAGCCTGCCCATCGCAGCAGGCAGTCATGCCTCCCAGTCAGGGGGCCCCAGGAGGCAGGCCTGGCCAGACTCCAGTACAGAGTCCCGTGCCTATTCTGGATGCTACCAAGTCCCTCCAGCAGGGCATAGCCAGCTTTGGTCCCATGAGTCCCATACAGGGTATCGAGCCACCACCAAGCTATGTGGCTGCTGCCGCTGCCGCTGCCACCACCACTACTGCCTCTGCCATTGCTGTCAGTCAGTCCCCAGGCCCATCCAGTGGAATGGGTCTCCCCTCTAAGCTGCTGACCCATGACTTTCTGCCCCAGCCCTCATTAAACGACCCGATTGCAGCACCTGACTACAATGAGGTGGATTTCACTGACACTGTCGTGAAAGTCCCTGGTGCAAGCCCAGATGAAGACTGGACATGCAACCTGAGGTTGATCGATGACATTTTGGAACAGCAGCATGCTGCTGCCCGAAATGCCGCAGCCAAGAATGCTGGCCAAGTCACCCAGAATAGCCAGAATAACATCCCCCACAACACACGCTGACATCACTCTAGGGAGTGGCGAGAATCCATAGCAAATTCACAGCTGGCCCCAGACAACCACGCGAGTGTTTCCTCATTACAATCTGAGTGGCATCAGCCCATGCCCATCCCTCTCTCTACCTGTGACAAAATGGTAATCTGGTGATTTTTCAAGTTACCTGTACATATTTAAAATTTTTGTAAATGGTTTTCCTAAACATTAATGACAGAAGTATTTATACTTCATTTTGTGACTTTGTAAATAAAGTGACAGCTTTTGTTTCAGTACGGTTGTGTTTATTATGCATTGTTTGTGTTTATTATACATTGTTGCAAAAATGCAGCCTGTGTTGTTCGCTCCAGTGATACTTTATAGGCCAGGTGGCTGAGTCACAATGGAAGATGTGGATGTGACCAAGAGGTGTTGTGCAACTGACGAATGCCAAATAGAAAACCACTTGGCCATTTATTTTGATTTTCACTGAAAATTCGATCACCTTGTTTGATTCTTAATCTCTTTTGCAAAATGTTCAGTCTCCCGCTAGCTCTTTCCTGGTGAGCATATAGCAGAAGCTGTTTTTATCATAAGTGCTACAGAGGAAATTTGCGAGGAGGTTGAGAGAGTTCTGTAGGCTTGGGAGAGGTGACGAGAGAGAGAGAGAGTGTGAGCTGAACACTGTCTGAGCTGTCCACCTTGAGGATCTAGAGTGTCCTCCCATTTAGATGAGAGAAAAACCCAGCTTTGCACCTCTCCAAATGCACCCTTGTAGGGTGCAGGTGAGATAGTTGTTCCTGGTTTAAAGACTTTCAATATTTGTTTTGATGTAAGGCTCTGGTGGTTTGGGGGAAAAGGGTTTGTAAACATTAATACTTGATTTTTGGTTTGTTTTTGATGATTTTTATCTGCAATTATTGTCATGTATATTTCAGTGTCTGTTATAGAAAACCCACACCCACTGTCCTGTAAACTTTTCTCAGTGTCCAGAATCTGTGTAATCACATTTTAATTGCCACCTCGTATTTTGCTTCTATGTTTGAAATCTGGCATCTGTTTCAAGCCAGTGTGTTTTTTCCTCGTTCTGTAATAAACAGCCAGAAGAAAAGTGTCTCTCTTCTCATTTTTCAAGGGGGCATTCAGTACCTACGATCCCATGTCGGCTAAGCCAGCCAGTGCCTTTGGTTCTTTCAGAGGCTATTGATGTCCTGCACATCAGAAAGATGCTGCACAGAAGGGTGAGGGGTGAGAAGTTTGTGTAGGCGCATTGCAGTTCTATCACATCACAGCATAGAAGCTTGTCATTTTGGACCCCAGCCCCTCATTTTATACAGGAGGAAACAGGGGACGAAAGGCCACTAATATAACTGCACTGGGAGCGTGGGGAGACTTGGCACTGAGAATCTAGACTCTACCACCATCTTCTTTCAGCCGAGAGGGTGATGGACCTAAGTAAAGTGCCAAGTCCTCTGATGTAAGGGGACATTGATATAGGTCAGCTGGAGGTGGAGGGACCCTGAGGCAGGTGGTGTGTCTGCCGCATGGGAGAATGAGGTACCCTCACTTCACAAGACGGCCAATCAGACCCTGGTGAAGCCTCTGGGCATCTGAACACCCCCGCAGTGCATGGTCCCATGGTCCCATGACCCTGCCCAGTTCATCCTGAGTGCCAGAGCCAGAAGAGCTTAGTGGGTCCAGGGTGCAGGGGCGCAGGGGGCAGATCAATGTCTCCATGGCTTGGTTTCTCATCCAGGACTCCAGTGGAAAGACTATTGCTCCAGTTTGCCCAGCTGTCCCACTCTGCCCTGCCCCTCCTCCCAGCATTTGCAGCAAGCAGGTTGGCTGCTGGTTATTTCCAATTTAAACTGCACAAAAACGACAGGGACTCCTGTCACTCAACACTAAGGCCACCCCCTCATAGCAAGAAGGTGGCTTTCACAGAGCTTCATCCGAGTTTGGCTTATGGTTGGGCTTCATTTCGAAGAAGACCATAATAAGATAGCTGAGACCGGTGCATCTCCCACGAGGTGCTCAGAGTGTGTGTGATGTGCAGGTGATGGGTCGCAGGTGGAACCACATCTACCTAAAGGTAGCAAGGAAGGTAGTTGGGTTACTCCTTCCCCATGTGCTGTAAAAAAAAATGCAGCTGATGCACCAGTTGGGATCAGACAGATATAATCGCAATGGAGTCCATCACGTTTATCCACCTAACTGGTTGGGACAGTTTATATCCTCATCCTCCAGGTAAAAAAATGTTCCAACACAATGGCATGATTACGGAGCTGAGGGATGCCTGTGAACTGAGACAGGCCTGTCCTGTCCAGTGGATCCTAAAACACTCTGGGAAGATGCCTGTACTCACCACCCAGTGACTGCGAATGAGGGCGAAGATCAACGGGTGGCAGCAGGTCTCCCCAGCCCATGGGCCAGAGGGGTCGTAGAAACATTGCTCAAAAGCTCTGGGTCTCAGCCCAGCTGTTCACACAGATCCCTCCTGCTTCCTACAGTGTTCCTCTTAGGTCTGGGTAATGGTCATGTCCCGTGGCTGTCCCTCAGTTCCAGTCATCCCTCCCTATCATGGTCTCCGCTTCTGTTTCCCGTGCTCTTCACGGGCAGCACCTCCTCAGGAAACCTCCCAGGAGCCATCATCACTTTACCTCAAGTGCTCTAGTGGTACCAGGCTCTAGGTAAGCCCTGGCTTCCCCTGAGGGCCCCACTGAGTCACTTGGGCTCGCCTTTCCTGTCCCCAAGGGGCAGCAGGGTTTGGGACAAGTGCACTTCTTTGGCTCTGTGTTGAACCCAACTGCCCAGTGACTGTTGCTCACAGCCAACCAGTTGGGTACTGAGGCCATGCCTGGTAGATTCCCCAGCCCAGTCCTCTCAGTGGGGCTTCTTCAGCCTGTCAGAGGAATTTGGGGGTCACAGCTGTCACCACTCAACTTTGCTGGGCCTCAGAGCCCCAAAATAAAAGCCCAGCTTGGCCCACTGAGCTGGTTCCATCTCCCATTCCCAGAGGGTTTACTTCCCACCCCTACCATGCGGTGACCTCAAGGCTGAGCGAGTATAAACAGCATTTAGACAGGTCTCTAAGCACTTTGTGCCACCTGACTCCACTCTGGCCTTGCTGTGCCCCAGTAGTCCTTTCTCATCCCCATTCCAACTATGCTCGTCCCAGATTGCTCCTTCCCAGAGACACCAGCTCCAACCATTCCGCCATCCTACTATCAGCCTCTCTTCTGCTGGATTCCTCTCCAGGGTTTTCAACTGGGCCGTGTTAGAAAGCCCCTCAACTCTACAGCCCATCCAGCTCCAGGTCTACCTCTCTGCCGCCCTCCCCTCCCACTAATGCTTCAACCTACAGCTATCTGGCTCAAGTCCCGCCCTCCTTTCCCCCAGTACACTGGTCAAAGTACCAACTTCCTCCTGCCCATGAATCCCATGGAAGATTTTCAGTCCTCAGTGGACTTGCCCCTTCAGCAGCACTAGACTCTGTCTCCTTCCAGAAAAGCACTGCCCTTTGGCTTCTGGGAGCTACAGTCCCCTGGAACCCTTCTTCCTCTCTGGCCCGCAACCTGGCCCTCTCTCCTGCTCTGAAAACCATTCTCTCCTATTCCTTTCATTACTGCCTCTCACTTAACTAGGCCTTCTTCACCTTCTCCCTACCTTCCATGGGCAGAAAAACAGGTTCATGAGCCTGCATCTCAGCATCTGAGCCTGGTCAAGAAGGGCATGGTGTGTCTGGACAAGACCCTAAGTTTCAGTCCCCAACGGAATGTTGGTGGACTGGGCTGCACACTGGGCTCAAGCTCCCTAGGCCCCTTGAAGAAAGAATGCAAGAGCTTAGAGGTTGACGCCCACCCACATGAAAAGGACTCACCCGTATCTTGCTTCAGATAGCAGCCTTGACTGGTGTCCCTCATAGGCCCCCCAGCTTGCACAAGTCTTTTCCTGAGAAGGCCGTGAGGCAGAAGTCACTCAGCTGCCTGTGGCTCCTCAGGAGCTTTCAGGTGACTAAAGGCCTCTCCATGGGGGGTAGTGGCAGAAAGAACAACAATCATTATGGGGGGTGTGTTCTCTCCACATTCCATTTCATCATTCCCTCCCCAACCCCAGGGAAAATGCAAGAAGTCCCCAGGAAGGTAAGTGACACCCCAGGTTCCTCCCCCTCCATTAGAGCTAGCTCAGGTCCATGAAGGCCTCAGGGTAAGGTACTATCTCTCACTTGCCCTTCAGCCTAGAAAGTCAAGGGATCTGGCAGTAGACATACAAACACATACTGTTGTCTTCTCCAGTGTGTGGTCAAGGATGTTTCAGGCAGAGGGAACAGCAAATACAAATGCTAGGAGGAATGGAAAAGAGGCAGGGGCTTGTGGCACAGTGAGCAAGAGGAGGGGAGGCAGGAAAGGGAGTGCAGGGGTGGGCAGGGCCAGAGCACACAGGACCCTGGAGGCTGTTTCGATTCCACAAGGGAAGCCTTCAGTCACTCTGGTACCCGTGTGGAAGATGGATTCCAGCATGAATGAGGAAGGCCAGTAAGGAAGGCCTCTACCTCCAGGGCTTCTCCCATGGACATCTCCACTCAGGAAGTTCAAAGGGAACTCCTCAACATTCCTCCAAGCATGGGTGTCCTCCTGCTCACTGACAGGCAAGCATCATACCTCCACTGCCCTACCCCTAAAGGCCCCAAATCCACTTGGTCTCCAAGTCCAGAACCTGCGACTCATCCCGAATATTTGTCTTTCTTTCGTCCCTTCTGTATCCTGTAATGATGGGATTTCTCCCCCAAATTCATCTGCAAAATCTCTGGAATCACAATAAAAATCCTAGCAGGATTATTTTCTAAAACATGACAAAATGATTCAAGGTGATTCACCTGGAGGAGCAACAAAACAAAAAGAGCCAGGAGATTTCTAAGAAAAGAAAAATCAAGAAAAGATTCTTAACACTACCAGATGTATCATAAAGCTACAATATTTAAAACAATGTGGCCCTGATATAGAAGCATAAACGGGAACTAAGACAATGAGAAATGTGGCATTTCAGATCAGCGAGGGAGACTCAATATACGGTGTTGGAAAAACTAACTTTCCATTTGAACAATAAATCTGAGTCCTCTACCTCCCTCCTGACATCAAGATAAATTTGCATGATTTGGAGACTATATAGGGAAAAAAATGACCCATAAAAGCACTATAAGAAAACAAAGGTGGATATTTTTATAATATCAGGGTAGATTAAGCTTCTCCAATCATGATATGAAACATAAACCATAAAGGAGTGCTGATGAAATTGCCCACATAAAATTTAAAAACTTGCATACAGAAAAATGTACCCCAGAGTTAAAAAAAATCAATGACAAATTTATAAAAAATATTTGGAACATATTACAGACGAAGGTTGATATGCCTAATACTTATAGATAAAAGTAGTTAATCGTCTACAAAAAGACAAGTAGAACAATTTCATAGCAATTTCATTCATAGTAACCCAAACCTGCAAACAGCTTAGGTGTCTATCAATAGGAGAATGGATAAACCAATTCTGGTATCTTTGTGCAGTGCAATAATACTTATCAGTACAAAGAGATACTCTTCAGCGATGAAAATGAATGGACTATCGATACAGGTTATGATGTGCATAAATTTCAAATGCATTATGCTGAAAAGAAGCCAGACACAAAAGTGTATTTACTGTATGATCCCATTTATATAAAATGCTAAAATAGACATAAGTAATCTATGGGGAAAAATCAGAATGAGGCTCTTTCAGTAGCTGAGCCTTAGGGGCACCCAGCAGGCAGCAGCAGGCCTCGGGTACCCTGGGTCTTTTGCTGAACTGCCCTAGGCCCAAGACTGGTGGCAGCCAGCCTTGGTTCGCAGAATGACTTCTCTCATGAGCTTCCAGGTCCAGCACAGGCAGCAACCAACCATGGATCACACTATAGCTCTTACCGAGTGGGCCTGAGTTGGTCATGGACAGTGGCTGACCTTGGCCACCAGAAAAAATATATTAGAACTGAGAACTGAATTCAGTAAAGTAGCACGATACAACATTAATATTCAGAAATCAGTTGCATTTTATACACTAATAACAAACTATCAGAGAGAGAAATTAAAACAATCTCATTTACAATTGCATCAAAAAAATAACTAGGAATAAATTTAACCAAGGAAGAAAAAGACTTGTACTCAGAAAATTATAAGACATTGAAAAAAAAAATTGAAGAACATACAAATAAATGGAAACATATACCACGCTCATTGTTAGGGAGAATTAACATTGTTAAAATGTCCATGCTACCCAAAGCAATCTATAGCTCTATCAAAATACCAATGGCATTTTGCACAGAACTAAAACGAATAATCCGAAATTTTATATGGAACCACATAAGACACCAACCTAATAGCCACAGCAATCTTGAGAAGGCAGAACAAAGTTGAAGGTATCACAATATCTGATATTAAACTACAAGGCTATAGTAATCAAAACAGCATGATACTGGAATAAAAACAGACACATAGATCAATGGTACAGAACAGAGAGCCCAGAAATAAACCGATACCTATACGGTCAATTAATCTATGACAGAGGAGGAAAGAACTTACAACATCATTTATTGAATGGACTGTCTTTACCCCATTGTATATTGGGGTAAATAATTGATGTTGGAAAAACAGGATAGATACATGAAAAAATATAAAATAAAACCAGACCACTTTCTTACACCATATACAAGAATAAACTTGAAATGGATTAAAGACTTAAATGTATGACCCAAAACTATAAAACTCCTAGAAGAAAACATAAGCAGTAAACTCTCTGACATTGCTCTTACTAATAGTTTCTTCTGACATATCTCCTTGGGCAAGGGAAACAAAAGGAAAAGTAAACAATTAAGACTACATCAAATTAAAAAGTTTTTTTGTAGCAATGGAAATGGTGAACAAAATGAAAAGACGACCTACTAAAGAAGATATTTGTCAATGATACATTTGATAAGGGGTTAATATCCAAAATTTACAAAGAACTCATACTACTCAACACCAAAAAACGAAAAAAACCCCATAAACAATCCATTAAAAAATTGGAAGAGGATCTGAATAGACATTTCTCCAAAGAAGACATACAAATGGCCAAGAGACATGTGAAATGATGCTCAACATCACTAATATCAGAGAAATGCAAATTAAAACCACGATGAGATATCACTCACACTTGTCAGAATGACTATCATCAATAAATCAAAAAGCAACAAGTGGCAAGGATGTGAAGAAAAGGGAACCCTCATACATTGTTGGTGGGATTGCAAATGGGTACAGCCATTATGGAAAACAGTCTGGAGGTTTCTCAAAAAATTAAAAATAGATCTACCTTTTGACCCAGCAATTGCACTTCTGGGTATTTAACCAAAGAAACCCAAAACACTAATTTGTAAAGATCTATGCACCACTATGTTCATGGCAGTGCTATTCACAATAGCCAAGATATGGAAGCAACCTAAATGCCTATCAACAGACGAATGGATAAAGAAGTTATGGTTCATATATACAATGGAATATTACTTAGCCATTAAAAAAATGAAATCCTACCATTTGCAATGACATAGATGGACTTAGATGTTA
>NW_006430739.1:437393-452444 GCF_000325575.1 Pteropus alecto | reverse complement strand
TCATGGGGAGTTAAAGGGAATATAGTCAATAATATTGTAATGACTATGTATGGTGTCCGGTGGGTACTAGATTAATTGGGAGAATCATTTTGTAAATTATATAAATGTCTAACCACTATGCTGTACACATGAAACTAATATAAAATAATATTAAATATTAATTATAATTGCAAAAAGCTAAATCTTTGATAAAATAATTTGTGAGAAGACTAAAAATAATCAGAGCAATGAGACCCTTGGGACAGGTGTGGAGTTAACTGAAAAAGGACACAAGGAAACCTTCTGGGGTGATGATAAATTCTCTCTCTTGATAGAGATGTGCGTTCCGCAGGTGTACATTGCCCAAAACTCAGAGTATTGTTCCCTTAAGATCCAGACATTTTGTTGCAAGTTACCTAAAATTTAAAAATCTTAAACAAATATTCAACTCCAGTTAATGATCTACTGGAGTTAGGGGTGATGTGTACTCATGTCTACAACTTACTTTGAAACACATAAGAAAAGGTGATTGATGGATAGATAGAGGGACGAGTCGAGAGATACAGAGAAATGTGATAAAGGAAGTAGAGCAACATGTTCCTGGTAGAATCCGGGACGTGGGTCTATGAGGATTCAATGTATACCTCTTTAAATATGAAAATGTTCATAATAAAATAGTGGGGTAAAATAATTTTTAAAAGCACAGAGCTCCTTTTAAAGTACAAATGTAGCAATCTGAGATGGAATAAGAAGGCCACAGAAGACCATGTTTGTATTCGGGAGGAAGAAAAAGAGTGGTATTCAATTTTCCTACAGCATCTTTTCCAGGAGCCAATATAGCTTAGTACAAAACCACGGAGAGAGCAACAGCCACTTGCTATGTGAGACCAAACAGATTGGTCTTATCTCACCTGTTCCGACAGGGTTTAGCAGAAACTGACCGCTCAAACTATTGTTCGACTATCTTGCTCAACTGAATTGTCTCTGTATTCTCAATATTTTTGAAATTGTTCTTTTTAAAAGTTTCCATTTTCATCTTTTTAGTTAAAACTTACCTTGACAAACATTTATTCCTTTGTATGTACTATGTGAAAAATTAAAATCGAGCTCTTTCAAATCACTGAGAAAAATATGAACTTACCCATTGAGGAGGAAATGAGCAAAGGTCCTTTCTCTCCTTCACCTCTGGTTGGAAGCCAAACACATGCAATTGTCATGGGGGCATCTTGCCAATTCTCAGGAAAGTTTCAACGTTGGCTGTTCATCAGAACCCCCTGTGGAGCATTTGAAAAGTACACCTGCCTGGACCCTAATCTCAAAGAAGATCATTTTAAGGTAGGGCCCAGAAACCTGTATGGAAAATTCTGAGATTGAGGATAACTGGTTTGGCTTTTGACATGATAAGAATCTGTTATAGGAAACTCACAGACGTGTTCAGAGATGTGCGCACAAAATCGTTGATTACAGCGCTGTTCGGCCTAACCAAAAACTGGGCACAACCCAAGTGTCCAAACCAGGGACTGGTGAAAGCTACTCAGTGGAGGACTCTGTGACAGTTCAAAAGCACATGGGAATTCCCATTTGTCAGAAGACTGGGTTCTACTACCCACACTTGGCTGGAATCCTTTCTAAGCCAACTTGTACCAATATGAGAGCCTCAAGCATCACCTTCCTACTTAGACCCAACGATCCAAGAGGAGCTTTAAGCTGTGACTGGATTTCCATGGGGCCACCACAGAAACTCAACCCAATCTTGGATCCTGAGTTTTCCCAGATACCTTCCATAGAAAATTCTCAGGAAGACACAGCAGCTTGTCAGCCTTCTTCCTCAGAAATACTAAGAGAAGGCCTCAGTAACTTGACCCTTAGTCCTAGTACCAACTACCCATCCTCTCCCACCCTCCCTCCTCCCCCCCACCCCACACACACCAGAAAGGTTGCCTCTAGAGCAGGACCGTGATGAAGAGATGGAAAAAAAAAAAGAGGCCATTAGAGCAGCCACAGTTACTTTGGACATTGAAAGACTAATAAAAAAAGAGAGCCGTCGCTCAGCACCTAACCCTCACTAAGCATTTCTGTTATCAGAGTCAACTGAGATTTGATTTTGAATATCATCACTTCTTCAAACCTTACAGTGAGGCAAACACCCTTTCGCCTGTCCCTCCACATGAATGCCATTTAAAGGCCTCAGTAACTTGACCATCAGTCCTTCTACTACCTACTAGAAAAAGTTCTTCCAACAGCAGGACAAAGAAGAAAAGATCCAACCAAAAAGGCAACAGAAATAGGACTTGGTGTTTCTTCATGAAAGAGAAACTCCAAGGTGCCCGAGATTGGCATTTAAAGTCTTGTCCTGCGCATAAGATGGAGATGTGATCGAATACAGGTGTGGATGTCCATGGTGACTTGCAAAGATGCTTTCTGGGAATTTAAAACAAGGAGGAATGGGCAACAAGATGCAGAATTATGCCAAAGAATGATGCTCGTTAGAGGCATCGGCCATTGTTTTGGCGCATCGCATGTGTGTCTTTAGATTCTAAAGTCGATGATAACATGAGACCCAGTAGTGAGAATATGAAGGAAAAGATTATTGGAGCCAAGAGATGTGGAAATAGACATTGGTGGTTTTACATGCTATTGTTTGGGTAAAACATTATTGCAATAAAGCAAATACTTTTCTGCTCTATACCAATCGTCTTAATTTTCAGTACTAAATAAATGTCTTTAAAGAAACCTACCATTAAAATTCGGTCTTGCTTTTTTAAAAAAAGTGCAGCAGGAGCCACCCCACCCCACATACCTGAAACCCACTGCAGTGCAAGCTCTCACTGCTCTGTTCAGCCCAGCAGCCTGCATCATCGCTTTCATTTGCCTTTGATAGGAAAGAAAGTGGCCTTCAAGGCACTATTGCTTGTCTTCTAATTTCCCCTGAGACGGAGATGCCTGAAGAAGCCAGGTCTCTCTCTCTCACACACACACACACACACACACACACACACACACACACACGCACACGCACACGCACACGCACACACACGCACACACAGAGCAATATTTTCATGAGCGTTCTTGCCACCTGCAGTAACCCGGTCTGCTCATCAGGAAGGTACCCAAAGCTGTTACCAGAGTTTGCCCCTGAGGTGGGGACAAGGTGGGGTGCATGCCTGCTTTTGCTGTTGTGGTTTCTGAAATGGCGGAGCTCTACCCCCAACAGGTTTAATTTGTCCCAGAGTCACCTGGCACACATTTGAAAGGGGTTCCGGCCGGGCCTTCCCAAGGCCAAAATGGCAATGGGGCTGTTGATTTAGACACAAGGCTTTCCAAACCCCAGACTGCGGAAAGCTCTTACTGGCCCCATCTACCCGGCTTTGGCTCCAACCCCCAGGCCACCTCCATGGGACAGTCAACTCCATTTCTTTAAAGTGGATTTTTCTCTTTCTCTTTCCAACCCCTCCCTCCATGCGGCCACAGGAGGGGGCTTCTCCATTAGAAGATCTGGAGGCTCACCATGGCTGCTGTAGCATCTGCGGATTCTCTGTAAATTGATATCTTCTGGTCATTGACAATGCGAATCACAGGGCACGTTGCCTGCATGGAAATGCAGCATTCTCCTTTCTGTTCTCTGGTTCTCTTTGCCTTTGAATTTGATAAATCAATCTCCTCACACTTAACGTGGCCCACAGTCAGCAGCAAATGAGGAGACTCGTGGGCCTTTCAAAGCGTGTCCCCGAACCCTGGCTGCCCTGCCTGCGTACCCACCCAGAGCCCTGCCTCCTTCTGAGTGGCTGTGGCTGCTTAGCTCCTCTGGGGACAAAGGGAACAGACTTGGCAGGCTGACGACCTTAGCCTGAAAGCAGTAGTGGGAGGACTCTGTAAGCATGGACTCAGGCCAAAGGCAAAGACCTGGCTGTCCCAGCACCTCACAGAACTTGGACACAGTCTGTGAGCCAAGAGGCAGCACAGGGCAAGCGTTAAGCACTGGAACTCTGCTGCTGGAGTCCCTGGGTTCAAATCATAGCTCCACCACTCATTCGCTATGTGGCTTTCAGCAGGTCAGCAAAACACTTAGCCTCTCTGTGCCCACAGTTTCCACATCTGCCAAAAGAAGATAATAATAGTATCTACACTTCATAGGGCTGTGAGGGGTAAAAGAACTAATACGTTCCTCAGAAATTAAACTTAGAGTTGTTACTACATGACACTCCTGGGCAATAAGCAAGAAAAATTAAGTGTCCACACAAAAACCTGCACACAGACGTCCATAGCAGAATTATTCATAATAGCCAATGAGTGGAAACAACCCAGATGTTCATCATGAATGGCCAAACAGATGTGGTCACTCCATACAATGGAATATTATTCAGTCATGAAAAGGAATTCAATTCTGACCCATGCTACCACTTGAATGAAGCTTGAAAACATTATTTAAGTGAAAGAAGCCAGACACAGAAGTTTACATATTATATGATTTAATTAATTTGAAAGTCTAGAATAGGCAAATCCATAGAGATAGAAAGTAAATTAGTGGTTGCCAGGGACTGGTGGGAGGGGAGAATCAGGAGTACAGGGGTTCGGGAATAAAATTTCTCTTTGGGGATGATGAAAATGTTGTAAAATTTACTATGGTGACGGTTGCCCATTTCTGTGAAAATGCATTGAATTGAACACTTTAAATGGGTAAAATATATGTTACGTGAATTAGATCTCAACAAAACTGTTTTAAAAACCAAAGTGTTATGTTACTTCAAACAAACTATTCATCAAAAAAAATACAATAATCGAATAAACTGCCCTTTCCCATTGAAATCAAGAACTGATATACTTGAATCCTCAAGAACAGTGCCCAATACCTGGCTGCTCTCCTCACTGATCTTTGTCCCCCTGAGGGGATTCGAATACAGAACCCCAGCACGTGGTTCCCTTCCTCTGGGCACAGCCTGCACTGGCTGGACTGTGAGGATCAAGGCATCAGACCAGGGCCTTGCCCTGGAGGGGCCTCTCATTGGAGACACAGAGGCCCACAAGAGAGGAGATGGGAGCGCAGGTCCAGGGAGGCTCAACCGAGCATCTGGTTTGGAAATATTTCTTTATATTTGCAGAGAAAACAAGTTTATTATACACACAGAACCACATCGCTTCCTCCTCAAGTCTTCCAAGAGCCCAGGATCATGAGCCAGGTTCAGTCTGAGCCTGGAGACAAATCCCTGATGGAAACTGGGGGCTGCCACCCGCCCCCTCTGCCCCACCATTCTTTTTCTTAGGTGGCCATTTCTGCCTGGTGATGTTAGCCGGGTCCTTCGCAGCGTGAGCTTGTCTTTTGGATGAGAAGTAAATTAGGCTTTGAGATGTTCTTGCTACATCTAGCAGCTGGTAATATCAAAGCTGTCTTCTTAAGGAACAAGCTCATCCCTCTGGGGTCAGCAAGTGCTAAACAGGGCTGAAAACATGTCCCTTGTTCTGTCTTTGGTATCTTCCACACCCCTCATCTCCTTCTTAGCTTTGATGTTCCTGGCGCCTTTCCAATATTCTGTGCCCACCATGCCCGAGGACAAGCTCCACCTCCTACCCTCCTACGTGCTCTTTTCAAATGGGAGCTCACTGGTTTCATTAGTTGCTTCTTTTTATTCTCTAATGAGATGATTTGTAATTGCAAAGACAAAATGTCCTTCCTTGGGCATTGTCACACTAAAAATTTATTAATGTGTTTTTCTCATTCGCATTTCTTTGTGGGTGATATTCCACCCACGATATCCCAATCACAAGAAGAATATAAAAAGAAATATAACAAGAAAGATAGAGTCAGCTTTTGATACCCCAAATAGGATTTTTATGTCCAACACCAGACAACAGTCTTGAAAGCCAGGCTTTATCCACAGAGAAAAGGTTTCTCTTCTAAATTCCTTTGGCTCCTGTGATGGTCAGTCTTATGTGCCACCTTGGCTAGGTTGTAGTCTCCAGTTATTTAATCAAGCACTAATTTACATGTTGCTGTGAAGGTATTTTATAGCTGTGGTTAACATCTTTAAACAGTTGATTTTAAGAAGATGATCTTCCATATTTGGATGGACTTCATACAATCAGTTGGAAGGCTTTAAGATCAAAGAGTAAGGTTTCCCTGAAGAAGATGAAATTCTGCCTCAAGTCAGCAGTATTACCTCCTGCTAAGTTCCCAGCCTGCTGGCCTGTCCTGCAAATTTTGGCCTTGTCTAGCCAGCCCCCACTATCGCATAAACCAACTCCTTATAGTAAACACACACGCACGCACACACATACACCCTAGTGGTTCTGTTTCTCTGGTAGAACCCTAATACAGTTTTCATTATCATCATATCAAGAAACAAGCCCATTTTCTTATATGCTGGGGACAGCAGCAGAAACTCAGGATCTGAGGAAAAAGATGCAGAGAGTGCTCCTTTGCCCACTCCACTTCAGGCCAAATGGATGATGGGCAAAGGAAAGAAAAGAGAGAAGTAGACAGGTGGGTCTGGAGTCTTGTGAGGGCTACGATAGACTAGAGACACATCAGAAGGTGGGTAAGGGAAGCTGAAAGCTAAGAACACTGTCCCACTCTCTGCTGTCGGAGAGCCTGGGAGAAGCCCAGCGTGGTGGAGTTGCAAAAGCCCAGAGATAGCTGGGGCGGGAGAGGAGACCTAGGCCTGCCTGGGACGCCATCTTGACAACAGTGCAAGGAAGTGGTGCATTCACCTCTCGGTGCGACTAGGCGTATAACCTGACGAGACCATGGCACCATCAGTTAGCAAGGGTAAAGCTTGCTTACTCCCTTGGAGTGGTGGCTCATGAGAAAGAATAGAACTGTTATGTCACCTGATGAAGTGGCCTTTTCTTTATACATATACATACTTTAAAGAGTTACATGGGTATAAATTTACAATCCTATTTGTGCAGTTGGTATATCCCAGACCCTGATCTCAGAGCCTTAAGTGCGCATGTTTTTATTTTCACTTCTCTTACTCTCACTATGATGTATTTTTCACACAGGAGAAAGCTGGCGCTCAGAGCTGTAGAGAGACTTGCCCAAAGTCATGTAAGTAAAAGTAGAGTTGGGAAGATCCCTCAGGTGCACTTCGTTCCCTCACTCTTAGCCACTAGGTACTGCACCTGTAGAACAGCCAATGACACCATTTAGATGCACTGCTCCACCCAGACACAGGCACATAGAGCCGCCACCTGCCCACCTCCTGCTCAGTATGTTCACCTTTGGCTGTTGTTCCAGAGGCAGAAGAGTTACACTCACAATGGTGACCAGCACTCCCTCATTTACCAATAAAGAAGCTGTAGAGTGAAATGTGGTGTTTCACCTGGAGCCAGAGAAATCGCTCTCCCTTTCTTCAGTCCACTGGCCCAACCCACAGTGGATGGGTGACGCCCAAGGGAGTGCGACCTCTGTGCCAAGATGTGCTCGGTACCTGGATGGGGAGTGGGCAGAGACCCTGTCAACTTTCCTGTTCAAGGCATCATAGTTCTGCTAGCCTGATATGACGACAGTCTCTGCCTTGCCCCACCTTGAGATGAATGAGGGGCATCATCATCCAGGAATTTCAAAAGCCAGTGGGCATCTTACTACAGTGTACCAAGTTTGCTGTTGTGACAAGATTACTGGAATCATCTGGATTAGGCCAGCAGCTCAACCAAAGGAGAGCTATGAGGAAGGCCCTTCTCTCAGTCAGCTCGGGCTGCCATAACAAAATGCCATAGACTGGGTGGCTTGAACAACAGGAATTTAATTCTCACCATCTGGAGGCTGGAAGTTCAAGATCAAGATGTCAGCATGTCATTTCCTGGTTAAGTCCCCCTTCTTGGATTGTAGATAGCTGCCACCTTGCTGTGTTCCCACATTGTAGAGAGAGAGAACTCTGGTGTGTCTCTCTCCTTATAAGGGCACCAGCTTGATAGAACTAGGGCCCCGCCTTTATGGCCCCATTTAATCATGATCACCTCTTCAGAGGTCCTATCTCCATACATAGTCCCATTGGGGATTAGGCCTTCAACATATGAATTTGGGGGGACACAAACATTTGCTCCATAACTGAACATCTGCCTGTCCTTGTGATAGTCCTAGGTTGCTGGTGTTTCTGTTGCAGGTTGTCCAGGTAGAACACAAAGTGCGGGGGCTTTGCCAAGTCCCAGCAGGCCAACTTGCTCCATTCTGTTAAAAACTCTTGCTCAAGGGCATCCCGGTGGGACAGAAACAAAGCCCATATGTATGGCCAGAGTTGACATTTTTTTTACTCCTGTTTTAACCCAGCAGGCACCCACACAATCACAGTGCAGTGTGGGAGACATGTTCACAAATGTCAGCAGAACGGAATTCTGTAATCATCAAAATGGCCTCCGAAAAAACTCAAAGGCAGGAGGACTGGCAGCACTAGAACATCAAAAAGATTCCAGGCAGTCTCCAAAAATAGCCCCTGGTGAAGCAGACCTTTAATTCACTCACAAAGTCAACCGGACCCGTCTGTGATTCTTTTGGGTTCTATGAATGTCTTAAAGGCATGGCAGCCATATTCTCCAATTCACCAAAAGGACTCATGTTCTGGTGTGGTGACACTTAATTTGGTGTTTCTAATTTGAATTCATTGCCAACATCTTTTAATGAAAGATTTTACTCAAAAGTTTTGGCCTAAAATATCTTTGTCTCTAAAGTCCCTTTTAACACCAATCATAGTGCTTGCTATGTTTTCTCTGTGAACACCCAGCACCAGGCAGAGCATTTTTAATGGGTGCCTGGTGGGGTGGAACTAGACAACCTTACCCCACTGCCAGTCTCTTCAAGATCCTCAGAGCAGTTTTGTTTTTGATCATCAGCTACTCCCAGGCCTGGCCTTTCTTAGTTCTGGGAAAGCAAGAGAGGGATCCCACAGAGCCTGACAAAGGCTGCCTCTCTTCAAAACTCTGATGCACAGAGCTGAGCTGGACTGGGCTGGACTCCAGACCCCAAGAGAGGGGCTTGTAGGTGCCAAGGACAAGCTGCTCAAGGGTTTGGGAGAGGAGAGAAGCAGAGCCTGGGAACCTGGCAGGAGCAACCCAGGGAACATTCCAGTCTCTCAAACCCAGGCTGGAATAACCAGAAATGAGCATGCAACAAACTATGGGGTTCCCGAAGTCACATTTTCCCAAACAATAGCTTAACAGCAGAAGCGTTTGGGTTATTTCTTGATATTTTACATTTTCTCCGGTGATCAGAGGCCACATGGCATAGGAGGAAGGCTGGAGGCTCTGAGTTTAATCGCAGCTCGGTCTCTTTCTGGTTGTGTGATTCTGGATGACTTAAGTAATTCGGTCAGGGTTCCCCATCTAGGAAGGGCCGATCCAAGAAGCAAACATTTAAAGTCAGTGCTCCTAACCATTATACCACATGGCCAAACAGCAATGCCTGGAAATGGTGTTATTTCAGTCTAATCCATTATAATAATAATATACACCATGTGAGCACTCAACAGTGTCCAGTATCCTACTACAGTCCCCAAGCACAGGCGTTTTTCCATTTCCTTAAACAATGATTTCAAATTTTCTCCCCTCTCCTCTGTTCCCTAAATAACAATTTCACATTTTTATCCCCCCACCTGAAAGTGGAAACAATCAGATCAGAATGGTCTCATCTTCTGGTCACCATACCTACCAAGGACTCACAACTATACCCACTCACCTGCTTTCCCCGATGCGACCACAGAAGAAACATCCCTATGCCCCTCCACATGCATCCTGGACCCCAGACACTTCAACTTTGCAAGGGCTTTGCTCCTGCAGTTATCCCCTCTCACTGCTGCATCGCGAATGTCTACCTTCTCTGGAACATTTTTATTATGTCCCCTCACCCCGACTCCTTATGTCTTTCAAGCTAATGGTCTCAGGTCTCCACTTCCCTTCACAGCAAAAATTCTTAAAAGAGCTATCTATACAAGCTATTGCCATTTCTTCATTCGCATCGTATCCTCAATTCGCTCCAGTTGAGTTTCCATCCCCAACATACCACTACAGCAGTTTTCATAAAGTCACCAATGACTACATCTTGTTAAAACTACTGATTAATTCTCAACCCGCATCTTCCTTGATCTGTCAACAGCTTTTGACCCTTTCCTGGCCCTTCACAAACTTAGTCTTTAAATGTTGGAATGCACCAGAACTCAGCGCTTGGACTTCTCCTCTTTTCTATCTACACTCGCCCACTAGATAATCACATCCAGTCTTGTGACTATCAAAATATATCATTTCTAAATTCCCCAAACTCAGCAACAACAATAAAAAACAAACAACCCTACTCAAAATTGGTCAAAGGACTGGAATAGACATTTCTCCAAAGAAGATATTCAAATGGCCAATAGGCACATGAAAAGGTGCTCAACATCACCGATCATTATGGAAATACAGATCGAAGCTACAGTGAGACATCATCTCACACTTATTATAATGTTTGCTATTTCGAAAAAAATAACATGTTATTGATGATGTGGAAAAATTGGAACCCTATGCACTGTTGATGAGAATGTAAAAGGGTCCAGACACTGTAGAAAACAGTATGGAGGTTCCTCACAAAATTAAAAATAGAATTACCATATGTTCCAGCAATTCCACTTCTGGGTATATCTCCAAAAGAATTGAAAGCAAGATTGCAAAGAGATATTTGTACACACATGTTCAGTGCAGCATTATCAATATTAGCTAAAATAGCGAAGCAACCCAAGTGTCTACAGATGGATGAATGGACAAACAAAATGTGGTATATTCATACAATACAATGTTATTCAGCCTTAAAAAGAAAGACAATTCTGACCTATGCTATAGCATGGATGAACCTTGAGGATATTATGCTAAGTGAAATAAGCCAGACATGAAGACTAATACTGTATGATTCCACTTATGTGAGGTACTTAGAGCAGTCAAATTCATGGAGACAGAAAGTAAAACAGTGGTTGCCAGGGGCTGTGGGGAGGGGAGAAAGGGGAGTTGCTGTTTAATAGGGACGGAGTTTCAGTTTTACAAGACAAAAAGAGCTATAGAGGTGGATGTTGGTGATGATTGCACAACATTATAAATGTACTTAATACCTCCGAACTGTATACTTAGAAGTGGTTAAGATAGTAACTTTTAGGTTATGTATATTTCACCTCAATAAAAAATACTGAAAAAGAAAGTATATCATCTCTACACTGACAATTCCCTAAATCTATGCATCCCCATCAAGGTCCTCTCCCAATTCCATACTAAAATATCTGGCTGCCACCTCAACCTCGCCTGGATGTCTAACAGGTATCTCAAAGTTAGCCTGCCAAACACACTGCTGACTGGTTACTCCCAAGCCTTCCCCTCCCAGTCTTCCTCATCTCGATGCATGGCACAGCTATTCCTCTAATTACTCAAGCAGACAATCTAAGGAGTCTTTTAGGATGGCCAGTTAGTGTGTAGTGCCCATTTGAGATTTATAAGTAGGAATCCTCTCCCTTTCCTTCATCCCCACATCCAATCCAATTACCAAGTCCTATCAGTTCTACCTTCGAAACATATCCCAAGCTTGTCCACCCCTCTCCAGGTCCACAACTACCCCCTGGGTCCAAACTATCATCACCTCTACCTGGATTACTGTAATAACGTCTGTAGGAGTGTCCTAAGGCTGCCATTAGAAATTACCACAAATTGGGTGTTTTAAAACAACAGAAATTTATTCTTTCACAGTTTGCAGGCTGGAAATCCAAAAATCAAGGTATCTTCAGGGTCACACTCCCTCTGAAAACTCTAGGGGAGAATCTTTCTTTGCCTCTTCCAGTGTCTGGCTTGTGGCAGACTTAATTACATCTACAAAGATCTTTTTTCCAACTAAGGTCACATTCACAGGTTCCAGGTGGACATATTGGGGGGGCACCATTTAACCCCCTACAGTATCCAGACTGGTCTCCCTGCTTCTACTCCTGCCTCCTCTACCAGTCCTTTCTCCAACGTCATCACAGTGGCCCTTCTCCTGGCTTAAGCCCCACAGGCCCCGCCCCTGCTCAGTTCTCTAATTTCATCTACCGCCCTGCCCATGATCATCATGCTCCAGCCACACGAGCTTTCCTTCTGTTCCTCAACACACCAAACTCCTTTCCACACAGGACCTTTGCACCTGTCGATTCCTCTGCCTGGAACATTATTCCACGTCCTCGCAATGCTGAATTACTCTCAGCATTCGGATCTCAGCTTAAAGGCCACCTTGTTGAGGACGTTTCTGACCACCCAATCTACTTATTCTCTACCACCTCACACCACGTACGTTCTCCATTTAGGACTTTCCTTTTTTCCCAGCTTATTGTTGCCTCTGCACTAGCACATATACTCCTTGGGGGTGGGAGCTTGTGTCTGTCTTGTTCACTGATGTTTCCCTGGCATGTAGAACAGTGCCTGGCACATATTAGGAGCACAATATTTGGAGGATTGAATAAATGCACAGGTGTAAAGATTAAGCAAGACCTTCATTCCCAATAAGCACAGGATTACTTTTCTGGTTTTTTTCTGCTTTTCAAAGAAACCAGGACATTTGAGGAATGATTTAAAAGTCTTGGGAATGTTTAGAGTAGAGACAACTCTGAGAGCAAATGGCTTCTCTTTTAAATTTCTGAGGGGCTCACTTCATTACCCACTATGGTGACTTATAAAATCACACTAGTCTGTCTCCAACTTGCTCTACGAACTTGGGAAGTTTCCTTTTTCTCCCTGAGCATCAGTTTCTCCACCTAGAGATGAAGGGGTTGGATCATATCCTCAAGTTCTTTCTAGTGCCAACACTCAGCTCAGCCAAGATATTCTATTCTGGGGCTCTGGAGCCAGACTGCCTGTTTGAATCTGGCCACAGCCACTTCCTAACTACATTATCTGAAAGCTACCTACCTCCTCTGAGACCTAGTCTACTTGTCAGGAAAATGGGCATAATAATAAGACCTGCCTTGGAGAGCGGGTGTGAGGATCAAGTGAGATATCACAGAGCAGGGAAAGCAGCTGGCCCAGTGCCTGACTCTGTGGTCAGCGCTTAGTGTCAGCTATTAGCATCTTATTATCACACACTCTTGATTGTCCTTAAATGCACCTAACACTAATAGGATCACTAAAAATGCCGACAAACTTAAAACCTAAAGCTGCTGTGCAGGAGGGACAACCTCCTTTCATGAATCCTTTGGGAGGGATCCAATCAAAACTGACTTCATTTTTCACAGTGGCAGGGCGTGGGGATTGGAGAGCCCACCAGGCACAGCTCTCCTGAGGTCTAGGGTAATGTGGCTAGAAAGAGAGGACTGTTTTCTCAGCATCTGGGCACTTGGCTGCATTCTGCTTTCCTGGGGAGGCTGTTTCTTGATAGAGAATTGATTATTTTAATCAAGATACTTCAGTGTTCAAACTGTTAAATATAAATAGGTTAGAGAAGTGTGAAAGTGTGGTTGAAAGGAATTAAATCGGAGCATGCTTTCCTGGGATGAGTCTAAAATAAACGTGCAGTCAGTGTGCAGAAATGGCAGTAATAGAAACCTCAGGCTCTGACTGACACAGACCATGGCAAACGAGGAGGCACGTTTCCAAGGATGCAATCTGGAGGCTTCCAACATCTCTCCCAGTCTAGAAAATGCCAGAAATGGGTGTGACAATGAAATGCAGTAAGGGTGCCCATGGAAATCTAAACTGGGTGCCACTAAGGGATCCTCTGGGTCTCTGGGTAGTAGACCAACAGGAATCCTTTCTGTGCGGGGCTCCCAGGACTCACTTTTGGAAGAATGGCTGGAATACCAGATTAGGACTCTAGAACAAATCGAGGAGCTTAAAGCTACCCTGTAGTTGGCTAGGGATAGAGGTGGGAAGCTTACAGGAAGAGACCAAGACATGTGAAACAGCAATATGTGGCCCAGAGCAAAGACATCCTGGGAGGGCTGTACTGGGGGGGATCACTTGAAATCCCTCCTCCGTTTCCTCCAGTGGACACCAAGTAAGGTGTTGTGCCTCATTCTCTTCTGTCGTTAGGGAGACTCGGTTGCAAAATTTAGAACGCACCAGTATGTTGGGATAAAAGGTGACCTTTGGCATCAGATGTGCTTAAATTTCCACTTCGCTTCTGTTATATGCTGAATTCTGCCCCTCCCTCCAAATTCACATGTCGAAGTACTAATCTCCAATACCTCAGAACGTGGTTGTTGCAGATGGAATTAGAGAAATTAGAATGAGGTTATAGCGAAGTAAGGTGGGTCCTTAATCCAATATGATGGTGTCCTTATCAGCAGGGGAAATTTAGACATAGACACAAAGAGGAGAAAGATGGCCCTGGAAGATGAAGGCAGAGATCGGGTTGGTGGGGATGTTTTTATAAGCCAACGAACACCGAAGATTGCCAATAAAACTCCAGAAGCTAGGGATACATTGTCCCTCAGAGCCCTCAGAAAGAACAAACCCTGAAGACACCTTGATCTCAGACTTCCAATCTCCAAACCTGGAAGACAATACATTTCTGTTGTTGACAGTTCATGTTGTAAGTCACTCTCTTACAGCAGACCCAGAAAACTAATACGACCTCCCTCCATAGCTTGACCTCACCACTGAGAAGATCGTTGGGACCTTGACCAGGCGATGTTAATAATACTTGGGGGTGATAACACCTGCCTTTGAGACTGGGGTGAGGACGAGTGACTAAGGAAGGAAAGCAGGCCCTGCTTAGACTCCTGACTGGAGCCGTGAACCAGACAACCTCCCCATATGGAGGTCTGGGAGTCAGCATGGCCAAGTAAACAGGATGGACAGTTGAGCTGAGTCAGTGTACTTCTTGGGAGTCACGGAGAGGCCAGACCAGGGAAGGCTTACCCACAAGCTGAGGTGGCCATGGAAGGGAGAGGAAGAGCACTTCTCCAAGGATAGGGGCAGTAGGGGCAGTGAATCACCACTCAGTATCCAAGCTAGAGTCTTCCTGGGCTGCCTACTCTTTTCCCCAAAGCCTCAGAGGCCCCTGGTAATTCTCCTGTAACTGGTAGGAAGATGGCAAAAATTGTGGGGAGTAAATTGCTCAGCCTAGTGGCTGACACAGTGAGCACATCATATTCAGGAATG
>NW_006430739.1:410713-437365 GCF_000325575.1 Pteropus alecto | reverse complement strand
CCCACCAGACAACAGAAGAAGAAGCCAGGGCAAGGCTGTTAAAGCAGTGCCGCCCAGAATAGCTGGCACTTCCAATCCATTCCATGTGGGGAGGTCATTGCCAGGTTCATGGCGCAGGCAGGGGTCTGAAGAGGGCCTGCTTTTCTTCCTAGTCTCTTGCCTTCACACCAGTCTCTAAGGCAGGTGTCATCATCCCCAAGTATTATAATTGCCTGCTCAGGTTTCCAGTGATCTCATCACCAGGGAGGTCAAGCTATGGAAGGAAGTGGGATGGGAATTCAAGTCCATCTGATGCCCAAAGTCCATTTTTTTTCTACCATCATGCCCTTGCTTCTCAAGTTTTTCCAGTGGGTCTCCCTAACAGCCGAAGAGAATGAATGACATGTGACCCCAAAGATGATCGGTGGCACGGCCTAAAGTTTCCCTTATGATATCTTATGTTATAGCTCAAAAATCCATAGGAAGGTCGCATTTAAAGGCATACTACATCCATGATTGTTTAAATATAACGAAACAATGCTTACCTTACCTACCAGTTAGAGTAACTATTTTCCCCCAGTTTGGGAATAAAATTGATCCTCCAGGAAGACAGAGATGTAAGGATCCCAGCTGGAGAGGCCTGGCATTCTGCCAGGCTGCCATTTGATGCTAACAAGTGCTCACGCTTCCCCTTTCCCCCGGGGACAGAAGGTGCCTCCTTGTACTCTGCCCTCATCAAGCAGGCCAAGAGAGTCACTGCTTCCTGAGCCCCACTGGTCCTGCTCACTCCCCCTCCCAGAGCTGGCACCAGTTCCTCCAACAGGGCTCATGCTGTCCCTGACAAGCCCTGAATGTGCTCCCTGCCCCTGTGAGGGCTCAAGGACGCTCATACCTCACCCGGGTTGAGGGATCCGTGGGAAGAAGAGAGGGTGTGGCTATCTCACTGGAGGAGCACCGCCGCTAACTCCCCTTGCCCATGTCCATGACAGGGGAAGGTGGTCGTTATGGACTGAATGGTTGTGCCCCCTCCCCCAATCCATGCATGGAAGCCCTACTCTCCAATGCAATGGTGTTAGAAAATGGAACCTTTGGGGGGTAATTAAGATTAGATGAGGTCATGAGGGTGGAGCATCATGAATGGGATTAGTACCCTTATAAAGAGTTATAAGAGAGCTTGCCACCCATCTCTGCTTTCAGCTACGTGTGGATGCAATACGAAGGTGGCCGTCTACAACCTGGAAGAGGATTCTCACCAGAATGTGGCCATGCTGGCACCCTCATCTTGGACTTCCAGCCTCCAGAACTGTGTAAAATAAGCTCCTGTTATTAATCAGTCCCCTAGTCTTTGGTCCTTTGTTATAGAAACCTGAATGGACTGAAACAGTGACAAACCACAGAATGCCCAGAAAGTCACTCCAGGCTACTGAACACATGTACATGGAAGTTTTGTAAAGCAAACGCTCTCTTCAGCTCTGTCAGAATAACTGAGTCCAAGGGATTTCAGATTCATAGTGGAGGGAGGGGTTCTCCAGCTGCCTGAGTCAAGCCCTAAAGGGCTTACCCAGAGTGGCCCCAAGAGGGCCCCCTGGGCTCAGGACCATCCAGCACGTATGTCAGTTCCACTACTGAATGGCTGAGGGCACCAGAAGAACCCTGGGAAAAGCCTGGCAAAGGGAAAGATCAGGAGGATGGCATCATTTGCCTTTTCCCAGCAGCATCAGAATATACCCCAGAGCCTACCCAGCAGAAAATGTGAGTGCCATGGGGCTGAGTCTCCATCCTCTGATGAACAGGACCCTGGAGAGATGTGAATGGATTTGTCCCGTGGCACTTAGTGTGTGTGGCGGGGGTGGGCGAGGGCGGGAGCGATGGTTCCTTAGTCCAGCTCTCCTAACACTGAATGATCACATCTGCACCATGAAGGCAGAGACATAGTAGGTGCCCAACAGATATTCGTCACATGAATAAATGGATGGGTGGATGCATGGATGGGGAGGGAATTGGGGCGACAGGTTAGGAGATGGTAGAAAGAGCTACAGAAAAAGTGGGCTTGCATTCTATAGGGGATCTGCTGCTTTTGTATTATACCTTGATCTTGGCCTCAGCTAAGGTTCTTTCTCCCCAGGCACAGCAACAGAGTTGCAAACTCTCAGGCAGCACACCTCTGTCTGCACCGAAAAACCCAGTGCCCTCTGGGAATTGGGATGATCATTCCTATGTCACCACACAATTAGGAGGAGATCCAGAGCCTGTGCACTCCGAGAACAGGCACTATTAGCATGACCCTTGAGTATTATTAGTAACCAGACAGAGGGCACCAGTGTGTGTCAAATCCGCAGGGTGAGACAAGGACAGGCAAATGAAGGAAGGGTGAAGTCAGTGGCCAGGAAAAGCCAGAGGGAGGAAGGGAGGATGGGTCAGACCTGGCGAGCCCAGCTGCTTAAAGGAGCCACACCAGGCCAGCCTCTGATCACCCAGGGCTGCCTGTGACTGCAGCTCAGGGCTTGCCGATAGGAAGAGACTGCTCGGACTTTGAGCTGCTCAGACACGGCACATCCCACTTGACTCTGGCCTCTTCACATAGGAACCTGCCTGTAGCAATGGTCTTCTCCCACCTCCACTCCATCCTATCCCGTCCCACGCTCACACTACTCCGGCTGAGCGCCCACCCGACCGCTCATTCACTCATTCTCTTTCATTCACCAAATCATGCAGACTGGCTCTTCTAGGACAGCCCCTGAGACCGCAGACTACTCAAGACAGCTCCCTGCCCCCATTTCCCTGGAGCTGATGGTAAAAAAACCTCAATGACCACACAGTGGCAGCAGTGCTGTGACAAAGGAGGCACAGGGGCTGGAGAAGCCCTGAGAAGGGACCACCTGACTCAGACTGGGGGTGTGAGACAGAGACTGGGCAGGGCCTGGTGACACACAGTTTCACAGTTCAGAGTGAAAAACAGAAACCTACATTTAAGCCAAAGGCCCGTGACATTTCCTTCCGTGCCACTCACTGATCCAGAGTGAGCCTGTGAACTAAGTGGGCTCATCAAGACCTCTACAGGCTCTCCTGCCCAGTGATGCCAACAAGAAGTCAGCAGCCAGAATTGCCATTGGCAGTCATATTAGGACCAGAAGGAGAATCAGCCTTTGGATGAATGCTATGGATGACAGTGAAGAGAGGCAGAAAAAAATCTGAGTGCTTAATGATATTGTAGGCCCTGCTCTATCTTTGGACTTCCTGTTATGAGTTAATAACTTTCTTTATTGTTTAAAATTTTTAAAGTGGGTGTAAGAACATTGCAATCTGAGACCGTGGACAAAGGCCAGGAAACTGTGGTCAGAAAGGCTCGTGACAAGACCTGGGTGGCAACTTTAAGATGAGGCAAAAATAAAAGCTAGGAGACCTCTACCCAGCCTGCAAAGGGTAGCTCAGGGAAGACCCGGAGCATACCTGCTCCGACTTCAGCCACCGGGCCTATTGTTCTGGGGCCTGGGCCATGTTTCTGCATGGCTGGCCTCCTCTCCCAGAAAGCTCATGCCTCCCTGGCCCCTCTGGCCTTAAGCACCTGGCTCACCAAGGCCCACTCCCTGCTCCCCAATCCCCATTCCAGATCTGCAAGCTCCGGTTGGAACTCTGCCATGCTTCTGCTTGGTGAAGTAGTAGAAGGGAGGAGCCGGGGGAGAGAGTTAGGGAAGTGGTGGGAGATTAGATTAGAACTAGCGGGATGAAACTGGGATGGACAAATGTTCTGAAATGTAAGCTAGGGAGCTTGCATTTGACCCTAAAGGCAATGGGGTGGCCTAGGAGAGTTTTAAGCTAGGGCTAGGCATGTTGAGATCTATGCTTTAGAAAGATCTCTCTGGCATCAGAAGGTGTGATTCAGAGCTATGCTAATTAAGGTCTGAATTAGTCTCTATGTGCTTTGAAACTGGATTCCCAGTGGAGTTTCAGATTCAAAGCAGATCTGAGCTGTGACGTCCCTGTTGGCCTGAGCAGGTCAGAAGGATCAATCAGCTCAGCCTTGGGAGATTCCAGCTCAAGGCTGACCTGAAGACTTGGCTAGGCTCTGGCTTCTAATGAAGGTGGCTTTTTGAGGCCTGCTGCAGCCCAAATGTCTTGGGAACGTCCCTGGGAATGGAGGGTGGCCCATGAAAGCCTAATTGCTCTTTTTGCACTCCAAAAAGCCTTAGAGAGAAGCAGGGCCAAGCTCAGTAGCGCCACTCATCTGAATACTTACCCACTAGTCGAGATCTTGCTTCTAGACTATTCCACATGCTGTGGGTCTGGTGCAAAGATTGCTCTCTGAAGTGACTACGTCCACCTCCCAGCAGAAGCTGTCTTTTGCTATTTTCCTTTGCCAAGTTGAGTATGAGCCTTTCCAAACTTTGGCTGTGTGCCAGCCCTAGAAATCTCCTGGGGGTTACCCAAATATGAAAAGCCATAGGAGTCTACAATCATGTATTTTCTGGACACTAGCTCGCAAGGGTGCAAACGACAGGTATTGATTTGGTCACCTCTCTCAAGAGTGAAAATGACAAGGGAAGTTATCGTAACCGGACAGTGGGCCCTCCTGTGTACTGTGTGAGCACTTATGCCAACACCCAATGATCCCTGTCATGAAGCTGCCTGCCATTTTCTTGCCTTTGCCTGAAACTGAACCCTAATGAGGACTTGTAATCCTGAGGCCTAAAGGGGCATTAGATAGAGAAGGCTGCTTTAAAAAAAAAAATAAAGGCAAAATTCATATAACATAAAAAATAATCATTTAAAGTGAACGATTCAGTGGCATTTACCATATTCACAATGCTGTGCAACCAACATATTTCCAAAATAATTCCAAAATATTTCCATTACCCCAAAAGGAAACCCTGCCCCCATTAATCCATTAGTCCCCATCTCACCCCAGCCCTTGGCAGCCAGTAATCTACTTTCTGTCTCTGTGTATTTGTCTGTTCTAAATATTCCACATAAGTGGAATCACACAATATGTCGACTTCTGTATCTGATTTCTTTCATTAGCATAATACTTTCAAGGTTCATCCATGTGCTAGTATATATCAGTACTTTATTCCTTTTTTAAAATTTAGATATAATTGACATATAACATTGCATTAGTTTCAGGTTTACAACTTAATGATTCAGTACTTCATTCCTTTTTATAGTTGCATAATATCCCGTCATATGACAATATCATATTTTATGCATTGATCCATTGATGGACATTTGGGTTGTTTCCACCTTTTGGCTATTGTGAATAATGATGCTATGAACACTTGTGTATAAGTTTTTGTTTGAACATCTGTTTTCAGTTCTCTGGGGTATAGACTTAGGATGGGTAACCCCTGCTGGGTTACATGGTAACTCTATGTGCTTAACTTTTACAGAAACCACTAAAATGTTTCCCAAGGGCTGCCTTTAGAAAAGGCCATGGAATGCCTATGCTTATTGCTGTGCCAGGGATCAGAGCCTTAGCATCTCTGGGCTGCGTGGGTCCTGAGCCACCCTGGATCTGCAGCCTGCAAGCTCCATCATGCCCCATCCTAAAGCATGGGAGACTCAAGCCAGGCAGGCTAGAAGAAGGCCCAGTACTACCAGCTCCCCCTAAGCTATGTTCTTTTTCCACCAGAGAATGGGAGGAACCTCGATTCCTGTGGTTGCAACTGAGAGTCAGTCATCAGGAGCTCACCTGAAGAGGTTCGGTCCTCCAAGCCATTAGCCCAGAGTCCAGTCTCTAAATGGCAAAGGAACAACATGAGATGGGGAGGCCAGATTAGAGCAAGCTTTCCAGGAGGCTGCTACAGGAGGAGTTTCAAAGGAGATGGCAGAGGAGTCATTGGCCTATGAGCCAGTGCTTCTGGGGTGCCTTGGCCTTGCTTACTCACCTCCCTCTAAAGCCCCACTTGGAGCAGGTGTCCTTGTTATGGGCTGAGCCCCATCCACTTCCTGCTTTGTTACTTCAGGTCTCATAGAGGCCAGGCCGTTGCTCTGAGCCCCTACCCACATGGCTGGGGTCCTTCCCTTTGGGCGGTCCTGAGATCCTCTTCCCCTGGGGCCACGTCACATCCCAGGGCCTTTGAGTCAGGACATGTAACACACAGCCACTACAGGCTTTCTCTGTGCCAGGACCTTGGCTGTGAATCCAGGATTCACTGAGAAAAAAATTCACTCATGCACTGGCTCAACTGCCACAGGTTGAGAACCCACCATGCGCTAGCGGTAGGTACTGGATATAGCAAAGAACAGGCCTGACATGACCCCTTGGCCTCATGGAGCCCACATTTGGGAGGGAAGGACAAGAAAAAATAAAAACAAATATGACAACCAGATTGTATTTGACACTCACTATGGATGGCTATAATCAAAATGAACAATAAGAACAAGTGTTGGCAAGGATGTGAAAAAATTGGAACCTTTGTGCATTTCTGGTAGGAATGTGAAAAGGTGCAGCCACTTTGGAAAACAGTTTGACAGTGGTTCAAAAAGTTAAACATTAAGTTATCATTCGACCCTGCAATTCCACTCCTAAATATATACCTGAAATAACTGAAGACAGATGTTCACTCAAAAACTTGGGCACTGGTGTTCGTAGCTGCACTAGTCACAATAGCCAAAAGGTGAAAACAACCCGAATGTCCATCAACTGATCAATGGGCAAAGAAAATACGGTCTATCTATACAATGGAATATCATTGGGCCAAAAAGGAAGGAAGCACTGATCTATACTATAACTTGGATGAACCTCGAAAACATTATGTGAAGTGAAATAAGCCAGCCACAAAAGGCTACACACATGTCGTATGATTCCACGTATATGTAATGTCCAGAATAGGCAAATCCATACAGACAGAAAGCAGATTCGTGGTTTCCAGGGGTGGGGAAAGGGAAGAATCAGGTGTGACTGCTAATGGGTACGGGATTTCCTTTGGGGGTGATGAAAACCTTGTGGAACTACATAGAGGTGGTGGTTGCACAACATCGTGAATGTACTAAATGCCAATGAATCGTACACTTTAAAATGGTTAATTTTATATTATGTGAACTTCACCTAAAAGAAAAACAAATATATGACTTGATCTCAGCAGTGATTAGTGCTATGTAGACATAGAAAGAGGATAACCAGGGTTGGGTGGGGTGGGTTTTAGTCAGGGAGGTCTATAAAGGCCTCTCCGAGGAGGTGACATTTAAGCTCAGACTTGAAAGTAATGAGCCCGTCAGGCAAAGAGCTGGAAAAGCACTTCAGGGTGACAAAGTGAAAAAGACTTGGACTCCATCTTCACAGCCCAGAGTGGGAGACATACACTGAGACAGCAAAATCAGCATTCGACAGGAACAAAGTATCATGGGCACCCACAGGAGAGCATTGACTATCTGGGTGAGCAGGTAAGGCAGGGAAGGACCCCTGAGGAGATGATTCCTGACAGGCGCTTCGAATAATAGTCAGGTGTTAGCCAGGGAAAGAAGGAGAAGGGTAAGCTATGAACACCTCTTGGTCCCCAGCCTGGCCCAAGCCAGCTCCAGTTGCAGCACTGCTGAGTTGCTGATGGGCAGGTGCTTGATGGCATCTGTGAAGAGTCTCGGTCACTTGCTGCACTGGAACAGGTATGGGATGGGAGGAAAGAGCAAGTCTTTCAGATTTGTGCTTTCCTTTGTTTTCGTGGTGTCTGGAAGAGTGTGGAGTCAGGTGGAGAGGCTGGGCCCATGCTTGGTAACTTACAAGTAGGTTGCATGCATTTTTGGTGCTTAGCTAATCCCACTGCTTTATTCCTACTCAAGCCTGGAGACCAAGAGTTCCATGCCGTGGCCTGCAGTGTGTGCAGGAAGTACTGTGAGCCCTTGACCTTCGGTGTGTATATACAGCCACCAGGTCCACGCTATGGGGCACAAACAGCCTACCAGTTGCTGACCAAGTTTGCAATATAAATATTGGTCAATCTTTTTGCTGTGGGGCAAAGAATAATATCCTCAGACCTCTCTGTGCCTGCAAGAAGCACATGCATGAAAATGGTGAGTGAACTCATCTTTTTGGTGATCTCTCTGAAAAGAGAACCACTGGAGAGATCTCAGGGATCACCTGCCTATCTCCGCTAATTTAATGAATGGGGAAGCGTAGGCCTGGAGCACAGATGGATTAAGCTGGTGGACACAAGTTTTCACAGGGAGGATAATGGGGAAGGGTTTAGGCAGTGGATTCCGAGAGAATGGAGTCTGAACCAAAGCCTCACCACTCACTTGCCATATGACCCCTCACAAAACATTTTCCTTGTGTGAGCCTCAGTTTCCCCATCTGTAAAATGGGAATAATAGCATGGCCTTTCAGAGTTGTGAGGCTATGAGGTTATGAAACATAAAGGGCCCAACACTTCAGAGGTGCTCGGGAAATTGAACTATCTTTAAATTTATTTATAGTATCTGTTCCTTAGTCTGTAGCTCAGGCCACTTGACTAAGTGGCCTTTGTACTTGAAGCATCTGAATAGCCCAGGAGAACAGGGACCTCTGGAGAGACAAATGGCCACTGCACATCCCATCCCGAGTGTATTCCAAATGGGACCTGGGGTAGTGGGCACCAACCGTTAGAAGGAGCATTGCAGAGAAAAATGAAAGAACCACTTGTCTACCAGTCAATGTCCCTTTCAGAATCTAAGCATGTTCCGGGTCAACATCAATAGAGCAAGGCAGAGAGCTGAAATTCACCGTTCTGTTTTCTTTTGAGTGACATGGAATGCTTTTTTTCTATGCAAAGAAAAACAGAACAACCCGTGCCATTGTTCTGACATCAATTCAAAGTGCCTTCGGTGGGAGCAGTTCCCTCCCACTCCACCCCCCAAGGTTGATTCCCTTCCAATCCCCAGCAGCTGGATAAGCTCCAGCTAGATTTGCCAGGAAAAATGCAGGGAGTCCAGTTACATGGGATTTTCAGATAAACAACAAATAATTGTGCAGTGTAAGTATATCCCAAAGATTGCATGGAACATACTTATGCTACAAAATTATTCGTTGTTTATCTGACATTTCAATTTAACTGGGCACCCTGTATTTTTATGTGCTGAAACTGGAAACCTTAGCTCTAGCCAAACCAGGCAGGAGTTAGACTGGCACCTGGGCACAAATCTGGGTCACTAGGCAAATTGCAGTGGAGGATAAAGCTCCAGCCCCATGGCCCAGACCTCAAGAAGCAGCCATCTTGGGGATGGCACTGAAAGAGATGGCCAAGCATGCTGATTTCTGTCTGTGCTGGGCTGCAGAGGCAGCTGGAGGGAGTCGATCCCTCTGGGCGCCCAGTTCTAAAAGCAATTGGTTTAAGTGGTGGGTACTTTTCGAACTACTACCCCCAGACTGGCTAACCTCTGCCTCCCTCCCAAGGCCCAGTGGCAGCTGCAAGCTCAGCCTTGCCCAGTTTGGGAACCACTCTTGGCCAAGCAAGGCAGTGCAGCGACAGCTCACTCAACACGTTTTCCTGGAGTGCCTACTCACACCAGGGTGTTCGAGAGGCGTCTGAGTAAAGAAGTTATGGCCCTACCCTGCTGGAGTCTGAAGACTGTCATTCACTGAATACAACTTCTGTGCCCAACACTTTATGAGTCCTTGTGTTGGTAATAATGTTAGTGCTATTATGACCATCCCATTTTATAGATGCAGGTAAAGTAGCTCAAAGACAATAAGGTGGGAAGTGGGTGTGCCATGATTTCAACTCAGGTTTCTCAGATTCCAGAAAACAGGACATGTCCAGGTGTGGACTCACAACACAATGTACAGAGGACGTCAGGGGTGGGAGAGAAGTCCATTGCCTTTGGTGGAAGGAGGCAGGAGGCTTCCTTTAAAGGAGGAAGCACAGGCAGCTGGCTTGGCAGAACTGGAGGTGTGGACTTAGGGACCCAAGTTACGATCCCAGAGTGGAGAGTCCCACAGCCCTGCTAGAGCAACGGTCCCCCATCTTTTTGGCACCAGAGACTGGTGCTCCTATGGGAATCTAATGCCGGATGATTTGAGGTGGAGCTGAGGCCGCTGCAAATACTGAGGATGCTTCGCTCTCGCTCACCCACCGCTCACCATCCTGCTGTGAAGCCCGGTTCCTAACAGGCCACAGACAGGTACCAGTCTGCAGCCCAAGGTTTGGCGACTCCTGCGCCAGAGAACACTAACCCTGGAAGGACTGGACATTGGGACGAGGAGATTTGTTTTACCACATTGTTCAGTCTTATGAGGTCCCCCCAAAATGGGCACTGTAGTTATTTGGCTTGAGCTCATGCCAATTTGGCACAAGAGAACAACAGTTTCCTCTTTCATGGCTCTGTGTTAAAAGACACACTGCACTGAATTGTCACAGCCCCTTAGATGGAGATACTCAAAGTCAGCAGGCATCCCCCAAGGGGCCAAGTCCTCAGCCTCAGCAACAATTGCCAGGCTTCATTCATTCATTCATTCATTCGTTCGTTTTTTTCAGCAACAACTCCTGCAGCACCTACTAGGTGTGAGGTTCCATTTCAGGTACGGGTGAGTAGTACTCCAGGCCTTGCTGTGTTGGTAGCGAAGGACCGTGGGGCTCCCTCACAAACCATCCTCTAGGGTTTGAGTACCTTTCCTGCCACTCTTGCAAGCTCCAGGTATGTGGGACAGGGCAGGAGGGTTCTTGGAAGCTGCCCCTGGCACAGCGCCGAGGGTGGGCTTTGGAGGTTGTAGCCTTCAGGGGCCGTGCCCAGAGGGAGAGCAGGCAGGCCTCCATCCCAGAGCTCCCCGGGCCGACCCGCCTCCCCCTCCGCCAGCCGCACAGGGAGTGTCCTGTTCCCTCTGGACTTGGCTCGAGGGGGAGTCCCACCCGGGTTCCTGGCAGTCACTCTCGTCCTCCTTCCACCCACGCAGTGATCAACGGAGAGCTCGGTCCTCCCGGCTGGGGAGGCTGGTTGCCCAGAGGCCGGGACAGTGGGACAGGCCAGGGTGCTGCTTCTGCACACCAGTCCCGCACCGGGGGGCTGAGCGTCCCCGCGGCCTCGCCAGTACCCACAGCGCGCCAGGCTCCGCGTCACCCTGCGCCCTTGACCGGGGACCTTGCCGCCTCCCCATTGGCCGGGCGGGTCACGTGCTCGCTGCCGGTCCCAGCTGGCTACTGAGCGGCAGCCGAGCCGGGTTCTCGCAAATCCCCACCGTCCGGCCGCCAGCACTGGCACGAAGCCGCCTGGCGCTCCCTTTCCTAGCTCAGGACGGCGGGGAAAGCCAGCCTGCCGCCGCCTCAACAGTCTCCAGCCGCCCCTTGCCGGCCTCTCAGGACGTAGCTCCGCTCCCTCCGGCCGGATCACTGATTGCCTCCCGCCTCCTTTCCCTCAGCCGGGCGTATGACCTCTTCCAACGGAGGAATCAAAAGTTCCTCCCGACGTCCTCTGGCCCTTCGGACCTCCCTTAGAGGCTGTCATTGTCAACTCATTCCTCCGTGGGAGATGGGGACCGGGCACCTCTGAAATGTTAATGGAGGTGGGCAGGAAACGCGATGAACACAACTGCAGATTGGAGCAACTGTGTCTTTTCTGAACACCTGCTGGATGTTGAGCACCCGCTTGGTGCTGGGGATGGAGTAGGCTAAAGAGTTAAGGTTCCTGCCCTTAGGGACCCGCCATTCCAGTGGATAAAGGAGGACAGGCCTTCACTTTCACAAGTCAGCCCCTTTGTATTCAGATGCAATCAGAGGTATTGGCTCATTTATCCATGTATGTGTTCCTTTAAGCTCTCACCACTCTGGGTTCCATATTCTGATGGTCACCTTAAAGGGAGAGAGAGTGGGAGGCAAGAGCAAAGATTAATCAGCCCCAGCCCCAGGCCTGAAGCAGCTCAAAACCCAGTGGAGAACAAGATGGGAAAACCCATAATTATACTGGAAGCCAGTAAGTGCCGTGCGCAAAGCATGACTCTATGGGCACAGAGCACGATGAACAGGCTGGGCCTTTTGCAGAGAGCGACAGCAGAGCCATTTACTGAGAAGGGTGGGAAAGCTTAAGCTGTTTACAAACACCACAGTCCTTTTATTCTCCATTGCGGGCTGGGAGCCTGACCTGATGCCCTGGGCCAACACCAGTGGGGGTGTGAATCATTCCGCTGCCGGGTGGGGGTGTCAGATTAAATATAGGACACCCGGTTACATTTGAATTACAGAGAAGCAAACAAACAAATGGGGGGAAATTATTTTTGATATAAGTATACCCCGAATATTACATGGGATGTACTTACACTAAAATAATAATTGTTTTCATGAAATTCAAATGTAACTGGGTGACCAGCATTTTTATTTTCTAAATCTGGGAACTCTGGGGAGTCAAATGTGGGAATGGCCCAAAGGGACCTGGTCTGTCAAGAGCGCGCTAGGGGGTCCTGATGACTAGAGTCCCCAGGCTGGTGCTCCCCTCAGATGAAAATGTCTTCCCTGGTGTCTTGGAGCCCTGGACAAGTGGCAATTGGTGATTGGTGGGGAGCCTTTTGTTCCCTCAAACCTGTGTGATAAAGGAGAAACAGCCTCCACTGAGGTTGGGGAGGAATAGAGGAGGTATGAAGAGTCCCACCCAAGGAATAAAGCTGGGAAGGCTAGAGGCTTCCTGTAGATGATTTCTAAAGGGGCCCTGAAACTCCACGCCACGCACCATGCTCTGCAGGTCCTCAGAGGCAGTGGAATGCGTCATTTGCTCTATCATGGGAAGGCGCTGCCTGCCTGTCTGTTTCCCACTGCGGGTGAGCCATGAACAAGGGAGAGTGATTATAGGCAGCTAGAGCGGCCTTGGAGTCGAGTTGGGGAGGTGAGTGTGACAGCACCTCGGAGCTCTCTCCTAGGGTGCAAACATAGCCCCCAGGAACAGCAGCAGCGCCTAAGGAGGCTGTCAGAGGCCGTTCCACTTGAGGCCCTAAGCTCCTACCCCTGGGTCAGACTCCGTCGTTGTGCCTCTCGGGTCCCTTCTCTCAGAGATTACCTGCGGAAAGCTTGGCTATGCTTTTGCTTCACATTCTCCCCTTAACGGTGGCAGAGCAAATTGAGAGTCCATGCACGTCTCAGAGACAGCTGCCTGTGTTTCTCATTTATGGGGCTTCCTGACTGAGGGTCTGACACCTGACAAACCATAGCTGCGATCACCACATACCTGGCCCAGCAGCTACCTAAACCCAGAGAATCACTGAAAATAGAGAAAAGGGGGATTTTGGGATTCATCAGTGCGCGTCGGTGTTCTTTGGACATGGGTTATTCAAGGCCCAGGCCACACAAAGTGTACACAGTTCACATGAAACCAGAACTTAATTTGACCTAAAATAAATATGCTAGCCACTGTAAACAGGAAGAAATGGCAAACTAGCAATGATTTTGTTTGAGTTTTCACAAATTGGAGGCATTTGGGGAAATTATCTTAAAAGTCTAGATCTCTCCTGAAACAGGCAGCCCTCGCCCCCAACCAAGATGGTTGAGGCAATGCTTTCTTTTTAGCTCCCACAAATTTACTACGGAATTGGAGGCCTTGGGAAGCAGCCCATCAGTCTTAGAGGCAAATGTTAAAATAACAACAAGCAAACAAATGAGGCAGCTGCTCAATGGAGGTTGGGGGTTGGGGACTGTGGCTGCTACCGAAGCTCATCCTCTATAAAGCACATCTAAAAATGAAGTTGCAGCAGGCAAAGTACCGATGCGTGGGCCCTGGACCTGATCAGCCCTGAGGTCAAATTTCTGTGTGCCACTTAAGAGCCATGTGACATTAGAAAAGTCCCAAACCCCTCTGAACTTCTGTTTCCTCATCTCTAAAATGGGTAGAGTAAGCATCCTGACCTTGCAGGGCGGTTGTGAGAATTGAATAAGATAACACATGGGAAGGTATATTCAGGGCTCACATTGCACTGAGACAGATTTCTCGAAAGGAGTTTCCCACCAACAGCTCCCACAGTTAGAACAACTGGACTCGCCTGGTGTGGGCTTGACTGCATCGCCTTCCTCTTAGCTTGCTGGACGCCGAGAGACAGAGGGTACAGAATAGATGGATGGCACGTGGTGGGGGAAGAGGGGAGCGGGGCTGCTTTGGTTAATGTTTGTCGCCAAGGTTGTGCTGCCAGTCTGGGTTGGTTAGGCTGGGGTATGCAGAAGGGCCAGAGCTGCTGTGTATGAGACATGTTTGCCTTGACAAAGGAGGTGGGGGGAGCAGAAATGGGCCAGATTTGCTTCCCACCCTTCTCTAGACTTTTTCCAGTGGCATTCTGGAGCTGAGGGACCCCCAGCACTCATGGCCAGCCCTTGCTGGGCAGGTGAGGAAAAGGATGAGGAAGCAAGAAAACAGCTATTTTTTTCTGCTTTTTCTGCAGGGCCGGTGGCTAGAATATGTTTTATTTAAAGTGTGTGGAAACTGCTGTGCTCCGTCCCTCCTCTTCTGAGAGAAGGCTACATAGCGTCTGGAAAGCCTTGACAGAAGGGCTTTCTAGAGCTGCTAGAACAAAGTACCACAAACTGGGTGGCTCAAAACAACAGAAATTTATGGTCTCAGTTCTAGAGGCTGGAAATCCAAAATCAATGTGGCAGCAGGGTCGTACTGTCTCTGCGAAGGTTCTAGAGGAGGACCCTTCCTTGTCTCTTCTAGCTTCTGTTGGCTGCGAGCACTCCTCGGCTGTGTCCGCATCGCTCCAATCTCTGCTTCCATCTTCACATGGCCTTCTTTTCTCTTGTGTCTCTCTGTGTCCTCTGTCTTTCTTATAAGAACCCCAGAAATTGGATGTGGGGTCCACCCAAAATCCAAGAGGATTTCATCTCAAGATCCTTAACTAATCACATCTGCAAAGACCCTATTTCCGAATCAGGTCACATTCTGAGATTCTGTGTGGACATGAATTTTGGAGAGAAACTCTTCAACCCACTCTATGCTCCTAAATGAATTTTGTGCCAATGTGGGCATTTCAGAATTGATCTTTAGTAGATATTATTTATGATGATATTGTTGATTGAGAAAAATGTGCTTGTAGTTAGCTTCCGTTATTACCAAATTCCCCTCCGAAAGGGGTAAGCACAGAAACACAGCCTTCCCACTGCTGAATGCCAGTCCCCAGAATGGTGTCAGGCATACAGAAGGTGCTTAATAAATACTTGCTAGGTGAATAAATATAATGAAATCCCTCCAGTGGTCAAATGGACTCACTCTTCAGCTGAGAGAAGGGGACCATGGACACAAAGTCACAGGATTTCCCAGCTTTTAACACAAGAGTGCAAGACATTTTTCAGATAAATCTGGTGAGTGTAAAGGCAGTCCATGCTGAGCCCCTCTAGTCTGCCCTGCCCACCCTCTGGGTGATCCCCAGGGTACTTCCTGGGGCACCAGGAGCCAAGTGGAAACCCTCGTTGTAGATCAGGAATCAAAGGCAAATGACAGTTTTAAGAGCTGGTAGCATCACACACAGCACCAAAGCATTGACAACCACCCCTGACGTTCTCTCCATAAAATTAAACAGCTTTTTTAAGTCTACCCCACCAGCAGTTACTGAGAGTCAGCCTACATTGTGTAATCTAACAAAAAGCACCATTGCTATCTTGCAAGCCAGGGTGGTGAGAATGGTTTGAGAGTGAGGAAACACCCTTTCTATTAAAGCGATCCCATTGTGTTCAGGATGCATATTTTGTTTTCCTTGATTTCCAGAAGGGAAGTGCAATATGAAAAAAAGGTATTTTTGTAACTGTGAGGAGTTCGGGGGAAGCCAAAAAAGCATTGTCCATCTGTAATTAGACTAAATTAGTAAGCTGCTAGTAATTTCTCACGATCTTCAGGGAAGTCTGGACTCTTTAGTGTGGCATTCTTTCACAGCTATCACCATCTTCTGCCTCGCTGTTAAAGATTAAATTATGTCCTCCCAAAAGTTGTTGAAGTAGTAATATCCACTACCTGTGAATGTGACCTTGTTTAGAAATAGGGTCTTTTCAGATGATCAAGTTAGAATGAGGTCGTTAGGATGAGGTCATGACTATTGTCCTCATAAAAAGGGGGCATTGTAACACAGAGACAGATGCATGTAGGGAGAATGTTGTGGAAAGATTGGAGTGCTGCTGCCACAAGCCAAGGAACTCCCAGAAGCTAGGAGACAGGCCTGGAACAGATCCTTGCCTAGCACCTTCAGAGGGAGCATGGCTCTGCCAATGGCTTGATCTCAGACTTGTTGTACTTTGTTATGGCAGCCTTAGCAAACAAATACACTCGCCTTCCATCCCGACCCCTCTCTCCATCCCCAATTCTGTACTCTAACTGCTCTGTTCCCTAAATGCTCATTGTGCACTCACAATCACGTGCTTTTTTGTAGGGGGAATTGCCCATCTGGGTTTACCAGGGTCAGTCTCAACTTACGTCTATTGTCCCAGCATAATTACCAATAGCGCCCCCTTTCAAACGCATCCTAGTTGGACAGTATATTCTGTGGTCGCCCTAGCATTTGTCTGTGCTAATTCCAGTTTTGAGTGGTCCACCTCTCCTTTTCTACCCGGTAAACTTCTACTCATTGGTCAAAGCCTATCCCATACATCACTGCTTCTGGGAAACATACCCTACTTCAGCCAAGATTTCATCAGTTTGTCCTCTGGGTTCCCAAGGCAGTTTATACATCTCCAGCCCACAGTGCTTGTCACTACAAATGTACTCTGCTCAGAATAGTGACCCAGGCCCTGGTCACTACTCTCATAGCACCCTGAACGCTCTCCTTTCATGTTCTGTAGCATGGTCTGTAGTTCATATCCATTACAGTAATCTATTACTTACTCCTAACCAGGGGTGGCAGGAACCATGTCTGTGTCCTGGCATACAATCTGAATGAAGCGCTTGTTCTCCCTGTAAAGCTGTCATCTCTTGCCTGTCTTGGTTGTGTCTTAATCCTCTCTGTCCCTTTTAACACCCACTACTGTCGTCTAGAACTTCAGAGGTGCTCAATGACTGTTTATTGAGATAGTGTCTAATTTAAAAACATAACTCCGTGGCCAAACAATGACTATGAGTCAAAAAGGGATGTTATATTTACTTCTCTCCCTGAAGGAATACCATCTGATACTGGGGTCTTCCTGGACAATAAACGCAACTGGGACAATAACAGGTCTCAGAAGTCTCTGTCCAACAATAGCTGCGGTGTGGGGGAAAGTATGGGAAATGGCCCATTTCAACCTCTGATCCAGATGATTTCAGACAAGAGCCTTTGTAGAAACACATGTTTAATAACTCCTCATGTATATTTAGCCTTTGAGAGTTTCTAAAAGGTTCTCACTTATATGAGCTACATCGAGTCTCGCAATGCCCCTATGAACTAGCTAGGGGAGGGAAAGGAGCCCCAGAATCTGCCTATATTTACAAGGATCAAATAGTATGTCTTCAAAGTCATATCTTTCAAAGAGAGGTGTGCTATCCAGGAAGGAGCTTGAGTTTATAGTTGAAAACTGGAGTTCTGGTCCCAGCTCTGCCATCTACCAGCACAGTTATCTTGAGCTACCCAAAGTCTCTCTGAACCTTGCTTTCCTCATCTATGAAAAAAGGACGATCACCTTATTTATTTGTCTGCGAAGGCTGTTGCGTGGACCAGATAAGAAGAGGGGTTGAGAGGGCTTGGGGAACTTGAAAGCATTAGCTATGTTACGGACCATTCAAGGAGGCCTTCTCAAAGAACCCGGAAAGAAAAGAGAAAGAAAGAAGTGTAGTACTGGTCTTAATAGACATATTGGATCAATGGAATAGAAATGAGAGTCCAGAAGTAAACACATACACTTATGGTCATTCATTTTCAGCAAGGGTATCAAGACCATTTGGTGGGAAAGGACAGTCTTTTCAATAAATGGTGCTGAAACAACTGGATATCCACATGCAAAAGTATGAAGTCGGACTCCTACCTCACATCATACACAAAAATTAACTCAAAGTGAATCACGGACCTACATGTTAGAAGATAGCATAGTGGTGAATCTTCATGGCCTTGGATTTGACAATGGTTTCTCAGATATAGAATCAAAAACACAAGTGACGAAAGAAAGAAAAAAAAACAGATGAATTAGACACCATAAAAATGAAAAACATTTGTGTTTCAACAGAAACCACCTAGAAGGTGAAAATGTAACCCACGGAATGGGAAAAATTTTTAGCATATCATATATCTGATAATGGACTTGTATCTAGAATATATAAAGAATTCTTACAACTAACACTAGAAAGACAAATAACTCAGTTTCTTTAAATGGGCAAAAGATCTAAATAGACATTTCTCCATAAACGATATGCAAATGGACAGTAGCAAATGAAAATATGGTAAACATCATTAGTCATCAGGAAATGCAAATCAAAACCACCATGAAGTACCATTTTACACCGACTAGGTTGGCTAGAATGAAAAACATGGACAATAACAAGCATTGGTGAGAATGGCTGTGGCGACATTGGAACCCTGATACATTGCTGGCGGAAATGTAGAATGATACAGCCACTTTGGGAAACAGTCTGGCACTTTTCCCAAATGTTAAGCATAGAGTTACCATAGGACTCAGCAATTTTAATCCTAGGTGTATATCCAAGATAAGTAGAAACATAGGTCCACTCACACATAAAAATTGTACACAAGTGCCCATAGCGGCATTATTCATAAGAACCAAAAGGTAGAAACAACCCAAGTGTTCGCCGATAGGTGAATGAATAAACAAAATGTGGTAGATATATACATACAATGGGATATTATTCCACCATAAGAAGGAACGAAGTACTGACACATGCTACAACATGAATGTTCCTTGAAAACATTATGCTAGGTGAAAAAAGTCAGGTATGAAAGATGACATATTGTATGATTTCATTTATATGAAATGTCCAGAGTAGGTGAATCTATAAAGAAAGAAAATAGATTGGTGGTTGCCAGGGGATAGTGGGGTGGAAAGAGTTGGGAGTGACTACTCATTGATATGAGGTTTCTTTTGGGGTGATGAAATGTTCTCGACTGACAGTGGTGGTGGATGTACAGCTCTGTGAATATACTAAAAACCACTGAATTGTACCCTTTACATGGATGAATTGTATCATGTATGCATTATATCTCAATAAAGCTGTTAGAAGAGAGAGAGAGCACATGCAATGTTCTGTGTTGGGGGCAGGGGTGAGGAGGGTGAGGGTCCAGGATTTGGGAGGGGAAGCTTAGCCTAAGCAGGTTTCCACATGCAGCACTGAAACCCAGGCTTGCCTGGTGCTCCATTAGCAGTCTGAAAAGTTGCCAACTCTCTCATTCCTCAGAACTTCAGCTTTGTTCCCATGAGCCCCATGGTGTGAGGAAGGGCAGGTGGGTGGTCTACAGCTGTCACTAGAAACACTGCTGCTAGAAACATCACATATTTTACTCCCTAGGGGCCCAACAGGGACAGGGATAGAGCTGAGGTGGCTGAGCCTCTATCCTGCTCATAAATAGCTATCCCTGGAGGCCCCCACTTGAAGACTCATAAGGTTAACAGGCTTCTTTGAGAGATGCACATGCTCCCATTAGTTGATGACCTCTTTGATGGGATCCCTAGTGGCTATAATTAGAAAGGAGCAATTACCTCAGACTCTCTCTGGGCCATTTTCCCAAAGAATTCCCCCAGCTCCCCACCCCTGATGGCTGTGACGGTTAGCAGGCAGTTTCTAGGGCGGGTCCCATTGTATTCTGCTCCCCAGCACACCCCGGCCTCCTCCCCAGTGTTAGGAAACAATCTGGGAAAAGATGCCCCTCATGAGTTTTTGGCAGTGACACAAAGAAGAGGTGGTAGTATTTCTTTTGGAAAAGACCTGTGCTCTTGCTTCCTTCATCCTTCCAGCCACCTGGGACTTGGGCTCTTGGTCAATTCTGACCCACTGTAGGAGGCTTTCTTTCTGAAGCAGGACACAAGACCCCTGTCTTGGTGGAAGCTGACCTTGCAGGGTACAATCGCATTTGAGATGAACCATGGAGGACCTTGTCAGTGAGTCTGGGTTCTTGGTCCTCTTAGCTCAGGCTACTGTAGGGGCATAATTATTCTTTTTTTAAAAAAAAAAGTGATAAAATACACAATAACAACGAATTTACCATCTTAACCATTTTTAAGTGTACAGTTCAGTAGTGTTAAGTACATTTACATTGTTGTGCAATCAATCTCCAGAACTCTTTCCATTTTGCAAAACTGAAACTCTTTTCTCATTAAGTAACAACTCCCTATTCCCCTTCCCTGAGTCCCTGGTAATCACCACTCAACTTTTTGTCTCTATGAGTTTGACTACACTAGATACCTCATACAAGTGAAATCATACAATACTTGTCCTTTTGTGACTGGCTTATTTCACTAAGTGTAATGTCCTCAAGGTTCATCTATGTTGTAGTGTGTGTCAGAATTTTCTCTTTTAAAAGGCTGACTAACATTCCACTTTATGAATGGACCACTTTTTGCTTGTTCATTCCATAGTCAATGGGCACTTGAGTTGCTTCCACCTTTACGCTGTGAATAACGTTGCTGTGAACATGGGTGTTCAAATATCTCTTTGTAACCTTGCCTTAGATTCTTTTGGTATATACTAAGAAGTGTAATTGCTGGATCATATAATAATTCTATGTTTAATTTCTTGAGGAGCCACCATACTGCTTTCCATAGTAGCTGCACCACTTTACATTCCTACCAATAGTGCACAAGGGTTCAAATTTCTCCACATCCTTGTCAACACTGGTTATTTTCTGGGTTTTTTGTTTTGTTTTGATTTGGTTTTGAAAGTAGACATCCTAATGGGTGTGAAGTGGTATTTCATTGTGGTTTTGATTTGATTTGCATTTTCCTGATGATTACTGATATTGAGCATTTTTCCACACACTTGCCAATCTTTTCACTCTGTTGACTGTGTCCTTTAATGCACAAAAGTTTTTAATTTTCATGTAGTCTATGTACCTATTTTTACTTTTATTGTCTTGCTTTTGGTGTCATATTCAAGAAATCCCTGCTAAATCCAATGTCAAGCAAACTTTCCTGTTTTCTTGTAGGAGTTTTATAATTTTAACTCTCACATTTAGGTCTGATCCATTTTGAGTTAATTTTTTGTATATGGTGTAATGTGAGGGTCCAATTTGTATATGTTCTTTGGAGAAATGTCTGTTTAGGTCTTTGCCTGTTTTTAAGCAGATTGTTTGGATTTTTTCCTGCTGTAGAATTGTATGAGTACTTTATATATTTTGAATATTAACACCTAATCAGTGATATGGTTTGCAAATATATTTTTTCCATTCTGTAGGTTGTCTTTTCATTTTGTATTTATTGGCTTCTTTTGTAGTGCAGAAGTTTTTTAATTTAATGTACCCCACTTGTTTATTTTTTTTGTATTTTGTTGCTTGTGCTTTATCTATCATGTCCAAAAATCATAGCCAAGATCCACTTCAAGGAGTTTTTTCGTATGTTTTCTTCTAGGAGTTCTGTGGTTTCCAGTGTTACATTTGAGTCTTTAATTCATTTCAAGTTAATTTCTGTGAGCGGTATAAGTTAGGGGTCCAATTTCATTCTTTTACATGTGAATATCCAATTTTCCTGGCATCATTTGTTGAAAAGATTGTCCTTTCCCTATTGAACGGCCTTGGCACCTTTGTCAAACATTTGACTCTCTATATAAGAGTTTATTTCTGGGCTTTCTAATTCTATTCCTTGGTCTATAGATCTTTCTTCATGCCACTCCCACACTGTTTTGATCACTGTAGCTTTGTGGTATGTTTTGAAATCAGGGGGCGTCAGACATCCAACTTTGTTCTACTTTTTAAAGACTGTTTTTTCTATTCAGGGTCCCTCGAAATTCCATATGAATTTTAGGATTGATTTTTCTATATCTGAAAAAACTACCTTTGGAGTTTTGATAGAGATTGCGTTAAATCTGTAGATCTCTTTGGGTGGCATTGATATCTTAACAATATTAAATCTTTGAATTCATGAACCCAGGATGTCTTTCCATTACTTGTATTTTAAATTTTTTCAGCAATGTTTGGCAGTTTTCAATGTACAAGTCTTTCACCTCCTTGTTTAAGTTTATTTCTAAGTATTTTATTCTTTTTGATTGAATAATCTTAAATAACAAAATTTCATTTAGGTTCAGCAAATATTTGCTGACATTCAGGTTTTTCCTGTTTCGTCTCTCTCTTTCTCAGTATATTCTCTTTCAATTTCAATCTTAGATCTCCAAATCTTTCAGTGTTTGAGAAGTACCATACTCTTCACCTCAACATGAATCAGGGCAACCCCTTTAAATAAAAATATAAAGCTCTTTTTTAAAATCTGTTTTGAATAAAACACACTCAAATGTATCATGACACAGTTCTTCATGGGGCTTACTTTCTCAAAAAAATTTAATGTAAGAAACTGAGATTTTTTTTTTAATAAAACATAATCGGGGGCTGAGGGAGGGTGTCTTGTGAATTAGCTTTTTTTCTGAGTGATTTTGGTTTTTTCTGTGATCTGACACTGTGCTGTCCATGGACTAAACCTCAAAGCCATCCATGAACACTCTGTATTTGCCTAGCGATGAGGGAGACAAACAGGAATGACCCTGGGAAACATTGTGATGTCATAACAGTAATCCCTGCATATCTGGCCCCTGTGTCCAAGAGGCCCTGAGACAAAAAAATCTGAGTTTCTCTCTGTGCATGAGTGTTTTCACGTCCTTCCACCCAGCACCTGGGAAAATAGACCCTGCTGACCGGCGGGGCGTCTCTGAGGAGGCTCCAGCTGAACACTGAGTTACTGAGATCTAAGAGAGATTGGAAGAGAATCACCAGCAAGAAGCAATGGCATTCTTGTCTGCATGCAAACACAGAGTCCAGGTTGACCGCTTCAGGGTTCTGGAGCCCGAGGATGTGAGTACCCACAGGTCACTGGCAGTTGTCAGAAAGAAGGTGGAGGAAACATCTGGTTCCTGGGGTCCACAAGTGTCATGCTCTGTCGATCCAGGCTCGGCTCCAAGGTATCCTTCATCCAGGTAAGCTGTCCCATCCTCAGGGGGCTGGGTCACCATGTTCTCCTGGTGGGCTTTCCCCTAGCCTTATAGCACAACTTTAGTATATATAGTGTGAGCTTTACCACCCTCTCCTCTTCAAGGCCGTGGGCATCTTATAAACAACCAACCGAACGAACAAAAACAGATTGGGAAGCCTCAGGAACCTTAAGTGAGGATACACCTTAAACCTCAGCTTTATTGAAGTATATACAATTTATCTACAAGAAAATTCGTTCATTTAACATTTAGAGTTTAATGAGTGCGCAATTGTATACAGTCACATAATCACCATCACAATCAAAGCATAGGACATTTCTATCACCCCCAAAACTTCTTTTTTTGCCCCTTTGTAGTCAATCTCCTTCCCACACCTCTGGCTCCAGTCAACCACAAATCTGCTTTCTGTCACTATAATTTTGTCTTTCCACAAGTGTAATATAAGTGGAATCATATGGTATGTAATATTTTGTGTATTGTTTATTTTAATTACCATAATATTTTCAGATTCATTCGTGTCATAGCATATATTAATGGTTCTTCCTTTTTATTGCTGAGTAATATTCCATTGCGTGAATGTATCATCATTTAGCTATTCGTCAATTGATGGGATTTGACTTTACCTATTTTTTGAAGATTACTGTGAATATTTTAATACGTCTTTTATGAACTTGTTTCCATGTGTCTTGGATAAATACCTAGGGTATTGCTTAGCCAAGTGTGCATTTAACCTTGTAAATCATTGCTAAACTGTTTTTCAAGGTGGCTGCACGATTCTACTGAGGCTACTTTTCAAATAGAGGGTGGGGTTGGGAGAGGGAGGCAGAGGTACTTTGCGGCTCTAGATGCAGAAGTTAGTCCTAGGCATTCATATGTTTATTCTTCACAACAAGCTTATGAAATAGATACTACTATTCTTATTTCACAGATGAGGAATTCGAGACTTACAGAGAGGTACTTTCCCAAAGTCACACACCTAACAAATGTAAAAGTTAGGATTTGAGCCCAGAGGCCTTCATGCCAATGCCTAGTGGCTTTACCCCTGCCCTCTCCTGCTGTTCCTCCCATTGGCCAGCCTGGCACTTTGGAAATGCTGCTATATTGTCATTCTCTATGCTACTCTTACCTCCGTCCTTGCTATGCCAAGACACAGTGCCCCTTCAAGGTGGCATATGACTCCTTTTTTTTCAGAGGAAGCAGTTAAAGATCAGAGAGGTAAAGCCAACAGCTTGCCTATAGAATTGCTGAGATTGGAATCTAGGTTTTCCTATTTCAGGTGCTTTCTGCCAGAGCACAATGCCCCTTGCTACATTTAAAGTTTCCAATTCTGACCACCTTTTGGTTCAGCCTTCTCCTTCCTCTGTAAGAACACCCTTTACTTTCCTCCACCTTCCTCCGCCCCAGGCCAAATACAGTGAACCTGGTAGAACCGGGGGGTGGCAGTCCCCAGCTTGGCAGGTGTGGGGACTGGGAGGTAAGAATGCCAGCTCTAGGGCCCATGTGGTCAGTGTGCCAAAGAAGAGAAGCAAGAAACACGCCATTTTCTTTCTCAGGCCTGCTTCTCATCCAAGAGGCTGGTGATAGGGGTAAGGGGTACACCTGGCCAGGCCAAGGGTACAGGCCTGTTCTAGTCCTACCTAGTCTACTTCCTTCAACTTGAGAGATCAGGATAGAGCCCCAGAGGATAAGAGACACCTCCAGCCTGTGCCTTAGCAAAAGTAGGAGGACTCAGGAGACATGGGCGAAGGCTGTCCCAGAAAGTTTATTGAAGAAGCAGCCTTATATCACATCTATTGCTGCCCTTCCCTGTTGTCCAGGAGCCCCTGGCTGGGAGGCTGGTCATCTCTCCACAGGCCCCCTGCATTTGAGGTGTGTGTGTGGGGGGGGGGGAAGGTATGCAGGGAAGCGTGAAGAACCCCCAATGCATACACAGACACACACGTACTTTGAACTGTGAGATGCAGCTCCAGCCTGAGGGAGGGCAGGACTTGGTCAAGAACATAGCGACCTGGCCGAGGGGGAGGTGGGAACTCCTCCACTTGGCCTTTACAGTTTTCGAAGTGCCTTTATCTCTGATCCCCAGGCAGGCAGCTCAGGAGTCACTGTTTTCCATTTCACAGCCCAGAGACTGGTCTTCTCTACCTGTCCTTTCTGCTTTGGTTGCCTCTCTCTGGAGCTGGTGCTGGGACAGGGCTGGACCCGGGTTGGAGGTGCTGGAGATATCTTCTTCAGTAACTACAGCCTTGGGATGAGGAGTGTCCCTGCTCACCAGCCCCCCCCCAGCCCCACCACCCTATCTCCATGGAGCAAAGAGCTTCAGCCTCACCCTTGAACACTGCCTACTCTATGCAAGTTCTCCCACCCAGCTGCTGCCATCTCTCTACTTATCCACAATATCTTCTCTCTCTCTGCTTCAAGACTCAGGGTTTTGGAAATCTAGTTATTCAGTAGCCCACCAGGGAGTCTCTCTGGCATGCAATGCATGAGATCAAGAAGCGTTTACTGAGCACTCTCAAACCCAGTACCAAAGTGAACGTGATTAAAGAAGTTCACAGTCTGGGGAGGGGAGTTGGCGGGGTAGACGAGTAAGCAAATGATGACAGGTGCTATGAGAAGGGCTCTGGGGAGAGCTTCTAACTCTATCTGGCCTAGGAGCAAGTGCTATTCTGCTGCCCTTGTAAGAGTTTTGCCAAACCAGGAGAAAGGAACAAGTGTAAAGGCTGGAAGGAGGAAAGAAGCTAATGCATCCAGAGCATGGAAAGAAGCTACCTGTGAGTAGGTCAGAGCCCAGGGTGAGGGAAGAGAAGAGGTGCATCGAGAAGTGGCTGAAGAGTAGGTGGGATTGAAGTCTGAAGGGCCTGTTACTCATCTAAGAAGTCCGAACTCTTCAATAGAGTTAATATGTGTGTATGTGTAATGATATATGATTCTACACATATGTATTGGTATCACGTAACACAGCTGCTTTTAGATGCCGGAATATTAACAAACATAAGAAGGAAAAGGTCATGTTAAAGTAATCCTATTTATCATCATTTATCCGATCTGCTCATGTGTAATTGTCACGCAGCACAAAGAATATTATACATATTATTCTAAGTGTCAAAGTTGTTGTCGTCGTTGTTTTTAATTACGCACTGATTTCTCTTCCTGAAGTTGTTTTCCTTCTTTTTCGGTTTTTCTTTTCCTTTCTTTTTTGTGTATTAATAGTCACTTGCTCCAAACCTCAAAATGTGGAAGGAACTTTGTCCTGAAATATTTCCTTTCACTAAGTGTCAAGAGAGTTCTGGGAAAGGTGCTGTGACAGCACGAAGGCCACCTCAGCTGTTAGCTGGATTTGCGAATTGCAGTTTCTGTACCAGAGTCAGTGAAATTTCTTTTTCCCTTATAGTATCTCAACTTCACTCAGCCAACCTTATGTACCCAATAATTGCTAAATTAAGTGATATCCGCTAAAGTTTTATCTAGGGAAGTTTTCCCTCTGGGTTTTCCCTTTTTGGAGAAAAAGGGTGAGACACAGAGAAGGGTCCCGGGACTACGCTTCCCAGCGGCCTCCGCTAGGGAAAACTACTCCAACTTCCCTTACAGGGGTGGGCCGCCAGCATCTTGGCCCTGCCCATTCTTGGCGCCATATTTAGAACTACAACTCCCAGCAGCATCCACGCGCGGGACTCTTCAAAGAGGGTTTCCCAGCAGCCTCCCCACACT